>NW_022900942.1:62336950-62341924 GCF_012274545.1 Fukomys damarensis
ACAAGGACAGCTCTCTTAAAGATGAATTCCAACTAAAAAAGAAAGAAAAAAAAAAAGCAAAGCATGAAAAAAACCATGAAAACTATGACAAGCACTGGTGGAGACAGGTCTGCACATTCTGGGCACCACAGCCTGGGCCAGACTCTGCACAACAGGAAAAGCCCGCACTCCACAGGGGGAGCCCGGGCCCCATGACCACACGGCTGGGAGAAACGTCACTTGCAGTCAGACGTTTCCACATCAGGGGCCCTCTGGGGCGACCCACCGAGCAGAGCATGGCACTCATGTGCTCCTTTTTCTAAAACAAACTCAATCCAGAGACGAAGCCTCTCCAGACACACCCAGAGCAGCACTGTGGAAACATCACATTCCTGAAAAGCCAGGAAGGGCCACGGCACTGTCACAGAGGGGAAGCACTGAGGGCACCCGACAGCTCAAGGGTGGGAATTCGGGCTGGATTCTGAACAGGGCCCGTGCGAGGCCTGCAGCTGGGCTCTGGAAACAGCCGGACACTTCTGTGTTGCCCGCGCCTGGGGGCAGAGTCCAGGGAGAGCTCAGGGACACAGGTCACCTCCGGCCACACAGTCCCCGAGGCCTGGAGGAGCCCGAGGCCATCCCTGCCCACAACCGGTGGGACTAATGTCAACCTGTCTCACGTGGCCTGGTAAGTGCAGGCAGTGGATCTGCTCCCGGCTCCCTCTTGCTTCCATGGAGATGGAACAGACTTAGGGAAAGCAGTGTTTTCCACTCTCTTCCTGCCCCACCGGAACTAAGGAATGAGTTTCCCAACACGATTCCCACGTTACGACCAAACAGCAGTCTACAATGGCTGAGTCCACGCTCTGTGCCTGAGAGACACAGGGACGACCATGGCCTCATGTAGCTGGCAAGCACCTCAGACACAGTCCAGGTAGAGGACTGGGCACTGACGACACAGGGCATCACACAACATCAGCGTGCCCGGGGCACCCAAGTGCCAGGTTGGCGTGGCATGGCCAGAGCACACGAAGTTCCAAGCACGGTTTCGTCACAGACCTGAGGCCAAGCAAGTTATACAACAGCAGCACAGTTTATTGCCCTTTGGGAAATCTCTCCTCCGTAACGTATTTTTATTTTTTGGTACCAGGGATCGAACTCGGGACCTTGGGCTTGAGAGGCAGGTGGCGGAACCACTGAGCTAAATCCCCGGCTCTCCCCCATAACGTCTTGAGATCTTAGATAATAAAAATAACATAGGCTTTAAGAGAGACACAAAGGAATCTTGCTCTAGAACAAGACTCAAAACAATAAAAAGAATCAGAAATTGTTCTACTTTCAAGAAGATGTAAGGTTGAATGGGACACAGGCCTGGTCAAGGCAGTGTTTCCTCAAAATGGTGAGATTCATATCTAGACCCGTAGAGAGCTACGTCCAACTCTGGCCGAGCCAGGAGCCGGACTCCGGGGCCACCCCCAGGGCAGAGCCGAGGCCATGCCGCCCGGGGTGTGGAGCACAGCGGTGGGGTCCGGAGCCCCGGGTCCAGACTCGCCTGTGGGTCAGGGTTACAGGAGGCTAACGTGCTGCTGATGCAGACTCCAACGGAAGGCGCCCAGCACCAACCGACTGGCCAGGGCCGCCCGGCCAAGTTCTCATCCATGCCTGCAGGCACTGATCCCGAGCACAGCGACTTGCAGGGGTGCTGGCCGGGAGGCAGAGGTCAGAGACAGTGTGAGAATGGGCTCTGAAGATGGTTCCGCTCAGTCACACACCGCTACTTCTGGGAACGCTGCCCAGAGGCGGCTAGTTTCGGAGCCGCTGCTCACCTAGGGTTCGAGGACTTCAGGAGCAAGGAGCAGGCAGTGTGCTGGGGCCCGGCCTCCCTCTGCCCTGCGCCCCACAGTCCAGCTTAGCGCGAAGCACTCTTCCCGGGTCACCCCACCTCCCACCGCAGCTCAGGTCACCTGCCAGTGCCCAGGCCCCCGGGGAGCTGAGAGGACAGAGGGGCTGCCTGGCCCCCGATCTTTAATGAAGCACGGAAGTCTCCTCGTGGCCTTCACTCCTAAGACGCTCGCATTCCACACACACAGCGAGCCTCGGAGAGACTCCTGCGAAGAGAAAGCCTGAGGAGCCACCTGGAAGGAAGCGACCCGGGAGGCGCCGGGGCTCAGGGTCCTGCCACACACACGCCCGGGGTAGAAAGCTGGACTTCTGCCCCACTGTCCCGGGCCGGGCAGGTAGGACACCTAGCACCACAGCGCTGGCCGTTCTCCAGGATGGGGAGGTGACTCGGGGACAGCGACTTTGAACAGCCACACGAAAGGAGAGCTGTTAACAAACTGCAGCCTAAGCAGGCGCCCCTTGACCTCCCTGTGGAGAACAGCACAGCCTGAGCTCTGACCTCTCCACAGGCCACCAGCACCCACCGCACACTCAGACCCACCGAGCTCAAAGGCAGCGCCTCCCTCGCAGCTGTGAGCCCCAGCAGTCTGAACCAGCACAGAGCCGGGTGGGCAGCACTCTGCAGGTGACCCGTGTGTGCCTTAAAACCCCGTCCAACAGAGCATGTCTCGGGACCTGTCAGCTTCTCGTTTGCTGATTTTATTTTTGACAGAAATATTCACCCTTTTCTAAATACCTCTAAAGAAAGCATTTATTTCACTTTTTCTTTGTTTTTTGAGAAACAGGGTTTCACTATGTAGTTGAGGCTGACCTGGAACTCACTATGTAGCCCAGGCTCGTCTACAACTCACAGTGATCCTCCTGCCTCAGCCTCCCGAGTGCTGGGATTATAGGTATGCGCCGCCACACCTATCTTACTTCACATTTTTATAGGAAACTCTAGATAAAAAAATTCAGATTTCTATTTTTCCCCATACCAATTTCAAACTTACAGAAATACCTTATACAGTGGTAGAAGAAGCGAACTGCCGGCACTTTTCCCTATCATACACCCAAATAAAAGGTCAGTTTCAAATCAGTAGTTTAGCTTTCATAAGATCTGACTGACCATAAAACAAAACTTTTAAGTAGCTTCCATACCTCAACTACTACATGAGATGCAAAGAGAATATGAAACCAAATACATTACTTTAAATCTAGTTTTAAAATAAATTCTCAGTTCAAAACAACTTCGATTTTTCTCCCAGGCAGAAGTGACTACTTTGTTAACCACCAACAAAAGAAAAAAGCAGTGAGGCAGCGTGGGGCCAGGAGAGGGGTGCGTGTGGCAGGTGCCCCACGGCGCGGCGCCGGGCAGGACGAGGGCAGCACTCACCAGGAGCCCTGGGGAGGCCTCGCCATGGTGGCCGCCGGGGCTCTCAGGAGCCTTCTCCCCATCCTCATCCTCGCTGCCGTCTCCTCCGTGAAACATCTTAGGAGAGTTGCTCACGGGGCAGGCCTCCCACCCGCCAAGGGGCCATCAAAACAAAGCTGCTCACAGCCGGCGCTGCTCTCCGCAGACCCCGGCAGAGTTAAACCGAAAGGAAGCGGTTCTATAAAAAAAGCAGTGCACACACAACTTCACCAATGAGATTTGCTCCGAGCGCCCCATCCCCTCTGTGGGGAGATAAGTGGGGTGCGGGCGGCTGTGCCACGTGCTGACACTGATAGGTGCCGGGCCAGCCCAGCTGCACGCCGGCCAGCGCAGCTCCCACCACAGGACAGGGCCCGCGTTAATGATTCCCAGCCCAATCACAGCCTCGCCTGCAGGAGTGAAGACAGCGGTGCCCGGGGAAGGCGGTCACATCCCGACCCGGCTCCTGGGCTACACCTGCCTCGTGGAGCCCAACTGCGGACTATGACAGTTCATCACCCTGCCGTGACCCAGTACAGCACTTGTCACGGTCTGCGGGATGACGGTGCCCGGCACGAATAACAGCTCGCCAGACGTCAGCTCAAGTCCTCTGTGACCCTAGAACAAGCAGCACTCATAGACGAGATGTCTTAGGGTTTTAATCAAAAGCTAGTTTGTTCCAGGCATTTTCTAGGGCGGCCGCCGAGCACGGGAGAGGTCGCACCACCTGCCCATAGCGCCCGCTGGGACACGACTGCCTGTGCCCCGGGTGTGTCCCGAGCAGGGGTAGGGGGGCAAGCAGGCTACACAGGCCTCAGATCACTTCAGGGTCTTCAACTAAACCTTTTCCACCTCCAAAGTTCACAAAAAGACAAAGTTTCCACATGTCTGACCGAATAAGAGAGGATGGTTGTGTTTCACTCAGCAACAGAGCACCAAATTACATAATAAAACGATGTTAAGTGGCAGAGTTAAAGGCAATTTCACCCAAACCAGGAACAGGAGGCCTCCTCTGCGCTCCGCACGCCCCTGCTCGCTCACTTCCGGCCTGTGGACGGGAGGAGGGTCGGGGACAGGAGGCTCCACCCGGCCACACACACCTCTCCACACAGAACAGGCGGACGGCAGCCTCTCGGCCCCTCCACCACCCGTGCAGCTCAGAAACCTCGCGGGGAGAAAGTGGAGGGGGAAAGGAGAAGGGAAGACGGATGAATGCAGAGATGAAGGGAGGGAGGAGGAGAGTCGGAAACGGACCGTGGAGGGGTGAAAAAAACGGAAATAGACAGCAGGAGAAAAGGGAAACGGAGGAGGAGGAGGCGTGGGAAAGAAAAAGAAAGAGCTGATCTTCACCTAGCTGGAGTGAAAGGAAACTGAGGCCCAGAAGGGTCAGCAATGAGCCAGTGCCACCCACCCAGCTCCTGGCTGCTACGCAAGGTGGCCCCTGCGGACACTGGGTGTCTGTCCACCCTGGGGCCGCGTCTCTGGGCGGGCGGCGACCCACAGGAGGGGAGCACGCGCTACCTAGAGAGACTCCACTGGGCTCCTGCTGCCTTGTGGCTGGGAGGCGGATCCCTCCTGCACCCCATCCTCCAGGTGCCCCTTGTCAGGGTGTGAGGCGGGGGTCTGTGTCTTCCTGAGTGCCCAAGGGACTATTTTCATGTGCTAGGGTGGGGGCCTGTGTTTCTTCTCCTGCTTGAACACTC
>NW_022900942.1:62341940-62355570 GCF_012274545.1 Fukomys damarensis
GGGGGGGGGGCTGGGCTGGGCTGGGCTGGGCTGGGCTTTTACTTTATAATGCATCTTCAATGATTTTTTTTTAAAAGGAGGGCTGGAAACTGTCCTTTCTAAGTCCTGAGTCTTTCAAAACAGTCTAGCTTAGAGAAACGAGACCAAAAAATTAGCTGGGATTATCAGACTGACTCAGACTCCACACGTGATAACGACACTACGTGAAATGCACACCTTCTTCATTTCTTTTACATTACTCATCCCTTGAGCATACAAGATGAAGCTAAAGGACTTTGTAAGAAAGTGTAAGGGGTTGCTTACAACTTCATTA
The DNA here is from genome assembly GCF_012274545.1 of Fukomys damarensis. NCBI lineage: Eukaryota > Metazoa > Chordata > Mammalia > Rodentia > Bathyergidae > Fukomys > Fukomys damarensis. Next base: position 62,342,254 of record NW_022900942.1, read on the forward strand.
GCTGAAATTTGCTTATTTGGAGTTGGGCTAAATTAGTTATCAAAGGTTTTTACGCCACAGCTGTCTTCATTTACCGGAAAACACAAAGCCACCTGTGCTGCCCCTAGTGGCCACACGGTGGAATAGCAACACCTCCTGATTACCAATGACTTGTAAGAAAACGTGTTTTTACTGATTAGGAAAAACACATGCTGAAAATATTTGTGAAGCCTCCGTTACAAAGAACCCCATGATCTCTCCCATAAATATTCCACAGCGAAGAAATTAATTCAGGCATTTCCGCATTTTCATGGCAAAGGAACACAGCATCCTTGAAACATTTACATTTAGAGCCACATGGTTCTCTCACCAGTAAAACACACTGGTTTCTGTAACTCACTGTTGAAACTAGGAAAACAGCCCCAAAGGACTGATCCTCGATGGGACTGGCAGGGAAAGCCCTCCGGTCCCTGATGGTCAGGGGAGGCCTGCGCTCTGCCAACACCTCCTGACGGGGAGGACGGCCAGCTGAAGACACAGCAGGTCTTCCCAGGTACACACAGGAAAAGCAGGGGGCTCCTGAGCTCAGAGGCCCAGCTTACAGGGGCTGGAAGATACAAACTTCGCAGACTCCTTCCTCACCTATCTTCAAAATTCACACCTTTTACATTCTACTCTGAAATGTCTGTTTTAACATGGAAAAAAAATGATTAATCAAAGTTTTCTCCTACTGTTTTCAAGGGTTCATTCATCCCATTTCCTGCATGGCTCAGGACACCCTTAGACAACAGACTGCACATACATCAGTTTAAGGAGCTGGGACCAAGTAAAACCTAAGGTCCAAGCCCACCAATGGGGAAGGTTCTAGGCCACGCTCTCCTGCTGAGGACTTTGGTGCTGGCATAAAGACAGACAGCTGGGTGTGGTGGCATACGCCTGTAATCCCAGCACTCGGGAGGCTGAGGCAGGAGGCTCGCTGTGAGTTGAGACCAGCCTGGACTACACAGTGAGTTCCAGGTCAGTCTCAACTACATAGTGAGATACCATCTATGTCCAACTAATTTCTGACGAAGAGGGAGGTCAATTCCAGGAGGAAAGAACAGTCTCTCAGACACATGCATGGTGCTGAGACAGCGGGCTTCCTTACACACAGGGATGAGGAAGGACCCCACCTCAAACCACACACACACATTAAGTCAGGATGTATGAATGATCTACTTGGAAGAGCTCTTAGAAGAAAATACGGGTGATCCTCACGACCTTGGACTCTGGAAATGAGCTTTAGATATGGCACCAAGAACATGAGTGGGAAATGCAGACAGACTAGACATCATTAAAATTAAACTTTTTTTTTTTTTTTGCATCAAAGGGCATCAAGAAAAGATACTCTAAGGAATGGGAAATTATTTGCAAACCACATATTTGGCAAGAGTTTAATACTCAGAATATATGAAGAACTACAACTCAACAAAAGAACTTTAAAATACAGGCAAGGGATGTGAATAAATGTCTTTTCAAAGAAGATACACAGAGACCCTCGGCGCTATCACCCACCCGAGAATGCATGCACAAACCCACCGAGACACGACGCCACACTTGCCAAGACCGCTATGAGGACAGGCAAGAACGCAGAAAGGGACATCCAGGGGCTCTGTTAGCAGAAGCAAATGGTGCAGCCACTGTGGAAACCTGTCTCAGAGAAGAACGGTGAGAAATCCAGCAATCCCACCCCGAGGCAGCTACGAGAAAGAACTAAAAGCAGGGCCGCAGCCAGATGCGTGTTCAGCAGTGTTTGTGGCAGCACTGTTCACAAGAGCCCATCACAGACAGAGCTTAGGTGTGAAGTCAGGAGTCGCTGCACAAGCCAGATGCACAGCCCGGATCCCACTCACAGAAGTCTGGGATAAGCAGATTCACAAGCAGAAGCAGCTGCGGGGGTGCTGCTGGCCAGAGTCAGGAGGGTGAGACCTGGGCCGGAAGCAGGCTCCACCTCAAGGACAGAAACAAAAACAGGTAGAGAAGCAGATTTCAGAGTTTCTGAGGGGGTCAAGGAAAAGCTTTGGGAACGGTGGTGATGGCTGCAAAACATCTTTAAAATAATCACTGCGACAAATTAAAATCATCACACGTGTGAAAATGGCTACAAGTTTCATATTAACATTTCATCACAACAAGAAAATTATGCAGTGAAACACTCACTGAAATCTCAATGCCAATAGGACCCAGAGTTTAAAACAACACATTAATTCTTGGTTATAAATATGATCTCTATTCCCACACCATGACTAACTTCCTATATCAGTTGAGCAAGTCATTGAATATCACAGCCTTCAATCTCATCTAAAAAACTTATTTCCTTTGGTGGTCCTAGGGTACTTTCTGAGGGGGAGCAGGTAGATCCTGGCACTCTAGGAGGCTGAGGCAGGAGGATCCCAAGTTCAATCCCAGCCTGGGCCACTTAGCAAGACAGTCTCAAAATTAAGCAACTGATTTTTTAAAAGGGCTATGGATGTCGCTCGGTCCAAGGGCCTGGGGATCAGTCACCAGAACCACAAAAACAAGACAAAAATCTTCTGGATTATTTCCATGTACCCTTCTAGGTAAAATAATTGGACACGGTGAAAAGTAGTTTTCCAAGCATTGCTTTCTACTAAATAGAAACCTGGCTTTCACCATGACTGTAGTGACCCTCAGCAATGGCTCTTTAGCAAAGTGTAACTGTCATTCCGTGTATCTTGTAAGGCAGGCCACCAAACCGCTGAGCTAAATCCCCGGCCCTTATTCCGTGTATCTTACACACAACAGAGCTTCTTCGGTCAAAGCAATCACACTGCGCCAAAACAAATCCACTTGGATCCACCCCACTTCCTGAACCAAGCTGCTGGGTGCTGGCGGCACCTTGAAGGACCGTCCTTCCGGGTTGAGCGCTGGGAACCGCCGTCCACAGAGCGCACACACTGGGGTCTGGCTGGAAGATCTGCCAGAAGCCCTGGCTGCACATGTGGCTTGAAAAGAGCCCGATTCGAGTCCTAACTATCTATCTGGGGACAAGAACAGACTCGGAGAAGCCGTCACTTCCAGCCGAAGCAGCTGCAGTCGGCCTGAGGCAGCGCACAAAAGCACGCCCGCCATGCAAAGGATGATGCCGTGGAAATACAACACGCAGAGAACCATCTTCCCCAGTGCCCACCGCGCGGGCCTGCACCCATCTGCACAGACAGACCCCAGGAGCGAGGACTGAGGAACAAGCACCACCAGGCCGCCCTCCGTGCCTGGCCCCTGCAGCGGCCCTGTGCACAGGGCAGGAGGGCCAAGGCTGTGTGGGTGGGTACACAGGCACCAGAGGTGCAGCGCCCGGCCTCTCCCGAGCTGACGCAGTCACTGCATGCGCCGGCCGTTGCCAGGTGGGCCGGCGGGGCTCTAAAAGTGGGCGGTGGGGGACGCAACCAGCACTCGGCAGCCCTCCCCAAAACACGGAGCCTGGCGCCTGGCAGGGGACCGCCTCGAGGTCGTCGGGCGGCACCAGAAGTACTGGCTACTCAACAGACGTGCTGCCCACTTCTCAGGAAAATGAACGAAGAGCTGAACACGCAAGACCCACGCACGCCACAGCAGGTGCCTCAGAGATAGCTGCGGGGATCGCTCTCGACGGACAACCCGGAAGGATGCAGGGACTCTACAGGCCTGTCCCCACCGCGTCCCCGCCTTCGCTCTGGCCTCCGAAGCCCCCCGACCTGTTTCCTAATCAAACCCGTCTCCAGCCTCTGTACGGCCAGGTGAGTGCGGCGGAGCGCAGCGGGCAAATCCGCGGGCGCATTCGGAGAGCCCGCACGCAGAGCTGCCCCTGCCCCGCGCGGCTCTGAGGACCCCTGGAGGGAAGAAGGTCTCGCAGGGCAGCGAGGGCTCCTCACCGCTGACCCGAGACGGTGTCAAGGATGCACTTACCCGGGAACAGCCCGCCCCCGGAAACACCAGTCTGTCGTGGGGACCCGGCAACTACAGGGCTGAGAGGTGGGGTCCGTGCCCGCTCAGGCCGCCCCACCGAACACGGCACACTGGCCTGAGCGCTTCCCTAGGGCCCCATGGGCATTTTCAGAAATGCAGGCAGGGCCTTCCCAGCTCCGCCCCAAGTCTGAATCCGGATCCGGATCCGGGAGGACAACAGGTGGGCAGCAGGAGAGGCTGCAGAGGGAGCCTGCGCCCCCCACAGCCCCTGCACCTCGGCTGTGGCTCGGTCCACGAGGCTCCCAGACAGCACCACCAACCACAGGAGGTTCCCAGGGCACGCAGAGCCCCAGCAGGAACCGGGAGAGGCAGAGACCGCAGGAGGGGCCCCTGAGAAGAGGCAGGAAGCACCGGCGGCTGCCAGGAACCAGCAAGCCCAACGCCCTCGCAGGACGCCAGCTCTTCACTCTTCAGTCGCCCTGCCAGCCTCCCAACGACGTCAGACCAGCAGGAGTAAAATGAGATGCCTCAGACGCGAAGTTACTAAACATCCGAACCACAGACATTTCGGCAGCCGCACAAGTCTGAACAGAAATCGCCAGCCGTCATCTAAAAATTATTTCCTGAGGGTTTCTTTCTGATCTGTAGGAAAATTGATATGACTAAAAGCATCTTTCAAAAAGATGGCAAGAGCTGGGGATTTAGCTCAGTGGTGCCACTGCCTGCCTCGCAAGCGCAAGGTCCTGAGTTCAATCTGGGGTGCCAACAACAACAAAAAAGGTGACAAGAAAGGCCATTAGGAGCAAAGGAACATGGAGGTGTAAGGGTGGATGGGGGATGGATATGAACAAAGTACATTATATGCAAGGAACACCCCCCCCCAAAGAAGTGGACATGGAGGGAGGGCAGGGTATGTGGGTAAAAAACGACTCAAGTATGTAATGTGCCTGAATGTATGATCTGCCAAAATAAAGCCCATTATTCTGTAGAACCAATATACATTAATAGAAAACAAAATGTGAAAGAAAATTACTATCAGTAGACCCCCTGTTAAACGAGCTCTTATGGGGTGAATTATGTACTCCTCCCAAGAATAGGAGGTTGCAGCTTTAATCCCAGAACTTCAGAATGTGACCTTGGTACCTTGGTACTCAACTGCTTTCAATCTTCAAATTTTTTTGTTTGTTTGTTTGTTTTGGTACCAGGGATCGAACTCAGGTCCTTGCGCTTGCAAGGCAGGTGGTGGAACCACTGAGCTAAATCCCCGGCCCTTCAATCTTCAAATTTTTTTGTTTGTTTTGGTACCAGGGATCGAACTCAGGTCCTTGCGCTTGCAAGGCAGGTGGTGGAACCACTGAGCTAAATCCCCGGCCCTTCAATCTTCAAATTTGATCTCCACACATTTTGTTTATTGGTATTTTTGAGACAGGGTCTCACCACAGAGTAGAGACTGACCTGGAACTCACTATGTAGCCCAGGATGGTCACAAACTCACAGCAATCCTCCTGCCTCAGCCTCCCAAGTGCTGGGGATTGCAGGCATGTGCCACCACACCTGGCTTCTGATCTCCACACATTTTGACCCAAAATTTTTGTCTGGGTACTTGTGGTTTGTTTGGCACCCAACAAGCTAGCTAGAATTTTGTCGACTGCCTTTCTAGCAGTCACATTCTAGATGCAGCGGTACCTTGGTTCACAAACTCAATTTATTTTCTAATTCTGAGCACAACTCTTCTGTTCGCGAACTGAGGGATTAATGTACAAAGATTAGGCTCTGCCTACCACAAATGAAAGTCATACGGCCACAACGGTTCAGATTCATAAAAGTACATGTAGTACACAAGATCCTGTACAAAAAGTCGCCAACATCAACACTGAAGATAAAAGTTGCAGGTCAAGGAAGGAACGTTAAAGAAGCACAGATTTTTCTCTTTGGGGCATAAAAAATCTTTCGACTAAACATTCTCACACTGAAGATGACTGAAAACATAAGCACAGAGACTCTGACATTTCCCTGGACTGTTGCTCACTCAGGCAGCAACCCCCCATTTCATACACTCTTGCTTTAGAGATTTGAGGGGGGCCTGAAAATGTCTTTATTTTGACCTTTTTCTTGAAATACAGTTTCATTACATGTACAATCCTATGCTGATTTTTCCTCGGCATAATGAAATGCTTTTTTTTTGCTTTAGAGATTTTAACTATGGCAGCATACAAAATCCCAGCACTCTGGGACACTGACCAGAGGCTCACAAGTTCAAGTCCAGCCTCAGAAATTTAGTAAACCCTGTCTGAAAAAAGGGATGGGATGTAATTTAGTGGGAAGGCCCTGGATTCAATCCCAATACTGCAAAAACAAAAACCCCACAAAATTCTCTACAGAGAGACTGAATTCCCCTACAACTCTCAAGCTACTTCCTGTCATTGCATTATTTTCCTGTTGCCGATTCCTTTTTTTCTACCCACTTCTGCTTAACTGCTCACCCTCCCTGGTGCATTCGTCCTACTGGACATTCTGGCATTGCCGGCTTTACTCTCTCTCTTTCCTCCCCATTAAGTTTACAGGTACAGCTTAGGTATACAACAGTTACATTCATCACTGTGATCTTGTACCTTGTGATGTATTAGTTCTTATTTTACACCCATTCTTCACTCTTTCTTTCTAGGAATCCTGGAGAATTTCTTGGAGTTACTTGTTCGGTGGTCATGAATTTCTTAAGGTGCTCTTTGCCTTGAAAAGACCTTATTTCTCCATTAATTATGAAAGTTTTGCACGATAACGGAGTCTGGGTTGGGAGTCATTTACTTTCAGGGCTTGAAACTCTTCCCTCAAACCTCACCTGGGTTGAAGGTTTGTGTTGAGAAGTCCACTGTAATTCTAATGGTTTACCTGGCTTCCGTCTTTGTGCTGGACTTGAGATTTCAACTATGATGCGTCGGGGACAGGTTCTTTTCTGTTCGTGGCTGTTTGGGGTTTTGCAGTTCTATGTGCTTCACTAATCTATGCTAAATTCTTTCCCTGTATTTGGAAAGTTTTCTGCTACTGTTTCTGAAAACAGGTTTTTTTTTAAAGTGCTGTTTGTGGTGTCTTTTGCTTTTCCACTGAATTCCAATCAGTCTTAGTCTTACTGGCATCGTCCAGCAGTCGCTGGAGTCAGTTTTATCTGATGAATTTCCCGGCCAGGGGTCTGACAGGGGTCCCCACCTTGCCCCTACAGACTGGCCACATCCACATGAGGACACGGGGTGTGGGTCACACAGGCAGAGGGCCTTCACTGGGCCTGGCTTCCCGTGAGCTTCTCTGGTGCTGGGTCCGCCCCACCCTTCCGAGGCTGGCCCTCACCCAGCAGCTGTGCCGGGAACACGGAAGACCCTAAGTAAAGCCACCCCAAGTTGCTCCGTGGCCGGTCTAATGCTCCCAAGGCGAAACCTTCTCTGCAGTGCAGCAATTTCCTCTCTGGCCACAGCAAGCCAGGGAGTCACTCTGGGAGGAAAAGCCCTCACTTGTACTTCCGCAGCCTCCAATAGCTGTGGGCCCTTCTTGAGCCAGCGCTGCTACCCTGAGTCACTTCTCCCAGCTCACCGGTGAGCTCTCTCGGCACCTCTGCCCCTAGTGAGAGGGAGCCACTGCAGGGCAGCTGGGGTGGTGGGCGGGGTCTGCTGATGGCACCCTCTGTTTCCAGGGTCCCCACCTAAGTCCGGCTCAGTCCACTTGCCCTTGCACGCTAGGATGGCACCTGGGTCTCTCCAGACCTGCTCAGTGCCCACTTCACCCGTAGCCTCGGCCCTACTCTCCAGGCTGCGGTGCTGGTCCGGCTGCAGCCCTGGCCTGGTCAGTGCCTGGCCCCAGGACTTCTAGGGCTGTGGGTAGCACACACTCCCCCGGGACCAGCCCAGCACCGAGTACTGCTAACCCCGTGCTACAAGAGGGGCCTGCGTGAGCAGGTGTCCGTATTCATGAACTCGGAAACCCCAAGGTCTGAGTGCACTGCACTCATGCTAATGGGCTCCTCCCGAGAATCCTTCATCCCTTCCCAGTAAGTAAAACCGCTGTAGAGCAGGTGTCGCCACAGATGTGGCCATCAAGTCAGTCAGACGACACCTCTGAAAAGGCATTCGTTCAAAATACAGCTTTAGGGCTGGAGGTTTAGCTCAGTGGCACCAGCACCTGCCTGGCAAGCACAAGGCCCCGAGTTTGATCCCCAGTTCCGCAAAAACAAAACAAAACAAAAATACAGCTTTAGACACCTGTCCAGTCCCAGCCCCAGAAGGCGAGAGTGACTTGCAAAGTCTACCCACTCCCAGGGCAGAGCAGGGCAGGGCCAGGAGACGTAGGGGCCGGATCCCCACCTCCCTGGAGGGCTCTCCCCCTGATATGCTGGCCTCACACACGTAAATGATCCAGAGAACCCCAGGGCTCCCACAAAGCCGGTGCTGCTCCACCACCAGCTTACAGACACCGACACCGAGCTTCTCCAGGTGCACGCAGCGAAAGCTGGAAATACAGCTGTTAAGACCCGTATTGAGAAGGGGCAGGGGGCAAGGAGGGGTCAGCGGCTCAGGGCTTTAGGAGGGGTCAGCGGCTCAGGGCTTCACGGCCTTGGCAGATTTCTTGGTTACAGCTGCACCTAGAGAGCCGGGACTGCTGTGGAGAGACTGCAGGGAGCAGCAGTACAGGGCCTGGCCGAGGGTGTGCAGCTGCGCCCGTAAGGACCAGCACCTTTGACGGACAGGAAGCGCCCAGGACGGTCCTGCTCCACAGCAGTCGTCAGCACGCGTGTCGGGGGGCAGCACGGAGGCTGAGCACGGCAGTCCCACGGCTCCGCCTTCCCAACACTACTTATGTAGGCTATTCTGAATCACGCGAATGATTTCGATAATCCTGCCCTTTCCTGTAGAACACGCAGTATCCACTCCAAGGTCTGAAACCAAGCAAAACCTCTTTCGAATCCCACGTGCACGGCGAGAGGCCCTGGAGAAGCTGGATAGCCGTGTACTGCTGTGTGCTGGGCACTAAGTCCAAACACTCCCGCACTCAGCAGGCTCACAAGAAAATGCAGTGCTCTGAGGACGGCAAGCTTACAGACTGCCCTGTGAGCAGAAACACACAGTTCGGTACAGCCACAACAAGTCAGCTCACGGTGCTGCTGGTACTCACTGGATAACAACTCCAGACTGCACCATCAAGTCATCAACTCAATTTATCCTGAACTGTTTCCAAGGACCTTTTAAAGCCGCTTGACATTCTGGGCACTCCTCTTTTTAAATTAGATAGCAAGTCCCTAGCAAAGCTGGGCAGGCAGGTCTCTCTGGCCAGGGGCAATAAAGGTCACACTATGATGCACGGAGCAGAGCAAACCTACCCCGGCCATCGCATAATTTATAAAAGGAGGCTTCAAAAAGTCTTCTAGGTAGATTTCAGTCCCAGATTAATCAACAAACTTTTGTCTATAATTCTGATGTTTTCTTTTGATTAAAAGAAACTGAGGTAGCACGGAAGAAATAAACATTGGTAGAAAAGAGACAAGGAGAACCAACTTTAAAAATTGCACTTTTAAGAAGATTGTAGCTCTGGAACACAAAGTTACCAAGGTTATCCATATCAGTCTTTTCTTCTTAGGCCATCAACTAACAAGTAACAGTGAAAGTTAGGACAATGGGTGGGAGGTACTTGACCTCTAGAAGGCTTCCAAGGAGCTGCAAACAACCAAAGGTCTCTGCAGGAGTGGGGAGCTCCTCTGGGCACCACACTGTACACCCACAGGTCCCCTCTCCTGGGTCCTACCGCACAGGTGCCTTTGTTAAACATTCTTCCTCCCTTTCTCAAATACTTTTACACCCATAATCCCACACTGTGGAAGGCTGAGGCAGGAGGATCTCAAATTCTGGCCCAGATTGGTTGACTTAGCAACTCTGTCCTCAAAACAAAACATAACAAAACAAAACCTACTTTCTCAACTAGAACCACCAAACCCACAAGGCTAGCTTCCTGGGGCTTCCACACAGGGTGCTAGCACACTCCACTCTTCCCCGTCAATCAACATTTACAGAAAGTGAGGGAGGCAAACTGTCTGTGCCCCCAGGGGAGGACCAGAAAACAGAGGACAGCAGTCAGCACAGCAGTCATTCCCGTCTCCTGATCAATAGCTACAGGAATGTCACAGCCACCACACACAAAGAAACTGCACAAGCACCACAGGCAAAGAGGTCCGACCCTGAGTCAGAGTCATCAGGCAAGGGCACTGATGGGAGAAAGATTAAATATTTGGGGGAGAAGAAACTAAAACTGAACCGAAAGAACTGAAGTAAGATGAAAAATGTAGATCTGCTGAAAAACAGGCAGAAATGAATCACTGTAGATTCTTGAACAGGAAAAATACAAAAGATGGCAAGAGTTGAAAACAACTTCGAACTTACGAGTTACTGTTTAAACGTTATTCACAGGCTCCTGGATGAAAAAAATGAGGCAGTTCAGACACACACATATATATCTATAACAATAAATTCAGGTAAGGGAACTGGCATAAAAGGAAAACAAGGGCACGAAATGAAATCAAGGCGTGAGAGTTGCACTTAATGTAGTATTTGCTCACTGCTCAGGACTTTCTAAGCTGAGAGTGGGTAGGCAAGGGAGGAAGCCTCACATGGCCAGCTTTCTGCTACCGTGTTCAGGCTCTAGAGATAGAAAAACCTAATTTGGGAGTTCATGCTGGAAATATGCCCTTCCAATTAAATATAAGCGCTACAGCTGTGAGTTCAAACGTTGCAAAGACTTCACAGGGTCTCGCTCCCGCAGGCCACGTGTGCGCTCTCCTTACACAGCTGACCTACATAGCATCTTCAAGTTCTAGCAGTTACGTAAACTACCTTGGCTTGGTACAGAAGTACAATGAAGGTAGGAAAAGGAATTCTCGCTTCTTCCTCATCTCTTCGTAACAATTTTCACACCAATCTAAACTCACAAAAATCACTGAAATTCAGCATTAAAAGACTCCAGACGACTGTATCCAATGAGTTAACGTAGAGAAAGGGTTAACTGTATCATTCGAACACTGAAAGCCAGCCAGGGCTTCAAGAGCTCACTCTTTCCTTCTGCCCCACCCGTCACAGCCCAACACCTGAGCTAGGGACAGGTGACACCTGTAGAGGCTGGGGTGGCACGGGGCACATTCCAGCTGCCCACTGATCCTGGTGACACCGTGACGTCGCCTGGACCCCAGAAGCAAGGGTATCTGCTGCCCTCAAGGGCTGTCCTGGAAGAGTCCAGGACCCCACGGGCAAAGCGCTTACTGTGGGTAAGGATTTGTCACCACAGTAAGGCTTCAGCCCCAGAGGGCAGGGGATCCAAAACCAGTCAGATGCTAGCAAAGGCACCGGGACAACTTTTCATTCAAATGCCTTATTACCAAGATGTAGTCACATTACTGCTCCAGCCTGTCATAAATGTCTCCTGAATTCTAATAACACACAATTTACACAGGGTTCTGCCAACTGTGTGCCCTGCCTACCAACTTGAGAGCTGTTTCACCACGGAGAAGGAAAATGATAGTCCAGAAGGCCCTGGGGCTTGGCCGGAAGTTGAATGACTTACTTAGCAATGAAGGAAGTTACAGCAGCTAAAAACAGAAAATCAAAGGTTCCAAAGCCTGCCTACCAAGTGACAGCACAGTTCAACACACATACACAGTGACAGCCCCTAGGGTCAGAGAAAAAGAGGACTTAAATAAAGGTGAACAAGCTGGGTGTGGTGGTGCACGTCTGAAATCCCAGCACTTGGGAGGCTGAGGCAGGAGGATCACAAAGAGTTTGCGGCCAGACTGGGATACTCAGTAAGTTCCAAGGCCAGCCTGGACTACAAGTGCAGACTCCATCTCAAAAAACCAAAAACAAAACAAAAAAATTAAAGATGGACACACTTAAATCAGACTTAAATAAAACCTCCCTGAGGTTGCTGAGCACCAAGTGAGGCTGTGGGATCCGTGCTGGATCAAGCAAAGTCCCAGCTCTGGGTCCCTCTTCTCATCTGTACTATCAGCTGCCTACAGAGCGCCAGGCCACGGTGACATGGAAACTCGCCTGCTGTCATGTTCACCAACTTCACCTGACCTCTGACCACCTCAGGGGTGAGGCACTGCCAGGGTTGTCCACTCTTCAGTGAGCTCAGGCAGGAAGTGCCACCCGCTTCTGGGTCACTGGGAGGGAGGGACAAACTGTGCCTCCCAGCCCCGCCCAACCCACCTCCACCAAAGCAGGGGAAAAGCCCCGCAGTTCTGCCTTTGAGGACTGAGCCCCGGAGCTGGTGGGTGGCAGCTGCAATCACAACCGGAGGGTGAGGGGTGCTGCCTGGAGAACACAGCAGTGGAGGAGAGGAAGCCTAGACGACCCTATTACTGCTCCCCACACAGTGCTCAAGGGTTTTCAAATGCTCCATTTCCAGATCCTCTGGAGCACGGCGCTCTCTCTGGCTTCGCCACAGTTCTCATCAGAACCTGTCATTCCATCCTAGCGTCTTTCGGCTCTCTGCCAACATTTGGGCACGCAGCTCCTCCGGTCTGACATCCACCACCGAACACACACCACACATGTAGCCGGCGGGATGCGGTGCCCACCCGGGACACTCCTTCACGTGTGCTGTGCCTGTGCGGCAGCAGGGTTTGCACCCAGGGCCTTCCAGCCGCACTAGCCCGGCCCTTTGTCTGTTTTGATACTGGATCTCCGCAGGAGGTTAAGGTGCTCTGGCTGCCCTTGAGCCTGCGACCTCCTCCTGTCTCCGCAGCCCAGGTGCCGGGATCACAGGTGTGCGGTTTTTCATGTCCTCTGGCGGGGCCTGGCCCGAGGAGGCCAAATCACCTGTCTCCACCACCTGGGCAGCCTCCCCGCTTCCTCTGCCTGGGCCGCACCTGCCCAAAGCCTTCCCGAAGCCAACGAAAACAAGCGACATCAGCCCATCTACGCGCCCCCCAGACAGTCCCTAAGTAACCTCTGAACAGCCCCAAAATGTCCCACTCAACAGTCACCCAGCCAGGCCGGGTTTCAGTAAATACGAACACTTCCCCAGCAGCCGGACTGCAGGGCAAACACTTCAGCGGGGCCTGGCTGGGCACCAAGACGAAAGACGTCTTCAATTAAAAAGAAAATTGGAAATGAGCCCCGATGTGCATGCACAATTAGACCGGCGGCTGGTCCCGAGCCCTCCCAAGTACTCGGAGTTCCAGCACTTTCCGAGAGCCCGGGGGATCTTCCTTCCCGCTGCCGCCCGGCGTGATCGGGTCTCGGAGGCGTCGACCCTATTCGCGGGGTGGGGGGGTCCCTCGTCACCAGCTAGGGGACACCCCAGAAGCACCGTAAACTGGGTCTCGACCCGTCGGGGCGGGCGGAGAGGGTGAGAGCGAGA
>NW_022900942.1:62356054-62360015 GCF_012274545.1 Fukomys damarensis
CGACTGTCGGGCGCGCGGGTCCCCGAGCGCGAGCGCGGCTTCTTCTGCTCGCGCCCGTGGGAGAGGTGCTTATAAAAGAGTTTATTCTGGTCCCCATGGCAACCCTGCAGCGAGTCACGTAGGACTTGGATCCCAGTTACCAAAAAAGAATGAAGTGCGAAACCGGTGTAGGGCCTGAATGTTATCAGAACGTTGAAAAGCTGTGAACCCAAGGCCGTGGGGCCTCAGGAAATCGCTTCCAGGCCGCTCCTTCGCTTATTCCCCCAACCCTATTCCGCACCTCTTAAAAAGATGCAGGCTTTTAAGAGTGAATTACCAGTACTGTATATTACCAGCGAATATTTTTTAATTTTAATTTTTATTAGTACATGTTTGCAAGAGTTAGTGCGTGCGCATAACACATTTTAATTCTTTTTTGTCCCTTGATGCTCACTTTTTAAAATCTATTTTCTTTTTTTTTTTCATCAGGGAGTGGTGGCATAAACCTATAATCCCAGTACCCAGGAGGCTGAGGCAGGAGAGTCACTGCATATTCGAGGCCAGCCTGGGCTACACAGTATTCATGGCCAGCAAGACCCCGTCTCAAAAAAAGAAAAGAAAAGAAAAAGAAAAAGATAAGGAGCAGAACTTCCACTAAACGTTCCAGGCAATTTGCCCTGTTAGGAAGAAGAAATAGAGAGGAAGCTGTGGGGGCCTAAGCCCAAGCCCTGTGCTGTCCTCTGCCCTGCAGCCAGGCCGGCCCAGCAGCCACCTTCGAGGACGTCTTCTCTGCTTCCTCTTCCAGCCAGGAAGCCCAGAGCCCTCCCCTCAGCCCAGCCTGGCTTGCTGTCCCTCATGCCCAGCGCAGAGCAGGTGGGGCAAAGATCCGCCGCACAGTGTCCCTGCTCTTCCTGCCCCGGGGCCAGGACTTGGGAGCCCCAGGCCCATCAGCTCCCTGGCCTGGATCTCTGTTCCTCCATCCAACCTGAACCCCTCAAGTGTTCTCCTTCCTCAAGTCTAGATCCATCCTTCAGGCTTCGCCTTGTTGATTTTTTGTTTGTTTGAGACAGGGTCTCTCTATGTAGTTCAGGCAGGCCTTGAACTCACTGTGTAGCCCAAGCTGGCCTTGGACTCCCAGTGACCCTCCTGCCTCAGCCTCCTGAATGCATTTGCCACCACACCTGGCAGTCTCCCAAGGAAGGAGGAGGCACAGAAGTGGGGGGGGGGAAGCAGCTGCAGTCCTCACTGTCCCTTTGTTCCTTGCTCCCTAGCTTCAAGACCATTCTGAAAGTTTACACGGCTTGCCACAAGACGTTTGGCTCCAGGATTTGGTTTCTGCTACGTCCTGACATTTTTTCACTCGTGCACATCTTTTTGGATCCCTCAGGTGAGAACTCAGAGTGAGACACCCTCTCCGATAGAATGGATGCCAAACCTTCCCAGTCCTCGAATGCAAGTTACTGACCTCAACCACGGGACTTCAAAGCACAAAGAAAGTCAAGAGTTAGACTCAAGAGTGTGCCAGCTGCAACAGGGCGACACCTGCCATGCCGAGGGCCTCAGAGCCTTGGAAGCTTTACCCCAGCATCAGCACTGCCTGCCAGCATCCAAAGCCCTTGTGTGCCAGGCATGGTAGCACAGGACAGTAATTCCAGCACTCAGGAAGCTGAGGCAGGAGGATCACTGTGCATTCAAGGCCAGCCTGGGCTACGTAGAGGAGTAGATAAATAAATAAACCAAAGGCCCGTAGAAAGGAGACGAGGAAACTTGTCTCCCCAAGAACCTTAAAACTCTGGGTCAGACCCATGCTCAGCTCAGCACACGAGAATGTTAATCATTGAGGGAAAGTTGGCAAAGCGAGGATTATTAACTCTGAGTTTGCCTACTCTATCTCAATGCCCTTCAAGCCTGAGGACATCAGGTGAGAAGGAACGTTCAGAGTTTGCAGGGACACTGGAGCCCAGACCTCACAACCCCTGCGTGAGGCCTAGAAGTCTCCAAATCTTCAGCGTCCTGGACTCCAAGAAGGGCAGGGCCTCGCAGAGCAACTCTCCATCCCCAGCATACCTGCGATTCCCCACGCACCCCGCGGTTTGCACCCCGCAGCACCCTGCGATGAGGTCCCCCCAGTGCCTGGCAGCTCTGACGTCTACCCCAGTGCGCTGCCCCGCGCTCGGCCCGACCCTCTGAGTCTCCAGTCCCAGGGCACCGTCGTCCTCTCATCACCCCCCGCCCCCGTGGACGCGGAGTAATCTCGCATCCATGGGTCCTCGCTTTCTGAAGTCCTGGGTGGAAAGGCAGCCCTGGCTGCCCCCCAGGCCCCCAGCTGGACCACCGAGCCCTCCCCTGCCCGCGATTAGAGCCTCCCCTGGTCTGGCCCTGCGCCTCCCGCTTTGCCTGCATCCTGAGCTGCAGATCTGAGTGGCTGGGATCACCACAATCCGTGCCCTTAAGGAAAACGTCCGAGTTCCCTAGTGGAGCATCCAGAACATTCCTTTCCCCTCCAACTTTTTGTTAAGTTTGTTTTTGTTTTTTGAGACAGGGTCTTGCTGTGGAGTCCAGGCTGGCCTTGAACTCACCATGCACCCGGGACTGGCCTCAAACTCACAGCGACCCTCCTGCTTCAGCCTGGCATACACTAGCACGCCTGGCTCCTCCTCCCCAACCCGCTCTCCTTACCCCGCCCTTCAGTTGCTACCAATCCACCTGAGGGTTTCAGGCATGCCAGACAAGAATTCTACCTCTATCGCAGGATATCCCAGGCGTGGTGGCGCACGCCTGTGATCCCAGCACTCGGGAGGCTGTGGCAGGAGGATCACTGTGAGTTCGAGACCAGCCTGGGCTACATAATGAGTTCCAGGTCAGCCTCAACGAAATAATGAGACCCTGTCTCAAAAAAAAAAAAAAAAAAAAATTCTACCCCTAAACTACATCCCCAAACCCAAACCTGTGTTTTTAAAACACATTTTTTATTTCTGACACAGTAATTGTGCATATGCGGGGGGTGCACAGTGACATTTCGAGACGACTGTAATGAGCAGTGATCACATCAGGTTGATTTGCGCAGGCGTGGCTTGGGCATACCATTTCTGTGGATTCAGAACATGCCAAGTCCTCTCTACTAGCCAATTCGAAATATCCAGTTAATACACCATCGTTATTCTGCTGCGCTAGAGAGCTAGAAGTGACTCCTTCCGCCCAGCTGCAGCCCTGGGCCCACTGCGATGCTTTAGATCCAAGTGGCCCCACTTGTGTCAGGGGGCGGGGCCTGGCCGGAAGAGGCGGTCGTTTGGGCGGGGCTTAGGGGGGTCTCTCCTTACTCTGCTTCCCGGCTGCCCCGAGGTGAGCAGCGCTCCTGTCCTGGGGCCTTCTGCCCTGCAACCTCTGCCCGAGTCCCCGGACCAGGCAAGGACTGAAACTTCCAAAACAAGATAAAGGTCTCTTCCTGTAAGTTGCAGGCGTGGGGTATTTTGTCCCAGCAAGGAGGGACGTGAAGGCCCAACAGAAACACTGGGTCAAATACTACAAACACGTTCTGACAGATGCGTGTAAACTGGCAAGAGGTTAAGAAATTGCACAGTGGGCGAGGGTCAGAGCCAAGTCAGAATTTAACGATTCGGATGAATGTGAATATTGGCTTTTGTAGATCAATAAAGGTGAAACCTAGAACAAAAGAGTAGAATGGGGACGAAAATTAATCATGGGCCTACCCAAATCTCACAAAGATCGACACCATGTGAACAATAAAGCAAATCTCAAAACATTCTGAAGATTTTGTTCCATACAGACCATATCCTTTGCCCACGATGCAACAAAGACAAGAATCAATTTTATTAAAGAATGAGCGCCTAGCCAGGTGTGGTAGCACACGCCTGTAATCCCAGCACTCTGGAGGCTGAGACAGGAAGATCGCTGTGAGTTCGAGATTAGCCTGGGCTACATAGTGAGCTCCACGTCAGTCTCAACTACATAGTGAGACCCT
>NW_022900942.1:62360174-62369683 GCF_012274545.1 Fukomys damarensis
TTTTAAAAAAAAAAAAAAAAAAAAAGAATGATACACCCAGTGTGGTGATGCACAACTGTAATCCCAGCACTCTGGGAGGCTGAGGCAGGAGGATCACAAGTCTGACCCCAGCATGGGCAATTTAGGGACTTAGGGAGACCCTATCTCAAAATGAAAAAAATACAAAAAGGGCTGAGGACATAGCTCCGTGTGAAGCCTGTGGAGTTGGACCCCAGTACTGCAAAACAAAAAATAGATATTTGCAACAACCTCTAGCAAATACCCTAAGTTTCTATTCCTTTTAATATGAGGCACAAGACAAATGTGCTGTCGAAGTTTCTCTGTTTAGCGTGCAGGAGAGTCCTAACTGCGGGATAAGGCAATAAAACGTATTCAGATTGGAGAGAAAAGAAATCACAAAAACTCTGGAGATGCGTAACCAAGTCCAGCCGTGCCGTGAGCCCTACACGCGATGCTGTCGTTACTTTGTATCTGTGATAGTTTGGATGATAGTTTTTATCTACGATAGTCCGCTGAGGTAGAACTTCTTTTAAAAAGGACTCCAAAGGAATCAAGCAGCCCAGGACAACAGCTGAACGAGGCCCTCGGTTCAGTCCGTGCACCGCAAATTCGACAGTTAACACAGCTGGGTGGGGTGGCGCCCGCCTGTGACTCGGTTTCGTGAGACCCTGGGGTAGGACCGTGAGTTTGAGGCCAAACTTGGCGAGACCCCCAGTCACAGGCAAACCAAATGAAGCAGCAGCCTAGGAGAACGGGTTTGCAAGACAGAGTGCAAGATTAGAATCCGGAATCCGGGTGCATTCCTAGGAATCAATCAGTATGGGTCTCGAAATCAGGAAAAGCAGCAAAGTATCCATGAGGAATTTCACAGAAGAACGAGCACAAGTGGCCATAAACTTACAAAAAGAGGCTGAATTCATTAGCGATCCGGAAAATACAAGGAGATAGTGAGGAGCAGGCACCCATTAGCGAGGCGGAAGTGGAGAATGCTGTTCAATGCCACGCTCAAGGTCACTGTAACAACTTTATTTCCTTATTACTCTTTACTGTCCTGGGGGTTGTTGAACCAGGGCCTTCACCTGAGCTGAATCCCCAGCCCTTTTTAATTTTATATCAGGAGACAGGGTCTCGCGAAGTTGCTAAGTTGCCCAGGCTGGGCTTGTACTTTTAACCTTCCTGTCTCAGCCTCCCGAGTGCTGGGACAACAGGCTTGAGTCACCACTCCCGGCTGTGACAACTTCAGAAAACAGTGTGATGTCACCAGCACGTGCACAGGCCCAGTGGCTCCGGCTTTCCATAGACGCACGTGGGCCCCCGAGACACTCGGGAATCTGGCGGCCTTGTGCAGAGGCAAGGAGAACCAGGAACAAAGCCCACGTCTGCCGAAGGGAGAGAGGACAGTGAGATTGTTGTGCAGTGAAATACAACTACCGACGTGGACGAGCGTCAGCGACGAAACATCAAGTTCGATTTCAGCTGGCTGTGCATGTGCACACGCTGCCAGCCTGGGCAAGTTAACAGGAAAGTTTCTCCAAGTGAGAAAGGGCTGGGGGTGTAATTCAGTGTGAAGGCCCTGGGTTCAAGCCCCTGTACCACACGCACGCACACACACACACACGTACAGTTCAAGTTTCTTAAATTGTAATTATTCTATTCGATAGAACACAAAGAAATGAGTGGCACTTTTCAGGAAAGGATCAGCTTTGTGCAAAAGGAAAACCAGACGTGGTGGCACACACCTGTCATCATCCAGCACTCAGGAGGCTGAGGCAGGAGGATCGACGGCCAGCCTGAACCTAACAGTGAGGCCCTGTCTACAGAGCGTAGGTACAAACCCCTGGGGCAGGACACGTGCTGTCTCAGCCCGAGTGAGAGTGTGTACAGGTGCGTGTGGCTTTGTTCACACCACGACGCACAGGGGAGAACGAATCCCTAACTGAATGCATCTCCACATTTTCAGGTGAGGCTGTGAGTTCCCTCACCTCACCATCCGGGATGCCTGCACCTACAGGGGAGGACCGGCTGCGGTCTCAGGGCCAACGGCGGCCCGTTTCGCCGCTGTCCTTTGAAATGAAGAGGAAGAGAGGGCTGTGCAACCGTGCAACATTGTCCAAGGAGCAGGAGAAGCAGCTATGCACAGGCCCAGAGCGCTCCTCGGGGTGGGCTCTTGTCCACACGTCCCGCCCGTGCGCGGGCCCTGCTGGCTTTCGGTTTCTTGGGGCAGGGTCCCCACGTTGCACAGGGTGGCCTTGAGCTCACGATGTAAAAACCCAGCCGGCCTGGAACTCCAGGCAGTCCTCCTGCCTCGGCCTCCCGAGTGCTGGGATTACAGCTGTGCGCCACGCCCGGCTCCTCCACAGCTGGGGTGAGCGGGGAGAGGCTGACGCTGAGGCTGTGCGATTCCGCACTTCCGGGAGGGGGAGGAGCCTGTGGAGGGAGGGGAAAGGGAAGGTGGCGGGGCGGGCTTCTCAGGGTCGCCTCTTCCAGGCTGCTGTCTCGGTCTCCACCCAGCCCCTCCCATACAGCTGCCGGACGCAGAGACTTCCTGTTCGAGCCCAGAAGGGAAACATAAAGGACAGATGGGGGGGGGGTCCCCTCAGGCCATCAGGAAAGCTTTTAATTTCGAGCCCAGAAGGGAAACATAAAGGACAGATGGGGGGGGGGTCCCCTCAGGCCATCAGGAAGCAGCTTTTAATTTATTTACTTATTTTCGGAATTTTGAGAGCCGGTCTCACGGTGTGGCCTCAGACTCACAGCAACCCTCCTGCCTCAGCCTCCGGACTGCAGGCTTGCAGCAATGCCGGGCTCCAGGAAGCAGCTGAGTAAAGCTGAAGCCTGGACAGGGAACCCGAGCAGGCCAGGCTGCGCCTCCCGGTGCTCCTGGGGAGCTGGTCTCCTCTCCAGGGCTGACCACCTCCTCTTGCTTCCGGCGGAGCCCGGGAGGGGACTGCTGACCCCGCCCTCCTTCCCGCCCCGGAGACCCAGCTGCTGAGCCCCCAGAGCCGGCCCTCGTCTCCCCACTCCCTATGACAGGTGCTCAGCCCACCTGTGCCCACTTACTAAACCTCCACTCTTGTCCTTGTCACCGTGGGGCCGGACAGCTGTTTGCTCCCTGTGTAGTTAAGGGCCACCTGCTCCCAGACGGCAACACTACCCTGGATGGCTTTTGTTTGTCGGAGACAGGTTCACTGTGCTACCCAGGCCCACCCAAATTCCTAGCTCAGGTGATCCTCCTGCCTCAGTCTCTTGTAGCTGGGATTAAAGGCATGCACCAGCGTATGCAGTGGCTTGTGCTAGTTTTATTTATTTATTTGCTTGGTTGAGTTGTTTTGTTTTGTTTTGTTTTTTGAGACAGGGTCTCACTGTGTAGCCCAGGCTGGCCTTGAACTCACAGTGATCTTCCTGCCTCAGCTTCCTAGGTGCTGGGATTACAGGTGTGGACCACCACACCAGACTTACCAGTGCACCTATGTTTAGAAAATGGGAACTGAATTTACAGAAGCCCCTTAAAGAAGGCAGGAGCAAAGAATATGGAATGATAGCATGGGAAATATGAAATTTAATTAAAGCTAAAAAAGGTGGTAACTGTTAAATCCCTAACTAAAAAAAGAGAAGATTGTGAGGAAGAGTTTCCAAGTGTCCGGAGAGTGGAGTTCTGGAATCTGGACGCACACCAGAAATTTATTTCACTTTTAGATGTGCCAAGAGCAAAATCCGCCGATGGCTCTAACTCTGAGCTAGAAAGCCTCTGACCGGAAGTGCTTTGTCAGCAAAGTACCTTTTCCCTCCTCAGCCTCTCCTAGCCCTGTGGAGCGGGCGGAGGAGGATGGGACTGGAGGAGCTCAGAGGGGCCACAGTGCTGCCCCCTGCAGTTTCCGGAGCGAAGGAGGGCAGAACCCAGCAGAGGCGCAGGGCCGAGGAAAGCAGTGTGCTTGCTGTTTAAGCTTTATTGGCCCGTGCTTGCGGTCCGGAAGGAGCGCCTTCATGGTGAGGAGTCGGGACGTGTTTGTGACACATCTGCACTCTTCCCACGTCCCCTTGCTCCCCTCTTCTTCTCCCTTCCATCTCAAGGTCCCCTTCCCGTTTGCAAAAAAAAAAAAAAAATCTGCCTCCCTGTTTGCTGTATCTGTGTTTTCTTTGCTCTTTGAATTACTTATACTCTGGGTTTCTCATAGAAGAGGCGCCATGCAGTATGACATTAGGCCTCAGGGTGCACCGATCTTCCTACAAATCACTCCGCCTCCCCTTCTTCACAGCAGAGTAATACTCCATCGTGTGTATCTGCTGTTCTCTACTAGAAGTTGGGCCTCATGTACTCTAGTTCTCACTATGGAGGAAGTTGATTTGGACCTTTTTTTCAATCATGTTGCTTACGATTGTAAGCAACTTGTCTTTTTGCAAGTAATTTACAAAAACGAAAAACACGAAGGACCTTTTTCATGGCGATAAGGAGCATCGAGTCAGGTGTGGCAGGGCACATCTATAATTCCATCTCTCCAGGAGGCTGAGGCAGGAGGATTGCCAAGAGTTTGAGGCCAGC
The DNA here is from genome assembly GCF_012274545.1 of Fukomys damarensis. Classification (NCBI taxonomy): domain Eukaryota; kingdom Metazoa; phylum Chordata; class Mammalia; order Rodentia; family Bathyergidae; genus Fukomys; species Fukomys damarensis. The sequence goes on from NW_022900942.1 coordinate 62,364,715, forward strand.
CTGAGGTACACAGTGAGACTTCCATCCCCTCCCTGACTCTGGGATTCATTCCTGTGGCCTGGAGGCACTGGTCATTCTCAGCACGCTCTTCCTGTCCTGCCAGACCTGGTCACCCCAACTCTGCTGCACGACACAGCACAGCCCCCAGTTGGAATCTGAGATCCACAGGACTCAGCCTTACCTGTCCTGATCCTGGTCCGAGGGGCCGCCCAAGGCTTGGCCTGGATGCCTGCATTGATATCACTGGTTCTGCTCGGCATTCGAGGCCCCGGGCTGACTGACTACAGGAGGCTGTACCCTTTTCCCTGCTCCCGCCCACACAGGCTAGAGAGAGCTTCCCTTCCTCCTCATGTCCTCTCCTGTTCCTGTCCCAGCTCCTTCCTCTTCCCAGTGATCATTTTGCTATAATTTCCACCCAGCTCTGCTGCTATAGTTCAGATTTTATCTGTTTCTCGAGACAGGTTTCTCTGCGTAGTTCAGGCTGGGTTCAGACTCACGGTGATCCTCCTGCCTCAGCTTCCTGAGTACTGGGATCACAGGTGTGCGCCACCACACTTGGGAACTTCTAATTAGTATGTTTTTCCGTGTGTAGCATTTCTGTATGTTTTCCCCAGACTCATTCGCATAACCCTCCAGAGAATTCTGTTGTTGTCCTGTGGATTCTTTCTTCCCTCTTCCCATATTTAAACACAGTCACCCCAGTAACGGATGCCGTCACCTTGTTCTCTGGGCTCGGGTTCCAGGGTGGGGTGACCTCTTTCCTGATTCCTCCTCTGGGGGCTTCATTTCCCAGATGGCTTCTAATTTTAGCTTATGAGCCAGCGGAACATGGCCCATGCCTGTAACCCCAGCCTCTGGGAGGCTGAGGCAGGAGGATCAGCATAAGTTCAAGGCCAGCCTGGGCTGCACAGTGAGTTCAAGGCTGGCTTGCACTTTGTAGCAAGACCCTGTCTCAAAAAACAAAAAGGGGAAACAGCAGGCTCCCCTTCCTCAGCAGGGCAGCTCAGGCCTGCTGCCCCCCCAGGTGACCCCGTGGCGTACACCACAGTCCCTTCGGAGCACGAAGCCTGCTGGTTCTCACCGGTTCTCTCTGGAAATCGCTCAGTCTTTGCTCCTCAGTGTTAGCTAAGTGAGTACCTACCACGGCATGTGCCTGAGGTCGCCCCAGAGTGGAGTTGGCTGTATCCCCAAACCCCATCCTGCTCCATGGAGCCCCTGCGTGTCCCCGAGTGGGGGACTAGTACAGGGCTGCCCAGCCCAGAGGCCCTGGCCAGTGCCTGCGGTTAGAAGAGTGTGCGTCTCTCCAGGGATTTTCCTGAACTCTACGTGTGTTTCCCCCCAGTACCAGGTTCGAACGCACTGAGCTACATCCCAGCCCCTTTTCATTCTTAAATTCAAGACAGGGTCCTGAAAAGTCTCTACTTACCCTGGCTGAGCTTGAACTCGTGATCCTCCTGCCTCAGCCTCGCAGAGAGCTGGGACTGCAGAGCTGCACCACCATGCCTGGCTTCTTCATGTACTTCAAAGTGATAGAAGTGAACCCTTTCTGAAGTCTTCCATTTCATTTAAAGGGAGTTGCCCGGGCTCGAGTCTCGTTTCAAACGATGTCTTTGTAGCGCACTTCCTGTGTGACAAGGGTCACGTTGCGCCTCAGAACTGTGGCTGTCACAGGGACGAGGAGCGGTCCCAAAGGTCTCACCCCGAGGAGCCTTTGTACAGTGTCTCACAGCTCGAGTCCCCCGTTTCTGTCCTGACTGTAGCTCTGCGGCCCTGGTCCAGTCTCTCGCGGGTCTCTCTAACCTCTCTCCGCCGTGTGCCCAGCTCGCGGCAGCGTGGGCTATTTCTGCGCACACCTGTGTGATACGTGCTTCAGCTCCTGTGCGGAGTTTGCTTTGCTTTTTCCTTTTGAACGCCCCCCGGTCTCCTGGCTTGTGTGTGGCCTCACATCATCGGCAAAGGTCTGAACACTTACTGGATACCTGGGAGGAAGCCACCCGGGGACACAGGCCACCCAGGCGTGACAGCCGTTCCCCCGGAGGCCGAGGGAGCGTCCCCTCCGTCCCCAGAGCCGACGCTGTGCCTGGAAACCGACCCATTGCCCAGAGCTGAGAGACTGAGGGTCGCCTGACAGGAGACTTGCGCGGCTTTCAGCCTCCCCCCCCCATTTCCTCTCCGTCTCTTCTCTTCTGGCCTTGCTTTTACTCTTCCTTCCTTCCCTTCCTTTTGTAAGAGCCTGGCTGAACCAGAGCGACTCCATGTTGACCAGCGAACGACCTAGACACTGTCGCTCCCCGCATCCCTTACAGGATAACTAATGATTCATTGTGAATTGTTAGGTGACTGCTTTGAAGAAGCTGGGAAACCAAATGGAAACTGCAGTGAACACAGAGACCCAACACAAACCACGCCACTCCTTACTTGCCTGTAGTTGAATGTTCTGAACATCATAATCTAAGTTGTAAATGGAATAATGGATAATCGATCTGCTGGTCATTAGTACGTGACGGTCAAGTATATGCCTGATGACCACCAGCTCAGATCCACTGACTCTTTCCTTTGTCCCCTTCCTGTAAGTTTTGAGTGTAAACCCCCCCTTAGCCCTATATAAAATGGCCTCTGTTTCTGAGCTGGCCGCCTCTCTGAGCTACTCGGCTCCGGGAGTGCCGTCTGGCCAGAATAATAAAGGTCTATTTGCCAACCAGCCTGCTGTGCTCCTTCCTGAGTGACTCTCGCTGTCCGACAAGCTCCTGGAGCCTCGCTGAGCTTCTGAGCCCAGCATGGTGGAAGCCTCTTGGCTGTTCACGCTCCAGGAGTAAAAGTGAGACTTAAGTCTTACACTTTTACTTCCTTTTTACCTTTTCTTTCTCTTTCGCTTTCTCCTCCCTCCCTCCCGTTTTTCCTCTTTTCTTTCCCCCCCCTCCCCCTCCCTCCCTTCCCTTTTCTCTTTGGTGTTTTGCTTAGTCCTGGGCACCGCACCTGGCCCTGAACCTGCAGCCCCGAGTCACTCGGTCCGGTTGTTTCCCGGACGCCAGTGCCCCGTGCTCCGTGCCAGGCAGAGCCCCCCCCCAGTGAGCAGCAGGACCCTGGGGCGCCCTTAGCACCCCACCCTGCCGCCCCCCATGCAGGATGCAGCCACCACCTGGGCCAGCAGCTGCTGATTCTCCCCTGTGCCATTGGGTTTCTAGGCACTTGGGATGGGAGAGCAGTTTCCATGAGAATGATCCTTCGTGGGCGGGCAAGAAGGGCCTTGTGGTGCAGTTTTGTATTTGCTCTCTGAGGCCCAGATACTGACGTTGTTTGGAGACAAAGTTTTTTTCTATGTAGCCCGGGCTGCCCTTGAACGTATGACCAGGGATCAGGACCGGGGTGGCTCCCTGTCATGGGCTCACAGGAGACCCCGGGGACACCCTCCCCTCTTCCGAGGCCCCCAGACCCTGTCCAAGCCACAACTGCACTGACCAAGGGTGGAACCGTCTCTAGCTTCTGCAGGGGCTGCCGGGCCTGGGCCTCAGCAGGGAAGTCAGAGGAGAGCTTTTTCCAGCCCTGAACTTTGGAAAGGAGAAGGCACGCAGAGCCTCCTCCCACTCGGGTGCTGGGGCCTCTTGCTCTGGCCCCTGCTCTGTGTTCAAATGTGTTCCCAAGTTCATATGTTGTAAACATTCATGTATATATGTATTATTACTTTGAGAGAGAATCTTACTGTGTAGCCCAAACTGGCCTTGAACACTCAGCGATTCTCCTGCCTCAGCCTCCTGAGTGCTGGGATTACAGGAGTGCGCCACCACGCCCAGCTCACGTATAGTAAATTTAATCTCCAAGGCTGCTGGGCCTTAAGGGGTAATCAGGGTGCTCACACGGCTGCACTGTCAGGAGAGAACCCCACATGGGTGCCAGCAGGAGTGGCTTGGTTCCCTGGGGAATGGGTGCCCTGTGGCTTCTCTTCCCCCAAACCCCGCCACACCACCGACTGGGCAGGAGAAGCCAGGCCCGACTGGGGCGTCCCAGCTTCCCATCCTCCAGAGTGGCAGGAAGCCAACTGCTTCCTCGGCCGTCCTAGCCTTCACCTCCCGGAGGCAGGCCCGGCCTGGGCTCTGAGATCAGGGCCGTGGCAGCACCGCAGGCGTCCTCACCGCCACCCTGTGCTGCGGGTGGCCTTGGCTGCTTCAGCTGAGTGAGCTCAGCGGCAGGGTGGGCCGCCGGCTCCCAGGGCGCCTCCAGTCCACCGCCCGAAAATGGGGCTCAGCAGTGGGGCACCACGGGCCAGAGACACAGACACAGGGAGGGGAGGCAACATGGTTTATTCAGTCGGGGGCCAGCAGAAACGCCCTGCACGCGTGTCCTGACACACATACCACACGCACAGGCCTCCAGTCTCCCCCTGGGGACAGAATCGTGAAGGGGGACCTCGCAGAAACGGACCCACAACATGGCCCTCTGACCTCTGACATCACACCTGTCCCGCCACACAACGCTGGTCTCCTCAAGACCACTTCCTAGTATCGGTGACACCCATGGTGTTTTCTCAGCACCGATTTACAGGTAAAGAACGAAGTGTTGCTAGTTGGTGCTTTCCTACAGGAATAAAAGATTTGATCACTTTCCCTCCAGGCCAGCACTAGATGGGGAGAGAATTCAGAAGACTCCTCACCATTTGAAGAAAGTGAGACCAGCGCTCTGTAGCCCGGGCTGGCCTTGAATCTTCCTCAAACCCGCCTCAGCCTCCCGCGTGCTGGGATGGCAAGCGTGGACCTGCGCACCCAGCTGCACCTCCCTAGTCATAGCCTACACCGCACACGCGCGCACGCACACTGACACACGCAGCGCGGCCGTCTCTGCTCCTCTCGTCCCCCCGCTGGCCTCTGCTCACTTGGACTTCGGGGCACCTTGGGGGGCGCCCTTCCGGGGCTCGGCTGTGCGGGCCTCCTCCTCGGGGATGAACACGCTGACCGTGACGTCGCTGGGCTCCGAG
>NW_022900942.1:62369980-62381753 GCF_012274545.1 Fukomys damarensis
CCTCCCCGCCTCGAAGCGCAGGCTGCAGTGGTCGTCGGAGGCCAGCAGCCGCTCGTTCTTCAGCCAGGAGACCTCGGGCCCCGGGTCGCCCCACACGGAGCAGGTGAGGCTGAGGGCCTGCGGGACACGCGTGTGGGAAAGGGGGCAGGTCAGTCACCGGCCGCGGGGGTGAGGGACCGCAGGGTCACGGGTAATCACGACTCAGCCTGGCCTCCCTTCGTCCCCCTTTTACAAGCCCTGACGGTGATAACTGCTATCTCCAGATGTCTCCCGGACACTCTGCCCTACTTCTTCCCACGCTTGTAGTCAATAGATCCTGGAGGTCTTGGGCACCTGGTGTCTTTGCTGCCAGACCAGCTCAGATGATCCCAGATCCTTGCTTTCTGTTTAAGTCTTATTTCTGTGTCTTTCTCTGGACTTTTGCCTTTCGATGTAGCCCCTCGGCAGGAGATCGGAGCTCAAGGCTGGGGTCTCTGATCGAAAACATTATATAAATGAACTCTACAGCATTTGAACTCTGGGGATGGGCTTTTCACTCGGCATAAGGCCCTGCAGGTTCACCCGGCTCACTGCGGTGGTGACAGCTCACTCGTTTTTTACTGCTGAGGCGGGTGCCAGGGTCCACCCATGGCCCTCAGGGTTGTGTGTGTGGTTTCCAGCCTGAGGCTGCTGTGAATACAGCTGTATGAAGGTTTGTGTACAGGTTTTTACATGACCCCGAGTTTTAACCTCTCTGGGAAACCTGCCCAAGGTGCAAGTGCTGGGTTATAAGGTAAACGCATGATTCATTTTTTTTCCCCAGAAACTGCCAAACTGCTTTCCTGAGGGGGTGGTATAATTGTGGTTTACATTTCCACCGACAATGTAAAGTGATTCGGTTTCCCCACATCTTGGCCAACATCTGTCCTTATGACTTTTGTGCTGTGTACCATTTTCTGTTTCAGCATTTAAAAAAAAAAAAGCCTTTTTTTTATTAGTTTGTGTGTGTGTGTGGAATCGAACTCCAGACCCTGCACTCGTGAGGCAGGCAGCGGCACCGCTGAGCTCCGTCCCCAGGTGTTCCAGCATTTCTGACAGCTGTCACCACATCTCACCGCGGTCCTTTCCTTCCCCGGCCAGAAATCACGGCGAGCTCACTTCACATGTTAAGTTCTATTCTTGAATTGGTTTCTAACCCCAGAAATAATGAGGAAAGAGCTAGGGCTTACAACAGACAAAGAAAGGGGCATCCATCTAAGTATATTTCTCCGGGTCTTCAGGGTCCCTGTGTACATTACCTGCAGGCCTGACATTGGGTGGATTTTTTTTTTTTTGCTGTACCAGGGATCGAACTCAGGACCTCAGGACCCTCCTGCACTGGTGTAGCAGGCATGGCACTCTGGACCTAAATCCCTGGCAACATTGGGTGGGTTAAGAACTCTGTTTTCATTGCCTCCCAAGTGCAAGGTCCAATACCAAAAGAAAAGAAAAGAAAAGAAAAACTCTATTTTCACCCAACCATCAATTAGCATTTCTTACTGAATTATTTTATGAATCCATTTCAGAAAGAAAACCATGAGGGAAATCATGACCATTCATCATGACCATTTGGGGGATTTTGATTACGTGGGGGTTAAAACTTCTCTCCTCATCCTTGCTATGACCCAGAGTCAGGCCAGGAAAATGGAAGGAGCCTACCCGGAGAACAGCTCTGTGAGAGCTGCACCCCACCCCCACCCCGGGGCAAGTGTCCCAGCCTGGCCCGGCTCCTGCTGCTGGAGGGAAAAAGCTTTTGCTCCCTCTTAGCTCTCTCTGCCCCAGGACTGCTGTGCTAAACTTGTCCTACCGATATTTAAGACTGGAGAAAGTGAGCCAGGTGTGGTGGTGCACACCTGTAATCCCAGCACTGGGGAGGCTGAGGCAGGAGGATTGCTGTGAATTCGAGACCAGCCTGGGCTACATAGTGAATTCCAGGTCAGTCTCAACTACATAGTGAGGCCGTCTCAAATAACCAAAACAACAACAATAACAACAAAAACCAAAAAGAACGGAGAAAGTGAATACGGTTTCAAAACTGTGCCCCTGGCTGTCAGAGAGATTGTTAGGGAGCCAGGCAATGCCAGTTTAGAAAGCAAACGGAGAGAGATGAGATTCTGACACAAGCAGAGCCCGCAGGAATCCATGGAGCTTAGGGAAGGCAACACAAAGGGCATGGTCCGTCCACACCCTGCCCCACAGGCCGGAGAGGCTGTTTCCTCTGTTTTCCTGGAGCTATGACGGGGCATTTTCAGTTTCTCACAACCTTTCGGAGGGTGACTGTGAAGACGCCATAGGGAGCCAGGCAATGCCAGTTTAGAAAGCAAACGGAGAGAGATGAGATTCTGACACAAGCAGAGCAGGAATCCATGGGGCTTAGGGAAGGCAACACAAAGGGCACGGTCCGTCCACACCCTGCCCCACAGGCCGGAGAGGCTGTTTCCTCTGTTTTCCCGGAGCTATGACGGGGCATTTTCAGTTTCTCACAACCTTTCGGAGGGTGACTGTGGGAAGACGCCAAGTGGCCCATACCTGACGCCAGGAGAGAAACCTGATCCTGATGTTTGGCCTACAGGGCACGGAGAGGGTCGGAAAGTGGGCTGTGTTTGAAACCCCGTGCATGGGCATTCTGGTCAAGTGGAAGGAGGCAGCCGGGAGTAGGGCAGACGGTGGCGTGCGTCGCATTAAGAAAGGGACACAGCTGAGGGTGGGCCCTTTCCTCACACTCACCTTGCCCTCCTGGATGGTGACCACGTCAGGGAGCCCGCCCAGCACCCGGGCACGATCTGTAAGCAAGGCACTTCCGGTTAGTCACTGCGCGACGGTGGCCCTCAACCCCTCCTCTGATCCGGGGCCACAAACTCCCGATTTAGCTCTCACCCTCCTGACAGGGATTTCATACTGTGCGCGGCACTCCAGGTGTAACTGCGGGGCAACATGAACGGCAGTAACAGGAAGTAGGAAAACCTCTTCCCATGGGAATATAGCAAGGCATGGGCAGAGGGAGGTGGGAAGGAAGGGAAAAAGAATTCTTTGTTTGTTTTTTGAGACAGGGTCTCACTGTGTAGTTGAGACTGACCTGGAACTCACTATGTAGCCCAGGCTGGTCTCGAACTCACAGAGATCCTCCTGCCTCAGCCTCCCAAGTGCTGGGATTACAGGCGTGTGCCACCACACCCAGCTGAAAAAGAATTTTTTAAAAAGCGAGAGAACGGAAGAAAGAAGTGGAAATAGAGCTTTTGTAAATGACAAGGGCAAATTTTTTAAATGTGCAAAATAAGAAAATGAGCCAGCAGTTTTGGGCTTTCCCCGTCTTCATCTGCATGCGGCACGTGAGCAGGAGCTGCCAGCTGCCCCCAGGAGACCAGGCCGGCAGGGCACTGTCCCAGGGGAGCTGCCCTGCAACTGCTGCAGCTGCGTGGGGTGGAGCTGGGAACGGACAGAATACCAACCTTGGCACCCGTGTGGCTCTCCCTGGGAGCGAGCGAGGGGCCTGTCAAACACGGCTTCCTTCAAGGCCTCCCCAAGACTGTCCTGTTCTATTCCCGGGGTTCACGCAGCTCTGACAGCCCACTGTTCACAGCTGAGCATCAAGGCCACCGACGAGGGGACCAGGGTCAGGATGGGTGTGAGGCCCAGGATGGCACCCTTGGCCAGTTCATGTGCCCGAGCCCTTGGGGAATGCACCTCTGTGTCACAAATGCTAAGGCCTCCCCGCTGGCACGGACACAGCGGCTGCCAGCCTCTCAGCTGTGACTCTCGGTCCTCATTTGTACAACTGCCTGCTCTGCGGAGTCAGGTGGAGGCTTGGGGTGACACCAGGTTCCTTTCTCCTGCCGATGCCATTCTACCACCGGCTCCCCACGTGACCTACCATGTGATCTTGGGCTGTCGCCTTGCTGGGCGCCCCAGGCCCCTGGCTGTAGAGGAGGGGGAGGTTTGCATGGATCTGGACTTGGAGTTTGCAGAGCTATAGCACCGCTTCTGTGGGTTCCCCTGGGCGGTGCGGAGGGCACAGGTCTGGGTGAGTCTCCCACGGCATAGGTAGATGGGAAAGTCACAGCCAGAGGACCCAGCCCCTCCCAGCTGCAGGGTGCACGACCCGGAGGACCAGGCTCCCATCGGGAGAGACAGGGCCCTGCTGCGGGTGGGGCCTCTCAGCGCGTCCCAGGTCCTCCCCGACCCGCTCTGCTCCGTGCCTCCGAGTCCTTTCAAGCTGGGCACCCACGAAAATGCGGCCGCGTTACAGTCCACCCCGCACTTAACAAGGAAACCACACTGAGGCTCGGGCTTAGCCGAGGTTCCTGAGATGCTGCTGGCCCTCTGAAGATTTGGAGGGAAGCAAACCGTGACCGCGTGGAGCATCAAGGGTTCATTCAGAGGCCAGTGTCACACAGGGCGCTAAGGGGACGGGAAATGGAGCTGCCCCATGTCAAACTTACAATGTTTCTATTTTTAACGCTAGGATTTTCCCCTCTACACTGTGCCTAGCTAGTGACTTGCAATCAGGAGGTTTCTCAGGGTGTCCTGGAGCTGGGTGACACTGTCACAGTGAAACCCGAGACTCCTTTCTTACCGGTGAGACTAAAATGAAAACGTGTGGGACCCCTGGGGTCCAACACAGAAAGGAAGGGGAAGCCTCCGGCTGGCAGTTGTGACTGCGCGCTGGAGGCCTCTCCGTCCGGGAAGCGGCCTACTTACTTTTCTCGGCGATGGCAGCTTGTCTGTGGTTGAGAGAGACGAACAAACACAGAAACAAAGAAGACTGTGTTGAGTGCTACTTGGAAGCACTGACCCCGACTGGGTCTCACTGCTGTGGGGACCTCTGGCTGCCCCAGGGCAGCGCCCTCGCTGGACAGGGGGCTCTTTCTGCACCGGCCCGGCCCCCAGGGAGATGGATCACTGCACACCGCCAGCGTTTCCCAGGGTCGCGGGTGGGGTGAGGGACTTACTTTAACCTCTGGAATTCAGCATAGGCCTCCTCGTACGCTTTAAGAGAAAAAAGCTAAGTTAGGATCTGCTCACCCCAATCCCAGGCGTGACTGTGACCTCCACGCAAGGCTCTCAGTGAAACTCCCACGCCATTTTTGTGGCTTCCTTTGCACCTGTCCTGTGCAGGGCACCTCCGCAAACCCCGTGACCCTTTTCAGTGAGGGGTGGACGTGCTCTGGGGGCTGTGTCTGGTCCCCTGGGCCGTGTTCTTTCCACCAGGCACTCGCTTCACCCAAACAGGTGGCTGCGGTGGGTGTGTTTTTTACATGAAGAAAGCAGAAGTAAAAAATGCCTATTTTTTTCAGAATCTAATGTGTTCCATAAAATCTGTTGCTTTTCTCCATCCACATTCTTTGATCTTACTTGTTTGTGTTTTGGATTTTTTCCCTCTTATGTCCCAAGGACTAAAGACTCAGCACAGACATATTGTGAGTTAAATAAAATAGTCACAGGAGGTGGTGGGTCTTGCTTTTCTGTTGGTAAGGTGTTAAAGAATGTACGAGTGTGATGTGTTCAAATCCTGTTTCAGTTCTTGCGCCCGTGTCTATATGGTGACAACTCTTGACAGGGAATAAAGAGTCTACTGTCCCGAGAAAAAGAAAAAAAATCTCCCACACAAGGAAGCTGTGCAGGGTCTGGGCCCAGCCGCTGCTCGCCCTAACACACACTGCCTTCCAGGCAGAAAACCTGACCGAGGCGTTTCAGGAATCCCGAGAAAAAGAAAAAAAATCTCCCACACAAGGAAGCTGTGCAGGGTCTGGGCCCAGCCGCCGCTCGCCCTAACACACACTGCCTTCCAGGCAGAAAACGTGACCGAGGCGTTTCGGGAAGTTTTCGGCTCAGCCCTTTTAATACAAAGGCAGGGATGGGCGCACCCAAGGAAAATGTGAACGAATCTGTTTCAGAGAAACGTTTGCTGTCTGTTGAACATCCTGAGCGCCAGAAAGGCTTCCTTTTGTGACCCGTGCCGGATATCACCGGACCCCAGCTGGACAGCCGAGAGCCTGTGTCATGTCTGAGGTCTCCCCGGCCAATGGGGCACCGTGGGCTCCAGCCGTCACGTGGCCCGGGCGCTCCCGAGACAGCTGGAGACAAACGGGCTGCACCGGGCAGAGGGTGCCAGGCTTGGCCTGGTCCTTGCCGGCCAGACGCTGCCCAGAATGGTGAGCTTCCTTACTAAGGGTAGCGCACCTTCATGTTGGGTTTCACTGAATGAAGAAATGGAGGAAAAAGCCAGCGACTAGCGTATTTCTTTTTGTTTGTTTGTTTGTTTGTTTTGGTTTTTTGAGACAAGGTCTCACTGTGCAGTTGAGACTGACCTGGAACTCACTATGTAGCCCAGGCTGGTCTCGAACTCACAGCGATCCTCCTGCCTCAGCCTCCCGAGTGCTGGGATTACAGGCGTGCGCCACCACGCCCGGTGCTTGGACAATTTTATTTCTTTAGGAAAGAGTAGAAGAAAGGGGAGAGATGGTGCAGTGTTTTTCAGCTTTTTAAGCTATAACTGGGCATCTTTTAACTTTGACAGTTTCAGTAGCAGTGCCCTGCCGTTGGGCCTTGCTGTCTGGACATCTTCGCGTGCATCTCTCCTTATTACTTCCTCTTCCGATTGTCTTCAGGGCCCCTCATCTCTCAGCAGACGACGAAGACATCTGGAACCACGAGGACCCGGACTCTCACTTCCTTCTGTTCTTTCACGCCGGTCTTTGCTTCCCCGTTCTCTCCCCTGGGCCTCCTCACTCCTCTCCCTCTGCCCCAGGTCCCACAGCCCTCATTCTTTGGGACCTCAGTGCTCAGCGATTCTCCTCCATTCCCACCTCTCTGCTTCTCGGGCGCCATGAACGAGCTCAGGCTTCGGGGACCCTAGCACCGGCTTCTCACTGCTCGGCCTTACGGAGTGGCCGTGCCCAGCCTGCCCTTCTCCGTAAGTGTCTTCCTGTGTGGGGCTCTCCGTCCACCGCAACTTCTCCACCTTGCTTCTTACCGCCTGTTCACCCCATGGGTTCTTGCTTCTGCCACTGCAGCACACGAAGACTGCTTTTCCAAAACGACTTAGTAAAATTCACAGGCGCCACGGTTTTAGCCTGAGCTCCCACCCAGGCCCACACGACCAGATCAAAGCAGGATGGATTCGCTCTGCTAGGTGCCATGTCATCAACCCGAACATAAAAACAGGCCCGGTCCCCAGGAAGTGGGACTCCAGCAGCCAGCCTGCGGGGCCAGCCGGCCCGGGCCACGGTGTCCAGGAGTCCCTCTGCTGTGCCCTGTGAGGAGAGGGGCCGAGGGGATCTGGCGAGCATGTCTGCGCCTGCGCCGTGTTGCTTCCTTGGTCCTGCTCACGCCGGCAAGGCCTGTGCCACCCCGTTTTCCTGGTCAGTACCCGGATGCTGCCCCACCCACGAATCACTGAGGAAGCCAAGGGGGGCTCTCGAGCTTAACGGGCTGGCGATTTGTTCTGTGACGTCACCAACACGACGGCCTCTTTTCACTTCCTGTTCATTGTAAAAGACCCATTTCTCTAGGAAAAACTAGAGGAGTTAAGAGGCTCCTCACATGGCCCTAAAAGTAACCCCTGAAGAGCCTTCACTGATCTTGCGCGCACGTGCACGTCCATACGTATACATTCAGAGGAACACAGGACCTGCTTTGACTTGGCCTTAAACACCCAGCAGGAAAGTACAACCAAAAAAACAGCCAAGTGATGGTCACGCACGACAAAAGCTAGGTGAGCTACACAAAGGGGCTGCAGCCTGACATCACCGCGGCTGGAAGTCTCCTGAGACACAGCCGTCACAGGCGGTGATGCTCAGTCCCCTGACTCTTCAGGAACGGGTCCTGCCGCCTGTCTCAGTACTGCATGTTGCTGCCATGTTACTTTACGGTACTTTCAAGCACCCCTCACGTAAAGCTGTGGCCTCCTGTGCAGGTGAGCCTATCGAATAAGGGTGGCAGTACGGATATTCTAGCCACTAAGTGTTGTTGCCTTGGTGGTATAAGCGAACTTTCTGTTATCTACTTGTATGTTTACTTTACTGTCACTACAATATGTCTTCAGGTCTCTAAAACGGGTCAGATCCAAGTTCTGAGCCCTAGAGTAACAAATTTAATGGCCCAATGGCCACAAAAACATAGAAATCTTTATTTACTGTCCATCTTTGCCATTGTTATAATTAAGAGAACGTTAGATTTCTTTAACAAGACTTGGGTTAATGCTGCTGGACAAATACAGGTTACTATGCAAGGTCAAAGGCTTACCCAAAATGCTGCCTGATTTTGTCTGACTCCTACAATTTTTTGAGCTATCATTCATCAATATTCTACTTTTAATTTTGAGCCCTTGCTGGCTTAACATGGTTATAAAATGAAGACGAGTGTAGCTGGCTTGCTAACATTCTTGTCCTCTCCTCCAGACCATCGAGAGTTGATGGTGCCCTGGACCACAGGACGAAGTCCCTTTTCCTTTGCCTCCTTTGGATCAGAGAAGCTGAGACTCTTGTTGATGGAGCAGCGTCCAAACCCCACCTCAGCCTGAAGCAGTTAAAAGAAGCCGGCTCCTCAGCCTTCTGCATCCCTCAAGAATAGGGGTATGGGGGGGTGAGGTAAGATAGAAAACAATAAAGATGGGTATAAAGGAGAAAAGGAGTCGGGTGTGGTGGTGCACGCCGGTAATCCCAGCACTCAGGAGGCTGAGGCAGGGGGATCACTGTGAGTTCGAGACCAGCATGGGCTACATAGTGAGTTTCAGGTCAGCCTCAACTACATAGCGAGACCCTGTCTCAAAAAACCAAAACACAAAGCAAAACAAAAAAGCAAGTCATAGCTAAAAATCATACTTTAAGAGGACTGCCACACGCGGACACCGCCAAAGGTACCTGAGACTGGTCGCGCCGCTGTTCCCTAGGTTTGTTTACACCTTTCCTCTGGACCCATCACATCCAAAACCTTTTAAGTCCATAAATTAATGTAGTTGTTAAAGATCAGGAACCTGGCCTTCTGCTAAAGGAATACACTGAGGGACTTCAAAAATATTTTTAGGCAAAACACATTAGACCACACATCTCCTCCCCGCAGAATGGTGGCCCTCATGCCTTTCACCTGTAAAAGGCCATTATCTTTCTGTCAGGGAGCCATCCTATCTCCTGTACGCCAAGGCCAAGGTGAAACTTTCTATGGACTCACAGATCCCAGATTTTCCACCACCAAAACCACATACGCATGCCCAGCTCCAAACGCAGCGCACTTTTCTCAGGGACCCGCACTCTATTTCTTTGGATGTGTACTTTTAAGTTCCTACCTCATAAACCCCCTTATGCCTCTTAAAAAAAGAAGAAAAAAATAAAGAGATCCACTTTTGCATGGCAAGTGTGAGTCAGCAGGAGACGCGGTTACCTTGTCCAGAAAGGTCCACCATCTTCTGGTGCCCCGTCTTCCCGTCAGAGAGCTCCATGATGTACTTCCCTTTGTCATTGGGAGTGGGCTCACTGATCTGCAGCCAGATCTGCTCCCCGGTGACCCCGCTCTTAACTCTGTCTGTGTACTTGATACCGGTTCCACTGTTAAAATCGAAGAAAGGGCCGTTACCACGCGCTTTCACGCAGGGCTGATCAGTCCTCTGCCTCTCATCAGAGCCTCGCCATAAACCGTGACGGGCCTCAAAAAATCTAACATCCACATCTGCCGTTGTTCTGCTGGAGAGAAACCATAGCCCTGGACGCACAGCTTTGGACTTGAGGACCTTGGTCCTCAGAGTCTGAACACTCATTAACTCATAACGGCCGGGGCAAGTGAGCAATATGTCCCAAGGACAGGAATGAGCTGTTTTCGCTTGTGTTCTTGGAGGGTTAAAGCCTGTTTAAAGAGAGATGGCCAAACTATACGCTCCTTTGCGGCACAGTTCAGGCGGATGACCTCGGGTATAAGACAGATTTCATAAGCCAGTCTGCAGCACATCATTCTTAGAGGGTGCGGGTGCCTGACGTCTGTAGGCGCATGCTACTCCAAAGCTATTTCAAACGTGAGTAACTATGTCGCGGGCCGTGGACAGGAGGGAAATAAAGGCAGAGTGGCTGCCAGCACAATCGAGGCCGTGCTGCGTCCCTGGGTGCGAGTTCCTCACAAACAGACCCACGCACTGCCTGCTCTGTGAGGGAATGAAAAGAAAAACAGCCCTCGGTATTGTGAGCCCGCTGTCTGGAAATGCTGCCATGTCACACAGAAGAGATAAGGGGAAGGTAAGTCGACACGCCCACGCTGTCAAGAGAAACTTCGTGAAGAATCTGTGGCTGTGAGAGAGCGGCATACGACACTACTTCATCATGGTGACAGTCGTGCACAGAGAGAAAGACGGGAAGGAAGTACCGAAAATGTCTGCAGTGCAGCTCATAAAACTACGGAATCAGACCACGAATTCTCTTTGACTTTGCAATAGGTCACAAATGTATTTTCTGAAACAAGTGTGCACTGTGTTTTATAGTTGTAATAAACATGAACGTCAAAGCATAGAAAAGCAAAGTTTTCCACCAACATAATTTTAGCTTTCAAATAAATAGTTTTTTTCTTATACCCCTACATTCTTTGAAGAATATTTATACATTTAAAATATGTTAAGAAGTAACATGCATAAAACGATAAAGGAACTCATCCGTATACCACATATTTTACCCCAGGTAACAGACATGTCTGAGAGGGTTAGACACAAAGACTCCTGCCTGTTCTGCGGTAGTACGCCTGAGGTCTTTCATCTCTGGCTAACGCGCATAATGCTGACTTCCATATGCTGAGCACTGCAGATAGGATGGGTTCTACTGCTCCTGTTTTATATATTAAAAACCTGAGATTTGTAAAATTAAGTGACTTGCCTAAGATTACAATGGGAGATGGGAGTAAAGTAGAGACTAAAACCCACTTTAAGTGTTTTTCTCATGATACCATACCTACAAAAGACAGTTAAGACAATCCTCAATTTCTGGATCTCTCTTAGGCACACAATTACAAAAGAAGGTCACGTAGCTGACAAGACAAGTAATGGATGAAATGTATACTTTGCTAGTCCAACAGCAACTTCCTCGAAACACATTTTCAATGCTCACTTTTTTTGAACAAATAATCCTTTTTGAGAGGACATAAAGCTTTTTGATTGATGGTTCAACTAATTCTACTTCTTTCATTCTTCAGACTGATAGAGTACAATGTCCTAGATGTCACAGAAGAATTTCCTAGAATTTGATTTATTTCGACTTATAAATAATTACTTTCCTAAAATGTATTCTGAAGAAAAAGAAGAAATGAAGCCGGATTTGTGTTCTGCACTGGATCTATAGAGTTCAGGAAGTGATTAATAATAGTAGTAATAATAAGCTTTTCCATGAGTTAAAGCTGTTTTAAAGAAAACCCAAATTGGTGCTTTGTTGGACATAGCTTAGGCTCATGGCTCTTTGGAGACCTCTGTTTTTGTTGGCGGTGCTGGGAATTGAACCCAGGGCCTTGTACATGCCAGCCAAGCACGCCACCACTGAGACTTTTCCTTACATTTAACTGATACATAAAAACATCAACTGTACATATTAGTGGGATAATGCGGCATTCTGATACATGTGTATATTTTGTAACATTTAAATCCGCTCAAGCCTATCTGTCTTCTGAAACACTATCACTTCTTCCAGTGCCCTTTCTCGTCCCTTTCTACAGTGTGCCGTACACCATCGTGACCGCCAGCAGCACCTCAGAACCTCTTGTTCCTGCCAGCCGTAGCTGAGCCCGTCGGCAC
>NW_022900942.1:62382277-62419266 GCF_012274545.1 Fukomys damarensis
CCCTCCCTTCCAGCCATTCTAGACGGGGCGGGAGCGCAGTGAGGAGCAGTGGCGGAGCAAGGCTGCCTGGCTCGGCCCTAGACCGGCCTCTCAGCTGTGTGACGGTGACCATGGTCACTGCAGCTCCTCCAGGGCTGTGAAAACGCATTAACCGGAGAGCAGAAGGGCCGGGGCAATGCCTGGCACAGTCGATGTCTACCAAAGCCACAGCGGGAATCGCCCCTGGGCTGCCACAGGACCACTTCCGAGTCCCCTCCACCGCGGCTGTCGGCACACTTGGGGGGACCAGACGGAAGGTGACTGCACCCCGAAGAGGAGCCCCACCAGGCCTCTGGTGCTGTCATCTCAGGACATCTCAAGGAGGCCCGCAGGTGAGGGAAAGGCAGGACTGGTTTGATTTAGGAAATCCCAGAGGCGAGCTGCAACGCGGTTCCTCTAGCTCTCCGCCCAGGCAGCCCGGGACTAGGACAGACCTTCGGGCTCCATCCAGCTCAGTCACCTTTCTCTGCAGTCATATGGAGACCTCTAAAGCCTGCTGAGTGTGGACAAGCAGCACGCGGGCGCCCAGCACTCCGGGGCTGGGACAAGGGTCACCTGGGCTCTCCTCCGTTCATTCATCTAACAGGACACGAGGGGCCTCGGTTTTGTTCTGGACCACAGCGTGTGCGAGCAGGGTGTGGAGAATGTGGCTCGGGATGCTGGCCCGGCACAAGTGTGGAGGCGGAGGCTCCACTGCGAAGACGCCTGTGGCCTGGGCCGAGTCTGACAGTGCAGAGGACGGTGTAAGGGAAGGGTCTGGGCGTCTTCGTCCTGTGACCCTCAAATCAGACTGAGAATTAAGAAGAATCCTTGCCTGAAAGGAACAGGGTTTTTTTTTTTTTCTCTTTCTTTTTGTGTTTTGTTTCCCGAGAAAGGATTTCTACCTGGCAAGTGAGTCTCCCTTCACTTACTTGTGGGACCAGTTAACTTTCAAATCGTCCAGGTAGTAAGTGACAAACGAGTACAGCCGGATGCCCTCTGCGGTGCTCTGGATTTTCAGATCTGAGGCGGACAAAGCTGTAAGGAGAAGACAGTGTATCTTAGGCACCTACGTCCGACCGTCCTGCAGGAGAACAAGGCGCAGCGGGTGCGAGAAGACGTCAGCTTACCGATCTTCCTGCAGACTTCGGCCATCAGTTCTTGGAAGGCTGAGGATAAAAGTTCAGAGCCAAGGGTTAGCAGAAGCACACTGAGCCTCCAGCCAGACCTCCAACTGTTCGCTCTTAGCCCCTGTCTGATGAAGGGGGTGATTCGCTGGCCGATTGCTAATTAGCACTCTTGGAGGAAAACGACTCCATTTGTGTCAGGCTGCGAGAGATCTCTGCCTATTTTGGATTTTTTTTTTTTTAACTTTGGAATCTTTGCGATTCAGACCATATTTACATTCTACAGAAAGCCACAGTGAGATTTCCAGGAAGGTTCTTGGCTTTGGGGTTCTTGTTCCGAAGTCCCAGGAAGACTTGGTTCATGCTACAGGACTTTTTTTTTTTTTTAATCTGTGTCATCAATCCATGATGAATTAGTCATCTCTGCGGGCTGGCCCTCCCCGGCCTAATAGTGACTTTTGCCAGTAAACATTTAGCCATCACTTCACCAAGGGTAGGAAGGTAAAATCAAAGACAGTTTTCCACTATTTTTCTAAAAAGCAATATTCTTAACACATCTTGTTTGGAAAAAAAATTGAGAGTTTGGGGGTCACAAGTATGTTTTCCTTTATCATGATATACTGTCCTCAGTTGTCTCTGAAAAGTGGAAATTCATTTCTTGCCTTGCAAATAACTGTAAAGCTTCAAATATCTTATATAAATCTTTCTGGCTACCCTTTAACCCTGGGCTATTTTTCAACATGTTCTTCCCTGATTTTTTTTTTTTTTTTTTGATCCTGGAACACTTTATAGAGTTGAAGCTAAAATGATGCTTTAAATTGAAAACAGACCCCTTGGTAAATTATAAATTTTCCGAGTATTAAAACTACACTTTCAGCCAGGCATGGTGGCACACGCCTGTAATCTCAGCACTCAGGAGGCTGAGGCAGGAGGATCGCTGTGAGTTCGAGACCAGCCTGGGCTACATAGTGAGTTCCAGGTCAGTCTCAACTACATAGTGAGACCCTGTCTCAAAACAAAACAAAACAAAAACAAAAACAAAAAGCCAACAAAAAACTAAAATTTCAACTTCTAGGAAGACCAACGATGACATATTTTTGGGGAAAAAAAAATAGTTCACTCTGTTAGAATTTCAATAAAACCAGAATCTAAAGATGAAGATCCAGCATGTCTTCAGTTGCCAGCCCAGCCTCAATCATAATTCTGGTAACACAGCACTCGGGGACTGACCTTCATCCACAAGTTTAAGTCTGCTTTTATCTTTCCCACGGTCATCTTTCAGGATGACTTCATAAAACCCGGCATCTTTCTTGGAAAACTAGGGGAGAACAGAGACACCGTTTTTGCAGCTTAGCGAAGCTCCAGGTATGGCGCAGGCCTTGTGTAAGGTCCTTGCCTAGGAACTGCCATCGAAGCCACCCAAGCAAGCGGGAAGCCGCGCAGACAGCTCATGCCCTCCCCCAGCCACAGTCACTTTCCCTGCTGGTGGTGAGTGCTTCCCCTCGGAGGCCATGGCGGAGGTGAGGCCTTCATTTGTTAAAAGTAAGCGACCGCATATATTTGAGAGTCGATGAAAGTGTGCACCTCAATGACTACTATACCTGACTGTCTCTCTACTGGGAGAGAGCAAGTTATGAGGCCAAAGTGCAAGGAAGGACCCACTCAGCGGCTGAGAAAAGTCGTTCAGAAAACAAGCACCGTGGATCCTCTCAGGTTAGATACCTGAGAGACCCGCACATATCACAAAGTGAGAGGAGCTTTTGTTCCTGCAGCAGTTAGAAGTCAGCTACTGTATGTTAGATTTCCCTCGCCTTAAGACGGCCACTACATAAAAAGAATAGCCTTCTTCCCATAATGCCTTGCTTCACACCTAAAAACGTGGCTTCCCCCACTAAAGGACAGCCTTCTCCTTCCCATCATGCCTCTTCCCGTTAAGAGAGAAGCCCCTCCTAGTGATGTCACAAGCCCCCCAATCCCTAGCTGCTGCAGCACTCAATCCCACCCCAGCTCCTAGAAGCCCCACCACAGTCCTATAAGAAGCGCTGCCCGTCTCAGCCATATGACTCTTTCTCCTTTGATCCAACATGGCCCTGCAGATCGTTGCTACAGTAAGGGCTTGGAGTGATTCTGGCCTGGTCTTGGATTTTGGCTTTTTAACCTGACACCGTACACCTCTGGGGCATTGAATGAACGCAGAATCTGGTTTCGGTTTTGGAGGAGAACATAGGGCGTGGATCTGACATTGCATTGCACACTGCCAGTCAGCTACCTCTGTTATAAGCAGGGTACATATGCCGTCCTTGAAGTCGTGCTTTTCGTCCACGGATATCTCTCTCTCGTCTTTGTACCACACGATATTAGTCTCCTTCTTAATATTTGCCACCTGCAAGAAGAACCATTCTTAAGTCTTTTTGAATTAGAGAAACATTACTCTTATGAAATAAGTAGGGGTCCCCCCCGCCAGACTGAGGTTGAACCCAGGGCCTTCGCACTGAGCTACATAACTTTTTTCTTTAAAAAATGTTTTTAAATTTTGAGACAGGGTCTCAAGTTGTTCAGGCTTGGCTCAAACTGGCGATCCTCCTGCCTCAGCCTCCCAGGGTGCTTGGGATTACAGGCGTGCACCATCAGGCCCAGCAGAACTAAGTAGTGTATTTATTTATTTACTTTTTTGGTACCAGGCATCGGAACTTGTGACCTTATGCTTGCGAAGCAGACACAGACGTCAGAATCACTGAGCTAAATCCCTGGCCCTCTAAGTAGTTTTTAATGTAGCAAAGGATAGAAACGTACTGAACTTGGGAGTCAGAAGACACAGCTTTCTAGGGGAATTTTTGAAAACTATTTTAATTGAGAAATAGGTCTCGGAAAAAGTGGGTACTAATGCACATAAGAAAATCAAGAGCCTCTCTATTTCCAGTAGTAAAAATTGACTTTGGAATCACAGAGAAGCAGTGACACACATCTATGGTCCCAGTACTGCAGATAGGTAAGTTAATGAGATATCTTGTGGGCCCTCAGGGAGCCAACCTGGAGGACAATCAAGACACATTCACTGAAGGCCAGAATTGAGAAAAGAAACTACTACAGCCTTGTGCTTCCCCCGGGGATAAATAGCAGTGACTGATATTCTAAGTAGGTTTCTATGCCTGGGTGGGGGCCAAGGTCATAGCCCAGCCTTTCCAGGAAATACGCCTGATCCCCACCCTTACTGAAAATCCCTCACGCTTGCTACCTGACTTGTTCCCCCATTTGATCCCCATTTAATCAATATTACCTGGGTGACTGTACTTGTAACCTTATTGGTTGGTCATGGTTTTGCCCCAACTCATGCCCACCTTGTAGCTTTCCACTGGGTTTAGTTTTGTCCCAGTTTGTACCCGCCTCGCCACATGGCTTCGCTGTATAAAATATCTTTGAAAAGTGGGGTGAGAGAGCAACTTACTTGCCAGTCCTCCTTTTCTCTTAGACAGAAGCTGTCTTTCCCTCAATAAACTTATCCTACTCTTAACCTCCGTTGTTCCTAGAATTCACTCTTTAATTTTCGAGAACACAAACCCGCATTTTGGATATCTAGCAGGTTTGGGAGTTACATTTCTTCCTCCTCTGTCACCAGCACTCAGGAGGCCGAGGCAAGTGGATCCCTTGAGCCCAGAAGTTCAAAACCAGTTGGCAAAAACAAAGTGCGATCCCAATCTCAAAAAAAAAAAAAAAAAAAAAAAAAAAAAAAATTATTGGGTAGACAAAAAAAAGAGTAGATATATGCTGATACACACACTTAAATAAAAGTAAAAATCTCAACACCAAATAAGGCACATCCTACCTGATTAAAATAGTCTATGCACAAAAACTAGTGACTTTATTAAAGACTGAACCAGTAAACCTGAATATATCTAAACAATAAAAAAAACATAAGCGAGGGCTGGGGATTTAGCTCAGTGGTTCTGCCTCCTGCCTTGCAAGCACAAGGACCTGAGTTTGATCCCCAGTACTGTTAGGAAAAGTATTAAGAAGCTCTAAGAGCCCAACCCCTAGCAGAGTCAGCTAACCATGACACGTCAAAAGGTCGCCTTAAACATTCCTGAGAGGCAGGAACCAAGATAAAGTCTGGTGCGGAACAGACCCTACCCCTTTGAACAATCCATGGTCCCACTTCCCCGAAGTCCCCACCCTTTGTAACTGAATGTTCCCGTAATTGACCCCTTTCTCGGAATTCCCCCTACCCTATAGCTTGTGGTTTTTTCCTTTAAAAACTGTGTCTCTACCCTGCTTCGGGGCTCAACTCCTCTGCCCCTGCGAGGGTTATGAGCTGAGCCCCAGTGGGCTGGAATAAAGAACTCTTGTGTTTTGCATCAAGAATCGTCTCTCCGGGGTGTTTATGGTGCATCGTGGCGTCCCGGACTCAGAGTAGTGGGATTCCTCCCTGGGAGGATCTTACAGTACCCCCCCCAAAAAAAATAAGCGAAGCATTGCAGATATAGGTATGGGAAAGTGTAACAAGTACACGGATTCATCATCTTGAAGAGGCTCATTTCATTTGTCATCCACACATCCTGTCCTGGCATTAATTTCAGTGCACCAAAACCTCACACGGCCAAGAAATCTCGAGCTTTATCTACAGTATTCATTTTTTTTTTTTTTACACAGCAGAATATATCCATGTACTTCTTACATGATTAAATTTGTATAAAAGACTACAGACTTCATTCAAACAGAAAAAAAATCCTAAAGACCCCGCTGAATGACTGGTAAAATATACATTACTTGGCAAAAGAAGAAAAACAACTACAAAACAAACAGGTGAAGAAAATGTTTAGACTCATTACGAACACGAACATTCGAATTTTAAAATATGAAAGAGTTTCCACTAATAAATGACTGTTAGAAGCAACAATACTGGTGACCACAGTGAGACCAGCACCCACAAACATTCCTCCTGACCCTGGAAGCCGGTTCCAGAAATGGAGGAAGTAACTGGGTTCCTGGGTGATGTTACTTCCGGCAAAATGCCCCTGAGCTGGGCGTGGTAGTCCACACCTGTAATCCCAGCAACTGGGAGGCTGAAGCAGGAGGATTGCCAGAAAGGTGTGGCAGCCTCAGGCTTTATGGTGAGTTCAAGGCCAGTCTGGACTACATAGTGAGGCCCTGTGTCAGGAAAACAAAACAAAACAAAAACGCCCCTGGTGACAGACTGGGAGGGACAAGAAATGTTTGGGGCCTTATGAAGCACCCTGCTTCTTGAGATCTGGAGTTGTCACAAGAGTGCTGGCTTTTAGAGCCCTGTACTTCCCACACCTGCCCCATGAGGAGCAGTCATATGAGGGTGGCAGAGGGGACAGCTGTCTTGTGGACTCCTGCAGGGCAGCAGGAGGCCTGGGCGCTTCCTCAATCCTTCAGAGTGGACAGGTGCCAGCTACGGCCCTCCATAGCCCCATGAGTCTGAATGTTTACTGCACACGCACCTTGAATGCTGATGCAATAGTGATGGTGAATTTATGTAAAATGCCATAACAGTGTAACAGAGAGGTATGGGAGGACACAGGAAGGGTCCTTCTGCCCAGACTGAGCATGGGAGGCCTTACAGAGAGAAAGGATTTTGCCAGAGAAGCCGAAAGAAGGTCATTCTAGGCCTTAGACAAGCAGCACAAATCCATATCTGCAAATATCATAACCTATGTGCTGTACTTTATATCTAGAAGTCCCCCCAAAGCCTCATGTGTGCCTAGAAGGGGCTTTGGGGAGGTAGTGGACCATGGGGTGTGATACTCAATCAGTGGATTCGTTTACCGAATGTGACCCTGGGAGGTGACGCCTGACCGCAGGAGGTGGGTCACTGGAGTCAAGGCCTGCACCTGTGTCT
Organism: Fukomys damarensis; assembly: GCF_012274545.1. Classification (NCBI taxonomy): domain Eukaryota; kingdom Metazoa; phylum Chordata; class Mammalia; order Rodentia; family Bathyergidae; genus Fukomys; species Fukomys damarensis. The sequence goes on from NW_022900942.1 coordinate 62,389,283, forward strand.
CTCCTCCTCCCTTGATCACGTTGCTTCCTGCTGCCCTGCCATGAGCTGTTTCTCCTTGCGATGCCCCTCTGCCCTGCCACCCCGCCATGGAGCCAGTCCACTGTGGACTGAAACATTTACAGAGTGTGAATGGAAACGGACCTTTCTCCTTTAACTTGTGGATGTCAGGTATCGGGTCTCGGTGATGAGGAAAGTGGCGAAGACACTATGTGTGGGCTTGGCCTTCTTATTCAGCACAGGAGAGGCTGATTCTGCTGAGCAAGCCATTAGAACAGCAAAACTCCCACGGGCAGAAGGGTACAGGAGGGAGGACAGCAGGGAGGGGCTGTGCCCCTGGGACAGTGAGTGAGCAGCCCAGGGTGGAGACGCTGAGGGCTTTAGCTGCCACCCAGAAGGGTTTCCAAGAAGCTGTGCCGTTTCAGAGAGACTGAAACCTCGAACTAATTTCTTATGTGTTTCTGGTAAACTTCTTCCTTCAAATTTGTCAGACTTACTAGAAACCGGGGCCCTTGGCTCTGGCTCTTGGGATGACAACCGCATCCAAATGCCAGACCCATGACCCTGCTTTGGGTTACTGGTGACCATCACCACCTCACATTGCAACTGCGTGCAACAGTTTCCCCTCCCCAACCTTTTTTTAAAAAATAAAACAAAATCTTTCTTGGAGACAGGTTCTGAGTACCGCCCCGGTGGGCCTCTCAGTCCTAGGCTGCCTCCCAAGCAGCAAGAACTGCAGGTGTGCGCCACTGTGCCTGGCTGTCGAAAACTTTCTTGTTGTTGTCCTTGTGTTGTTTTAGACAGGAAGCTCATCCCCAAACACGGAGGCCAAGGAGTCTGGAAAAGATCTGCCACTTAGATGCAGATTTGGCCCTAAGCCCAAAACAGCAGGAGTCTTCTGGTACTAACAGAGGGTGACCATCTGAAGTCCAAGAGCCTCCCCATCTGAAATTTTCTGAGTACGGACTTGACATCACAAGCGGGAAATTCCACACTGTGCAACTTCGCTATGTGATATTAAAAATACTTCATGAAATTACCTTCAGGCTATGTGTATATGAAACACAAATGAATTTCATATTTAGATTGGGATCGGAGCCCCAACACACGTATATGCAAATATTTCAAAAGAAAAAAAAACCCAAAATCAAAATATCTCTGCTCCGAAGCATTTTGGATAAGGAATTCTCAACCTATAATTTAAAAAGAGCCCATGTCTTTATTAACCTGGTCACGAGTAATGAAGAGGAACAGTCACTTCGCTGTAACATATTTTTATGTTATTTTAGCTTAAGTGCTTTTTTAAAAAATAAACCTGTAACATTCACAGCAAGGAAGGGTCAAGTCATTGCGGCTCAAATTCGGGAGATGAAAGAATTGGTCTTCCTCTTCCCCTTGTTCTATTTTATCTTTATTTTTCCCTTGCATCAGATATTAAAAATTCATCCACCTCTTACCTTGCATTTCAACAGTACATTACATTCACCGGTCACTTCCCAGCTCAAATACTCAGCAAAATGCGGGCCTATAAAATGTTAATGACATAAGCATCACTTTATTAATCACAAATGCAAAATCAAAGCTCATTCTTAAATCCTAAGTGATTTATGTTTGAAGTCAAACTGAAAAACATTACAGATTTAGTTGTGTTTGTTTGTTTTTGGTACCAGGGATCAAACTCAGGTCTTTGTGCTTGTGAGGCAGGCAGTGGAACCACTGAGCCAAATCCCGGGCCAGATTCAGTTTTTAAATATTTTTAATGTCTACATATCTGATAATAAATATTTTAATTGTTTTTATTTATCATGGAATTCTTAACATGATCGATACCATTCCTTTTAACTTGTTATGGAAATAATCTTGGGATGCTTTATATAAAAAAAATCCAAGTATTTCTGTTTTTACTCATTGCCTAAGTTTACCTTGTTTCCTGATCCATTCTTGCCGCTGGAATTCAGCTTCTTTCTGGAGCTTTTTATAAACTAGAAAATGAAAAACAAGGAAGTGTAAAATTAGGCTGGACAGAGGGAGCGCACGTGCCAGCCCTCCTGAGTTCCTGAGTGGCCTGAGTTCCTCCTGGCGACATTCCTGCAGCGTGGCGACTCTTACAGTGAAGAAACGGGCTCTGAGAGGCGGAACCCAGGGCGTGGTGAGCCGGTGCCGGTACCGGGTGCAGCTGGCTCAGAGGTCACACACTCGCACCCTGGTGGCTTCCACGGTGCTGTGAGCGGCTGACTACTGCACCCTGCGTGCGACGTGCGATTCGCAAAGGCGACGTGCAGTACTTCTGCGTGCTTTTTCTTTTCAAGTGAAGTAATTCAGGGTGCGCACATTATTAAACAGCGCCAGGGTTTGCTTTTGACATGCGCTCAGTCTTGGTGGTCTTGTAGCCTTCACCGGAAGACTTTAGGAGGAAATGCTTGTTTATATACGTGATTAAGTACAGCTTTGCTGGAGGGCCAGGATACCCTTCACGTTTTTTAAAAATTAATATTCATTTTTATAAAATGAGATGCGGTGGAAAGCATAACTCGAAAATTATACTTTGATAAAGAAGGATCAACTGGAGACTGCAATGGGAGGGGAATAAATCAGGAGCACAAACTGGAATCCTGCACGCTCTCTCTTATCTGAGAAAGCCAAGCACAAACAGTGAGCGGGCAAAATAAAAGACGGGAAAAGGAAATAGGAAACATGCAGATGGACCCTTTTCACAGGGGAAGGGCACCTAGAGACGCGGGAAAAGGGGAGGGCAGGGAGAGCGAGGGGATGAAAAGAGATTAAGATGTGTTCTGCCCGTGCACCAACTCCCCTCAGGAATGCAGTCAGTGTGTTCTGCAGACATGGACCAATAGAAATAAAATATTAAATGGAAAAAGTGAAGCAGAGCCAGCTTGCATTGAGAGAGAGAGAGAGGGGAGAGAGAGAGAGAGAGAGAGAGAGAGAGAGAGAGAGAGAGATCTGTGTTTTGACGCGGGGATCTGGTCAGGACACTGCTCCTGCGCCCTCTCCCGGACCGGACCAGGTCCCCTCCCGCGGCTAGGCGTCCTCACCGTCTCCGATGAGCACCAGCGTGGAGTGGCCCGTCGCTTTCCCGTCTTGGATCTGGAACGTGTACGTGCCCTCATCCTCGTCCTGCAGCTTCTCCATGAACATCTCGATGAGGCCGGTGCTGCGATCCACGTGCATCTTGTATTTCTTCCAAGCAAAAAGACACAGGTGGAGAGAGCGGCGAGGGAGACATTTTACCCCGAAGACAATGAGCCCAGTGAAATAAAATCAACTCCAAAGAATAATTAGTTTAGTAATATTTTTGACAAATTCTTCGGCCTCCTGTACACCCCCAAAAGGAATATATTATATGAATGTCTGAGCTGGATCAGAATGGATTACTGAATAGTTGGCGATATAATTTCTTTCTTTTTTTTGGTTTTTGAGACAAGGTCTCACTAGGTAGTTGAGAATGACCTGGAATTCACTCTGTAGCCCATGCTGGGCTTAGCGATCTTCTTGCCTCAGCCTCCCGAGTGCTGGGATTACAGGCGTGCGCCACCACGCCCGGCTCCGACGATATAATTTCTTAAGTCTACATAAAGTTTTGTTATCCATGTTATAAAATTTAATCAAAATTTCAGACTCCCGCTTTCTTTCCAGGTGGCATTATCTTTACTAGGAGGAAACCAGGCTGCCCCCCCCAACAGCGGACTGCCATGCGGCGGCAGCCGGCGCATGCGCGGCCTGTGGTGGGCCGTTCTTAAACACCCGCTGGTGACGCGAGAATAAAAACGCTTGTACAGCCCTGGAAACCCTTCCACTCTTAATGAGTCCAAACAGCCTTGTAGGCGGCATTTAGACAACTCTCTCCGAGTGCAGGGGTGAATCTTAGTCCCCGTGTAGACGGACACAGATCTACATCCGTCCGAGTTGATGAATCTTTGCTATAAAATGCAGGACAGAAGGCAGGCTCAGGTCTGGCTGGACCCTGGGCCCCTCTTGCCCCGGGACCCTGCGGGGAGCACTCTCCAGCTGAGACCCTCGCCCCTTTCCCTCTGAGAGCGCGGCCCCAGAGTTACGGATGAGCAGCCGTGCGCCCTCTCCTCGGACGACCCGAGACAGCGCGGTGTGCGTGTGTGCCAGCATTCATGGTGTGCACACGCGTGTGTGCGCGCAGGAAGGAGGGCTGCATCTAGACAGTAACTGCATATGCTCTCCAGCGGTGCAGGCAGCAGTGGGGCCAACCATGCTTGGCCTTCCCCTGCCCTGGCCAGGCGGTGCCAAGCCGTGCAGCTCCAGCCACAGAAGCTGTGTTCACGAACAGTAAAGGGGACGGTGCCGCACAAGGCGATACGCAGACACAGAAATCCACCAAACCGAGCCAGTCAGACCCCAGATGCTGTAAGAATATGGGTTCATCCTGAGTCTAGAACTTTGCAGTTAGGATGGACTTCATTTTCGGCTCATTTTTGGAGCCACTGGAGAAAGAGGTCATTTTCCCCACAGGTTGGCTGAAATCTCTGATGCAGATAATTTGCATCTTTTATTTATTTATTATTTTGGTACTGGGGATCGAACTCAGGACCTTGCGCTTGTGAGGCAGGAGGTGGAACCACTGAGCTAAATCCCCAGTCCGCAACTTACATCTTTTTAAAAAACTCATTAAAAACAGGCAAAGCAAGGTCTGGCATTTAGATGAGTGCGCCAATGTCCGTCGCTCACCACGGTGGGTGGGAAGGTGGTGGATCCCGCAGCTCAGATTTTACGTAGTGACCGTGCTTCCTAGTTTGTCTGAGAGCCTGGTGGACGACCGTGGCTCTCAGAAAAATTACTAACAGCCTCCCCTTCCATTCTCAGAAGTGTCCTGGTTTGGACAGAATGATAGAGTTGATGTGTGGATTTCCTTCACTTAAAAAAAAAAACGTGAGCCAGGCGTGGTGGTGCACGCCTGTAATCCCAGCACTCAGGAGGCTGAGGCAGGAGGATCGCTGTGAGTTTGAGACCATCCTGGGCTACATAGTGAGTTCCAGATCAGTCTCAACTACATAGTGAGACCCTGTCTCAAAAAAAAAACAAAAAAACAAAAAACATGATAAAGATTCAAACCGCCCCAGCCTACTAGCCAGCAGTTTTCATAACAATTTATCCATATTCCCACAATGTGCTCTACAACAGTACATTTTAAAATGTAAAACATATAGAACCTACCGGGCCTTCAAAAATTTCCTTCTCATTATGTGTGCGCGCCTGTAATCCCAGCACTCAGGAGGCTGAGGCAGGAGGATCGCTGTGAGTTTGAGACCATCCTGGGCTACATAGTGAGTTCCAGATCAGTCTCAACTACATAGTGAGACCCTGTCTCAAAAAAAAAACAAAAAAACAAAAAACATGATAAAGATTCAAACCGCCCCAGCCTACTAGCCAGCAGTTTTCATAACAATTTATCCATATTCCCACAATGTGCTCTACAACAGTACATTTTAAAATGTAAAACATATAGAACCTACCGGGCCTTCAAAAATTTCCTTCTCATTAAATATGTAGTTGACTTTAGCATTGCCAGACAGCTTCTCAGCCTGCATCCAAAACCGGACCTGACCTTTCTCCAAAATTTCCACTGCCAACTCTGATTTAGCTGCAACAGCTAAGAAAAATGAAAGAAAACACAGAAGTTATTGTGTCGGCGACCAGGATATTGGTCCCGGCTTTCTGATAAGGGAACGGACAGCCCACAGCGATGGTGATGGCTTCCTGCAGAGCCCAGAAGCAGGGCAACAGCTGTAGGGAAAGCTGCAGAGTGAGGGACAGAAGATGCGGGGTTCATCCTGCACCGTGGCCTTGGGCACCGTGAATCTTGTCTGTCGGGACTATGATGGTGAGGATGAGCTGACCTCTAGGGCACTCCAGGCAGCGCCTCTGCCGCTCTGGTTAGGTTATTCAAGTAACGAGGAAGAGCCCAGGGCTGGCTCTGGGGCCCACGCGAGCGCGGTCTCCTGTCTGAACACTGGCGACCTCAGGCGGGCTGCGTTTGGCCGCTGGCCCTCACTTGACTTGCCCTGGCAAGTTCTTCAGCGCGCATGGTCTAAGAGTCAGTGTCTGAATTACTTCAGAACGCTTACTTAGAAAGCAGTACATGCTTTTTAAACAATTTAACTTACTTTGTTTTTTTAATTTAAAAAATAAATCTGAAAAAGGAATGGATTTTGATTCCAGTCAGCCCTCCATATCTGCAGGCTTTGCACCTGCTCATTCAACCAACTGTGGATCAAAATAGTTTTCAGGGCCGGGGATTTAGCTCAGTGGTGCCGCACCTGCCTCCCAAGCACGAAGACCCAAGTTCGATCCCCGGTACAAAAACCTAAATCTTTTTTTAAATTGCATTTGTACTGAACATGTATAGATTTTTTCCTTGTCATTATTCGTTCAGTAATAGAGCAGAGCCTACCGAGGAGGACAGCTGTCATTTACCACGTGTATGCTGCTGGGCATTACACACGAGGCAGACGTGGTCTGAGCACACACTCAGGACGATGCGGGTAGGTTATATGCAAATGTCGGGCAGCTTTATTTCAGGGGTTAAGCATTTTGGACTCTGGTGCCCGGGGGACCCCAGAACTCTCCCCCAGGCGTGTGAAGGACGACCACCCACACAGCCACTCATTTCAGTCCTGTCTGTCCCAGAGATGCCCAGTCCACCAGAATTGGTCAGAGGCAGACCAGTGAGTCCCCACAAGGAGCTAGTTCACAACAGTGTGGCTTCCTTCGCCGGGAACGTAAAGGAACCCTATGGCATCTCTGATTTACACAGATTGCTGGGCCATTGGAATCTCGATGAAATTTGCAGAATTAGCTGCTGTCTTGCGAAACCGAGTTTCTAATGTCTGTGACTGAGCGAGTTGTCAGGAGGGCTCCGCCAACCACGGGTTCGCGTCAGACGCAGCCCAGGCGTATTTTATGGAAAGTGAGGCTGTTTCTCGTGGATGTGGCCCTTCAGCCCTCACTACCTTCGGGGGAAATCGGCACTCTTTACTTCCTCTAGACTCTTCTCAAACCTCTCTCAGCAGGTTGGCATGCTACATTTTAAATTACATCAGTGTTTCTTTGCATTTCTCCTCAGTCAACCCTTTTCCGTTTCAAGGCACGTCACTTCTCGCGTTACACCTCTCCACACACATTCAGTCAGGGATCTGCTCTGGCTCGGAACTCCAGGAAGCTGGGCCATGTCTACCACAGGCCCCAACCCTGGGCCGACTCTACCCCCAGACCCGGGAGCCTCACTGCTAGCAGGCGCGCTGCGTCTCGCTAGGCTCGCAGGAGGAGTGGACAGCACGTGGTAGGGCCCAGTGGAGGGTCATCGGTGCCCAGGAGCCTCAGTGTGCCTGCTCCCTGATGGTACTGAGGAGAAAACTGCCTCCCAGGAAAGACTAGCCATTTGTCAGGGTGGCAGATGTGAGGCCCGCGCTGTTCCCTCCTGCCCAGTTCTCCTCTCTGGCAGACACGAGGGGCTTCCTGGTGCAGGCAGGTGTCTGCGCACCGCAGGTAAAGGCAGGCCGGGGTGGGAGAGTGGGTGAGAAGCTCCCTCCCATTGGACACTCTGCTGCCGCCCTGCGTAGGCCTTGGAAGTGGAAAGCCTTTTCTAGGGAGGTCTGGAGGCCTGGATGTGGCCTGGTGATGGCAGGGGAGGTACCTTTGACGCCCGTGGTCCTCCCTGAGTTCTAAGAACACCGAGTGGCGGCGGGGTCACCATGCGACACCACAGAGGAACACGGCAAGCGCACGCGTGGGAATGGCCTGCGATGTGCCTGGGAAGTGGCACCAGGGGGACTCAGGTGTCCCGGTCTCGCTGCTTAGCTCTCAACCTGCGACACGGAGTTGCCACTGTACTGACGCTTGCAAGGTCACCGTGGATTCCGTGACCCATTCCATTTGAGTGCCCGTCGCATAGGCGCTCTCTAAATGCTGGCTGCTGATATTTTGGCGTCTCTTTCTTCCTCCAGTTGCTTCAACAACACCTCACAAACCCAGCTGTAAAATACAGCGTACTGAAAAACAGGAGCGCGCGCGTGTGCCCGTGCTTGCCCGCATGCAGGTATCACCGGTCTACAGGTAGGGCGGTGACCAGCTGTCTGGCGCTGGAGGCGGGTAGCACCCTCTGCCCTCACGGAAGCTGCCTGTCCTCGCTGCAGGTTAGCAGAAGTACCGGCAAGAAGGTGTTGTTTTCTATTTTTAGACTTATACTTCCCTTTTCCTCAGCTCTGAATTTCCTTCAGCTCCTTTCCCTGGCAATAAATTTGCTTCCAGCAAAATGTGTTATCTGTGGGTTTAAGGCATATGCTTAATGGCGTTCAAAATATTTTTGAAGCCAGCTTAACGTAGGAGAATTTATTGTGCCAAAGGTTACCCCTTCACATAATCTTTATAAAATCTCAAGGAAAAAAATGTCTAAATGAACACGGCCACATCGAGAGGAAGTGGGTATAAATTGAGAAATAGGACGTACTGCTTTGATCCTACCGAGATGTTCCTCTGCAAATGCCCCTGAAGTCACCTCACTGGTCCGCACAGGAGGGGAAAGAGCTGTAAGGTTTACAGTGCTGCTTTAGCGGGGCGACAGATTCACCTTTGCATTCAGAGTTTTAAACACATCCTCAGGTCTCCCTTCTGTGTCCCCCGTGCTGCCACGGCAAGCGTGCGCAGCCCTGACCTGGTAGGACCAACGCGAATCAGTGTCTGGGCAAAGTCAGAAGCACCGGGCAGCTCCAGCGCCTGATGAATCCTGTCTCCGCGGCCCGCGATCGCCGCCCGGGCATCCGAAGCTAAACACTGCGCTCTCCCGACTGCGTCCTCCGAGCGCTCACACCGAGCGAGCTCGGAGGACGCAGCTGCTGCCTGGACTTAGCGTCTCCGTCTCACCTGCTTTGTTAGCTGCTGCGCCTATGTTTACGCCAGCGCCCGCGACAACACCGTGCACAGGTTCGCACGCTTGGGAACAGCTCTGTGCGCCAGGCCTGGCGGACTAGGTGAGGCTGGGCCGCAGGTTCGCAGTGGGCCCGGGTGCAGAGGAAGGGTGTGGGACCCTCAGCGTCGGGCGGGCTTCAGTTACTCTCCCGGGACTTCTTCAGCTTCACGGGAATGGCTGGCCTAGCCACCTGGTGGGGTCTCCCTTAGCACCCACAGATCTGCGCCTCCACGCACCCTGCGCGGGCTCCATCCGCTCCTCTGCCCGGGCCGGAGCGTGCTGAGAAGGTGACACTGAGGCCGGGGTCACTCCCCCCCGACGGTCAAGCAGATCGTTCCAAGGGGTAGAGGAGGAGACAGGTGCAGGAGCAACACACTACACACACACACACACACACACACACACACACGCTCACACACACACAACTCACGCGCACGCTTGCAACACTCACACTGCACACTCACACACACACACACACCCTGCCTGTAATCTCAGCCTCCACCAAGAGCGTAGGGACCCTCCAGACCCCCTAGAGCAATGCACATCTATGAGTATTCACAGCTTTGCCATCATCTGGGACAGGGATACAGTTTTTTCGATTCTTGAAAGTCTTGCATCAAAGGAAAACTATATTTGAGATATATTTAAGTAGTAAGGAATTCTTTGAAATTCTTAATTATACAGAAAAAGCGCCTTGCAAACACAAGGTCCTGAGTTCGTCCCGTAATTGGCCACTTCCGTCTGTTTCTGCATCCAGGGTGCACCTTTCTGCAGACCTGGCCCCTCGGCCAGCGGAACCTTTCGAGTGTTATTTCACACCTCCTGCTCTTCTCCTGGGTGTCAAGTGTGGCGTCTAATCTTTTATGTAAAAGGTGCTGTATTTAAAGGTTTGTAAATAGTTCAGAAAGATTCTTTCTGGCCGAGGCTCTCGGCCTTATTTACTAAATTCCTAATGACAGGCACTGAGCTTAGGCTGTTTTTATTTAGCAGTCTGATTCTTCCATTCCATGCCAACGGCACTTAGGAAGAAGTCAGGCTGACGTGTAAAGGAACAAACCCAGAAGAAGACAGATATGTGACGATAAAACACGCAGGCGAAAGGGAAGGGCTTAATCCCCCAGACGCCTGTGCACCCTGACACTTCCTGGGGTAACCAAGTACGAGTGTGTTTTTACGGTGTCTTGGTTTCTCTGGAGAATGGTGGGTGGCAAAGAAAAAGGCGTTGCTCACGGCCTCTTCTCCTAACCCTGCCAGGCTGCGGCCTGGTGAGTACCCCACCTGCCCCGAGAGAGACGGCTAAAAGCCGTGAGGTCCTGTGGACACTTACTTGGGAACTTGTGCTCCTGGCTGAGAGCGAGTAACCGTTTCAATTCTGTGGGGAGAGACAGAAAACAATCAAACCACGAACCACTAAGTGGAAGTCACCCTGGAAGGACTGGGAAAGGAGGGCAACTGGCGCTCGTGACTGGACCGACGGAAGCTCACCGTCCTCGTCTATTAAGTAGCTTGACGCTATCCCATCGGTGTCCGTCACGTCGCAGGAATAGAGGCCCAAGTCTTCCATCCCCGGCTCTTTGAAGGTAATTTTTGTCCTTCGGAACAAAACGTGTTTCTTAAACACGAGGTGGTGCCTGTGCCCCGCCCCGTCTCCAGGCACCCACAGGCAGGGGGCCGTCGTTCAGGACACCCCGCACCGCGCCAAGCTCATGCCAGCGCCACCCTGGCATCTCAGGTTAAGTCCCTTCACCAGGAGGACCCTTTGCGCTCCGCTGTCCCGTCCCAGGCTCGTACGCTTTTGACTACTACACAGCAAGATATTTTGTAGACTAGCCCTTCCTGGAAGCCCACATTTTTCTCCCTAGAGCACAGCGTGCTGCAGCTAACTCGGGTGCTTTTCCTGTGTCCTCTCCCACACTCCCGTTTTCTGAGTTTCCTATACTGCGCTGGTGTTTCCCCCCTGTGTCTTCGCGGTGTCTCTGGAGGCAGGACCTGTTTCCCAGCACCCAGCACCCGGCACCCTGTCGGCACATCCATGTGGAGGGAACCAACGAATGGTTCAGTGCTTCCCAGCTCGGCCAAGCTGTTTGCTTTTCGCTGGTCAGGGTCTAAGGTCAACCAAACGCTTAAATGTTAAGTGCGGAAGCTGGGGGGAGCCTGTCATTTGCTCATTTTCTTTGACCGAAGGAGTTTTGTTCTTTTTACTCTTACAACGCTGCAAGGTATTTTACAAGGACTACTACTTTTGACGTTTGTATTGGTTATGACATTTTCAATACTGATATAAAGTACGTGTGACCTCATCCTCTTTCGCTGGGTTATGTAAGTGGGGAAGCCGCGAGCCCACTTCCTGATCCTGCAGTGCACAGGACACCCATCCCCGCAGCGGGAACCACTCTTACTTGTTGCCTTTGCTTTCGACTTCCAGCCGTGGGGAGTCCTCGGTGCGCACGTAGTCTTTAGACCAGGTGAATTCTGATTTCGGAGTCATCTGGTCACACTCAAAGTTCAACGAGATGACCCCGTCATCGTCCACACTCACGACCACCTCCTTGGTTCCTAGAAGACGAAAGAGAAGGCACTGGCACCTCGTGGGACTTCTCATTTGGGTGCTGTACTCTAGCCTTAAATCGAGGCCCTGCGCCTGGGCAAGGGAAAGCCCGCTGCCGAGGGTGATGGATGTTTTCGCTCCAAGATTCCGCTTTTATACGGCAGCAGGGAATTTAGCCAACGCGTCACGTCTCCCGCCTAGGAGGAGCCAATACGACAGAAGGGCTGTGCGACCGTGACCAGGAAGAGCTGCGATGTGACTGTCGGCTGCGGGGGAGTGGACTGACTGGGCTGTGATAAGGGGACGGGCAGCCTGGGGAAGAGGAGGATGGAACGGTCCCTATCGGGCCTGAATTCGCTTCAACCCTACCGGGACCCAATCCGTCATGAGGAGAGGGTAGAAAGAGTCAATGAAACTAAGGACAAACTGAAGGGGAGAAGCAGAGAGCATAAGAATTGCCTACATGCACATGTTCAAAGTCCTGCAACCATTCTGGAATGGAGAAATACACCAGAACTTGTTCCACTGAAGATAAAATCGTAAGTCAATTTAAAGAGGCTCCCCCTGAGCCGGGTGTGGTGGCGCATGCCTGTAATCCCAGCACTCTGGAGGCTGAGGCAGGAGGATCGCTGTGAGTTGGAGACCAGCCTGGGCTACATTCCCAGCTCCCAGCACTCTGGAGGCTGAGGCAGGAGGATCGCTGTGAGTTGGAGACCAGCCTGGGCTACATAGTGAGTTCCAGGTCAGTCTCAACTACATAGTGAGACCCTCTCTCAAAAAAATCAAAAAACAAAAACAAAAAAACCAAAACAAAACAAAAAAGAGGCTCCCTCTGGATTAGAATGCTCAAAGCTAGGAAAATCTTTCATCGAACTATGTGAAAATTTAAATGGAAATGGGTTTCCAGAGGTCTACTATATTTCAAGAAGATTGATTTTGGGATTTAAAACAATTCAGTTAGTTTTGAGTTTTAATAAATGGTGCCTGCATCCAGTATAGCAATTCAAAGAGAGTCTGGTACGGCACAGGACATAGCCACAGCTGTGCCTAGACCCTGCTTGAAAGAGGCAAAATATCCTACTCGAATTTATACTCATTCAGCTGCTGGCCTAAACCTGGTGTGTGTCAGTTACTACATTTCTGCGAAAATTAGATTTAGTCTTTGGATATAGCTTTATTTTCTCAAAAGTACTTCAATATCTTCCAAAAGCTGTTTCCCAAGGGAGTGATGTTTTCTCTCCAGATTGTATCATCCTGGACTATTGTCCAGTGACTTTGGCCAGTGGGACAGAAAATGTCACAAGTCCTTCCGGGGGAAGCTGAGAGGAGCCCTGGGCCCCGCAAGTGACACGAGGGGCTTGGTTCCCAAGCCTGCTGGTCAGTCTAACTTGTGCTCCTGTTTATGGCAGTGTGGGCTTCAACTATAAATCTCCAAAAAGTGATTTCAGTAGAGGGAAAGCTTAGGTTGAATACACTAGCTATAGGAGATTTTTAAACATTGCAGTTTTTTTCTGAGACAGCGTTTTGCTATGCAGTCAGGCTGGCCTTAAAATTGATATGTATCCCAGGCAGACTTTGAACTTATGGGGATCCTCCTGCCTCAGCCTCCTCAGTGCTGAGATTACAGGGATATACCACCATACCGGGCTTAAAATTCCTTTTATTTTATTTTTTTTAGAAAGGGTTATTTTCCTATTTGCCTACATAGATAACCTGAAACAATGAGCAGTTAAAGGCTTAATTGTTCATAAGCATGGCATCCACTGTGTATTCCTTGTACAGACTACATCCGCTCTCTTGGAAATTTCATTTCCAGGGCCAACAACACCTAACTAGTCCTCAACCTTCACTGATGTAAAGGGTGAACAGGTGCTTTTATTAAAACAAGACTAAACTGAAGGGTGCTGAGCTTTGAGTCACTATGACTTGCCTGGCTGAGCCCCTGGGAGAGCTCGGCTGGTCTGTCCTGTCTGTCCACCTGCAGCGCTGTGAGGGAGACAGAGTGGTGGACGCTGACTGACTAAGTCTGCTTCTGCTTTTGCGCAACATCCAATTTGGAGGCGGGATGGACGGCTCATATTAATCTCTGCCCACCTGTGGTACTTTGTAAAAAGGAAATGACTCATCTATCTCTACTTCCTGCTTACAATATTAAAGGCATAACTTAGGTGGACGGCAGGAAAGACCCTGCTCGGGTGGATTCTTTTAATGTGAAAGATTTGATTTTCCTGCAAACAAAGGAGCCACCAAGCTGGCAGAACGTGGACGAGTCCATTAGTTTTGCATTTCTCCTAACTCCTCAGGCAACCTTCATGCGGTGACACCTCACCTATTTGGACCTTCGCCCCAGACCAAGAAGTAAGGAAACACACCGAAGACCTAGTGCTGATGGGACAAAGGCCACTCATGAGCGCCTGGTGCGCCTGGAGAGCCCCGGGCTGTCACCACTCAGACCTCTCTGAGGTACTCGGCCGCTTTCCTCTGTGCAGTGAACTGAAGAAAGACAAGGGAGGGTCCCTGGCAGCATGGATGCCGAGGACAAGGCAATGCCAGCCAGAGGAGGCAGTGGGCCAAAGAGGAGCAGCGTGGGATACAGCTGAGCAGGGGACAGACAGCTCCTCTGTCACGACAGCGCACAGCAAACTACGCTGGGAACAAGGTGGGCGCCACAGAAACAGGAGCGTCGATCCCGCGTACCGCATCCCAGGCCCAAAAGCACCCATCGAGATGCCGAAGCGCTTGAAAGGGATTTCATCCGAAAGCCTTCAAATCTTCAAGTGTCTTTGCCTTAGTAGTAAACCCTCAGGCAAACAGAGAACTGGGCTTGTGAAACAAGAATGTGTTCAGATTTCAGAGTGGGCAGCTTTGGTGCCAAACCCAGGCAGCTGGGTGTAGGGGCGGCCACGCTAGGTTTCCGCCTCAACTGCCTGAGTTGCTGAGAGAAGAACACAGAAGTACTCTGGGAAGTTCCTTTTTGTAGAGCCACTGGTGAGCTTCTGTGAAAATGTGAAGTGAAACAAACAACGTTATTTGTTTTCCTTTTTAATCAGCATAGAATTTTTGAGACTCCAGCGATACACGAGCTTCTGCCTCGGTGTGTAAGTCTTACCTCTCCTATACAGTTCTAACGTGAGAAATGCGGGCATTTTTACAAAGCCTCAGATTAAACTTCATATCTAAAGTGAAGCAAGAGGTAGGAATCAGCCGCAGTGTGGCCCAGGGCCTGAGAGAGAGCTGCTATCTGCGAAGCCCGGCTTGGTCGGTTGTGTAAATCAGCACACCGCAAGCGGAGCGTGTCTTCAACCGACGCAAACCCCACTGGGGCTAGGGTGGGTACTGGTGGTTGATTCATTTCAATAAAGGGAACAAATTAAAAACATTTAAAACTATAGCACATTTGGGTATTGAAGGTTTAAAATGCAAAACTCATTAAGATGAGTACTTGCATTTTTATTTTAAAAAGCTGCACTACATGTTCAGTTCATCAAGAATAAGGTTAATATTGTACAGGAAAAGGTGCAATCTTTCATATTTTCCACATGAATTTACATGTGCCAGGGACTGGATTGGAAAAAAAAAAAACACTTTGAGAAAGTCAGTTTAAAATTGTAACATTTAGACGGGCATGGTGGCACACGCCTGTAATCTCAGCACTCAGGAGGCTGAGACAGGAGGATCACTGTGCGTTTAAGACCAGCCTGGGCTACACAGTGAGTTCCAGGTCAGTCTCAAACACACAGTGAGACCCTGTCTCAAACAAAACAAAACAAACCCAAACAAACAAACAAGAAAACACATCAACAGCTCATTATTTAAATGTTTCTTGAGTTCTATAACTATTCTCATTGGAAAAGAATGCTTAGTCCACTTAATATTGCCCCCAAAGGTACTTTAACAATATCACTAAAAATAAAATGAATTTATGGTTCAAAAATGCATGGTGGAAGTTCATTTAAATTCTTGGAGAATTTAAATGTATGCAGAAGTATTTAAGAAACAAGCCGGGCGCTTTCCTGCACATGGATGTGTTGGACGGTCGGTCTCTGTATTACAAGAGGACGTGGACCTGCACCTGAGAACTGACTTTCCCACACACTAAATGTACAAGGAGTTAATGTGGAATTCGGCTATGGGCAGAGTATTCTATCACAACTGTACACGTTACATGACATTCAGATGGATGTTCTTTGTATAAATGCTCTAGAAAAACCAAGATGAACCTAGAAAGCAGTGACAGAATTTCTAATATGCCCCAGGCTAAGCCAGCAGTGTCTTGTACAGATTAACTTGGTAGAAGGAAAAGACTGAGAGAAAAGTAGAGCTACAACAGTCTCAGATTTTCCTTTTAGAATGACCCATTTTGTTTTGTTTGTTTTTTGGGGGGAGCAAGATCTGGCTATGTAGTTTAAACTGGCCTTGAACTCACTATGTAGTCCAGGATGGTCTCAAACTCATAGCGATGTTCCTGCCTCGGCCTCCTCGGTGCAGGGATTACAGTCGCAATGACCACATCCAGCCTGTCCCAGGATTTAACTGAGCCTTTGCTGGAGTTTTGATACCAGCAATTGATTCAAGGTTGAACTTGATCAACACCTACAGACATTCAACTTGATTACCGACTGATTAAAATATTTTGTGATTTGCTGCGCAGAAGCAGCTCTACTGTTCTACGGTCCACATGAGGGGATCCCCGTGGATGGTCTCCTCCCATTGAAAGACCAACCCACTTCCCCACAAAGTCAGGCTGGAAACACCAACCAAAAGTTGTCACGACTTAGATTTTTCTCGGAAATGACCTTTGTGCTCAAGATCGCAGAGAATTCAGGAGACAGGTGGGGAAAAAGAGATTATTTTGACTGGAAAGGGACTGAAGAATTGTCCCCAGTCAGCAACGCCACCCCGCACCAAGCCTTGATGAGGACACAGCTGTGCACACTTGGCTTTTAAGGTCCTTCGGAGCAGGAATCCCCACACAGGAACCAGTGAAGGTGCGGCCCACGGCTAGAACGAGCAGTCTGAACACTGACCAACGCCATCCGCCCTTTCTCTTCTCAGTAAATACATGAATACAGAATTTCAGTTAAGGCTGAAATAAAATCCCAGCACACTGCTTGCTTCCCTATACATTTTGTAATCTGAAGAGAGTTCTTTTTTTTACATCAGCACTGCCATCTCACATTTATAATACGCTCTAGTTATTCGTCCTTTCCCAAGATGTGTGTGCATATTTTTTAAAAACAGAGTGTGGGAATGGGTAAAGGAGATGGAAGTGAGTGACTCCCAACCGGTCACACGGAGCCCACGGCCTGTGTTTAAGGTGAGGCTGCTGGGTGACTCGGCACCTGGGCCAGGTCCTGGACTCGCTGGACACGTCTTTCCCAACTCATCCTTCTGAGCCAGGCGGGTCCCGTGAGCTGCCGAGGATCGAGGGCGCATACACTGAGGCCAACAGCCACACCCGACGGCCAAAGCGCGATAGTCACTCGCTATGTTTTCATCCATAGATCAACTCCTATGTAATACACCAGGTTCTGTTCTAGTTCTCAGCGAGTAGACACAGCAGACAGCTACTGTTTCACAGGAGCTCAGAGCGAACGCCTATCTCCCAAGCCTGCATTCAGCACGGATCACCCAAGGAGTTATACGAACACAGAAAGCTTTGTCCAGACATTCTGATTTGGCTGGCCAGGAGCACAGTGTGGATACCAGCGTTACTGAAGTTCTGCAGTGCTTCTCAAAACAGCCAAGGCCGAGCGACTGTGCCAGTGGGTGAGAGAGACCGGTGCGTAGGCAGATTGCTAAGGCCAGGTTTCCCGCTTCGGATCCCTCGGGGTTTCCCCAGGAGGTCCCGGCGCATGCGTACCTCCCTGCCTTGCCAGTTCTAGACACCAGGGTTGCAATATGCCTTTGGTGACTAGGCTGTCAGCTCGACCCAACTCTTTTACCCTCTGGTAGCGAGTGCCTTCTCCTAACCCGCTTGTTCTTCATGACCCGGTCCTAGTTTCCGGTAACCTGATTCCTTCTTGGGACCCTGCCCGGTGCCCAGGTTCTCCTGCCCACTGCCCTGTTCTCTGGCAAGATCGCCTGCAGCCTATCCTGCCGGCCAGCTGCCCTCGAGATCACCTCTGCCTCCAACTGATCTCGCTCACCTGGCCTCCTGCTGCACCCTGGCCGGATGCAACACCCACAGATGCTGTTTTTAAAATATCAAATACCAGGAAGAGAATTTTTTTCTTTAGGTACCAACAAATCCACACTAGGAGTAGCTGTTAAGCCTATTCCGTTTCTGGGCTTCTTTCGTGGGAAAGCACAACACGGTCCATTATTGTCTGGAATCTCGTCACCAGGACAATCAGACTGCAGCAGAGGCCAGGCCACATACAGCTGTTGGCCTATTTTTTGACTTCAAAGGGAGACCAAGTGATCCTACCATGCCCAGGGGATTAAGTTAATGTTTAGCTGGAATTCAATTCCACTTGAGATATCTTGTTAGATGTGTGGTTTGCTGTTACATGATAAGCTTTATTTTCTACCTGAAATTTTAATAATGTATCCCCAGAGAAGCTGTTTTTCAGAAACAGCAACCCAAGATTCACATCCCAAACTTGAAATGGAGAACATCTTCTCCCTCCCGGGCCCTGTGTCTTCTAACACCAAACAAATATGTGGAAAAAGTAATAGACCGATACTTAATGAAATTAATGAATATAGACAACTTACAGCTACCTCAGTTTTTACAGGGATGTGGAGTCTGGCAGTGTCTCTAGATACCTATCACACTTTTTTTTTTGAGACCAGGTCTCGCTATGTAGTTGAGACCAACCTGGGACTCACTGTATAGCCCAGGCTGGTCTCTAACTCACAGTGATCTTCCTGCCTCAGCCTCCTGGGCGCTGGGATTATAGGTGTGCACCACCACTCCCGGCTCCTACCAGACTTTTGTAAGGTTACTTGTGTCAGAGCCCCATCTGCAAATCAGCTCTAAGAGAAGCCAAAGGCAACTGTGAAAAGATGGGAAGGGGCACCGAGTACCCCAAAACCTCAGCAGGAACCTCATTTCCTAGTTTATGGCCTCATTGGCTATGGAGATGCTTTATAAATACATCACCCCATGCTGTGACTGGCATTTCTGCCGGACAGCAAACCCAGTGTGTGGCACCTACCCAAAGGCCCATGCAGCACCAGGCACGCAGGAAGAGCTCCAGAAAAGCACATTGCAACAGTGAATGTGCCCGCTGCCCACAAGTCAGGTTCAGATGTCCCTGGAGTGTTGATGCCCCGTGAGGGAAGCGTTTCGACTTTGTGTCCCGGACTCCCAGGCCGGAGCCAGTGCTTCCAGGAGGGTTCATGTGGAGCTGAGGGCACCTGCATCTGCAGCTGCTGCTCGATTCTATTCCGGAAGGGAAGGGCCACAGAAATGACCTTTGTTTGGTGCCACAGTCCAAAGCTGCAACACTAAACTCTCACCTAGGTGGTCACGAGTAGACCCTTTTCTGGTGGCAAAATTTCCCTAGTGGTGGCTCTGTTAACGTCGTGCCTGGCCACCTGCCATTTCAGAGCTATGGACGAGAAAGCAGGCAGCTGATGTGAGCTGCCTTCAGCCAAGCCATTTGCTAGATGGAGGGCCTGCTCGCGGCACACTCTAGCTGCCCTGCGCATGTCTACGTGGTACCTTTAATTCACACAGTGGGCTCCCGCAGGAACGTATGGCCCGGTGGCTCTGTGTGCTGCCTCTCCTCCAGTATCTCTGCTCCCAGCACGTCTCCAGGGTCTTACAAAGGTTACAGATGAGAAGTGTGGCACTGTCCCCAGATACCTGCCTCACTTCTGCGAAGGCCACTCTGCCACACCCACGTCTAAAACGAGTTGAAGAAACACTGAAGACAGGAGAAAATAGGAAGACGGCAGAGTTTCACAAAGAGAGGACTTTTGCTCTGATTTTTCAAGTCACAGGGAGTAAAAGTAGGGTTTCCTTGATGTTCACATTGTTTTCTCATCAAGAAAATAATTACATTATGTATCTGCTTTTGGAATATTTCAGCTCTGATGGTAGGGGTAGATTAAAGATAAAGCCTTGGACTGGAACAAATGTAAACTGAAAAACAACAGAATACAGAGGGTCATCAAGAAGATTATACAAATTATGGATTGAAACCTCTACAAACTGTGAGCTAAATAAACATTTACCCTGGGTGGGGGAAAGACCATACACCCTGACCAAGTTGGATTTATCCCAGGAATGCCCGAATGGTTCAACATACATGAATCAATAAATGTAATACACTATATTAACAGAGTCAAGAACAAAAACCATATGATTCTCTCAATAGGTGAAGAAAAAGCATTGGACAAAATTCAACACCCATTCATGATAAAAACCCTGCAAGAAATTGGAATAGATGGTCTTTATCTCAACTTGATAATGGCTATTATGAGAAGCCAACAGCCAACATCATACTAAATTGTCAAAACCTGAAATCCTTCACACTAAAATCAGGAACAAGACAAGGATGTCCACTATCACCACTCCTGTTCAGTATAGTTTTGGAAACATTAGCCACAGCAGTTAGACAAGAGAAAGAAATAAAAGCAATAAAGATAGGAAAGGAAGAAGTGAAACTGTCATTATTTGATGATATGATACTCTACATAAAAGACCCAAAGAACTCCATCAAAAGACATCTAGACTTGATTGACAGATTCAGTACAGTAGCTGGATGCAAGCTAAATACTCAAAAGTCAATAGCTTTCTTGCACACAAATAACAGTCTCAATGAGAGTCAAATTAGGGAAACAATTCCTTTCACAATAGCATTAAAAAAATGAAATATCTAGGAATCAATCTAATGAAGGAGACAAAAGGCTTCTACACTGAAAACTATAGTACTCAAAAAAAAAAAAGAGAGATTGAAGAGGATATAAGACAATGGAAAAATATACCTTGTTCCTGGAAGAATCAATATAGTAAAGATGGCCATACTTCCAAAACTTCTATACGGATTCAATTCAATCCCTATTGAAATCCCAACAGTATATTTCATAGAACTAGAGAAAACAATCCAAAAATTCATTTGAAATCAGAAGAGACCTAGAATAGCAAAAGCAATTCTAGGCAACAGAGACATGGCAGGGGTATCACAATCCCCAATTTGAAGCTATGATACAAAGCCACTGTGATAAAAACAGCATGGTACTGGAAAAGAAACAGACCTGAGGATCAGTGGAACCGATCAGAAGAAGCAGAAACAACTCCGACACACTCAGCTTCCTCATCTTTGACAAAGAAGCCAAACACCCTTTCTGGAGGAAAGGTAGCCTCTTTAATAAATGGTGCTGGAAAAACTGGATTTCAACTTGTCAAAGATTAAAACTAGACCCTTATCTTTCACTAAAATCCAAGTGGATTAAAGATATAAATATTAAAGCAGAAATACTAAACTTGCTGGAAGATAAGTTAGGTAGAACTCTTGAAGATATAGGCATAGGAAAAGACTTTATGAACAAATAAATCCTCAGTAGCATGGGAACTAGCAGAAAGAATCAACAATTGATCTCATCTTTTAAAAAGCTTCTGCACTGCCAGAGAAATCACAAGCAGAGCTGAGACAACCTACAATGTAGGAAAAAATTTTTACCAGCTGCTCCTCAGACAAAGGTCTACTATCTAGAATATATAAAGAACTCAAAAAAAAAAAAACCAAAAACAAAAACAAAAAACCAGACCCCCACAAATATAAAGACCCAGTTCAAAAATGGGCATCTGAAATGAACAGACATTTCTCAAAGAAGCAAAAATAAATAATCATATGAAAAAAATGTTCAACATCACTGGTTATTCAAGAGATGCAGATGAAAACAACACTGATTCCATCTCATCCCAGTAAGAATGGCAGCTATTAAGAAATGAACCAGCTGGTGGGGTTGGGGGGAAATAGGAACCCTTCTTCCTTGTAGGTGGGAGTGCAGATTGGTGAAACAACTGTGGAAATCAATACGGAGATACCTCAAACAACTGGAATTAGAAGTCCATCCCATTTGACCCAGCCATCCCTCTGCTGGGTATCTCTCCAAAAGAATTTTAAAAATCATACCACAGCAATATATGCGTACCCATGTTTATATCGGCGCAGTTTGTAATAGCTAAAACTTGGAAACGGCCCAATTGCCCATCAACTGGAGACTGGATAAAGAAGATGTATTTTTTTTACATAAAATGAAATACTATTCAGCCATAAAGAACAAGAAACTAGAGAGATTTCTGGTTAGGTGGATGCACATTGAGGCCATACTCTTAAGTGAAATTAATAAGTTACACATCTGTAAATACCGAATAGTTTCTCTGGTGTGAAAAAGTAAAACTGCAAATAAGGATAAAAATGTATAATTGATATTGTGTAATAAGAAGAAAGTCTAAAAGAGTAGAGGAAGTGGGGCGGTAGGGGAAAGGGAAAAAGGGAAAAGAAAAAATATGTGAAAGGAAACAAAATCTTTGTAAACAGGGAAGGGTGGAGGGGCTGGGGGGAGAGCAGGGGAATGGGAAAAATGAGAACCTGGTAAGTCATGAATAGGTACAAGATCCCAGTGAAGACTGTAACTGTCGTATACCTAAAATATACTAATAAATTTAATAAAGATACCTAAATAACTGGTTCGTCTCTTGTTTTTCTGGTTCCTATCTTTATCCTGTTTTATCTCTAGTACTTTCTCACATGTAACTTTAATGAACTGAAATATATAACTTTAACACAACAGGGACCGGCCGATGCAAGTGTTACTCCTGGGTAGTGACCTGAACTCCGCGGGCGGGCACACGTCCGTCCGGCTTTGTCCTCGGAGTGAAGGAGAGACGGCTCTCCCTGCCGCAGTCCGGCATCCCCCGCCTGCCTCAGCTCTGCGGCCCATTCAAGCAGCGCTGCTGTTAGCTTAACCTGGGGTCAGTGAGCAATGGCCTGGGGGCTGAGTCTGGCTTATGGCCTCTTTTGATATTTCTAAGCAGTTGGATAAAAAAATCAAAACAAGAGGAATATTTTAAGATGAGAAACTGAGGTAGAAACCAAATTTTATAACGCACAGCACAAGGTACACCCGAATGCACCTAATCACAGTCTACCTGGACCGCACGCCTCTGGTTTATATTGCCCTCGGCTGCTTTCAGGCCAAGGCTGGCTGCGTGGTTGTGAGTCAGGCCATGCGGCTGTAAGGCCAACAGCGTTTACTGTCTGCCTTTCCAAGAAAGTTTGCTGCCCGGGTCTAACTCGAAAGTTACAAGTCCATAAATACGTCCCGCATTCCTTTAAGCACTGTGCCTGCCCATGGATCTCTCCAGCCTTCTCTGTGATGAGAGAAGATCTGATGCGGCTTCTCGGCCAGGACACAATGGGAATAACTTCCCGGGGGTTGGGCTCGGCAGAGATGGTCTAGGAGGCATCATTTGATCCAGAATTTCCCTGTTTTTGGAGCAAGAAGAACCCGGGCCATCTGACGCCTAGTGTGTCCGGTCCCGAGGCCCCGTGTAGGGGGAAGCACTTGTCACTCGGAAGGGTCACCTCGTCAGTGTCTCAGACGTCACACACTCAGGATTTTGACAGTTTACACAGTGAGGTGCATCCCGTCTGTGTGTGCACGCATGTGACAGAGGACTGAACCTAGGCCCTAGGGCCAACCGGGCAATTTCTGAACCACAAGAGATGAGTCTCAAGGAGGAAGCAAAAGCCCACCTGGACGAGTTTCTGCCACCACAGGGCCTGCGAGGTCAGACGGCTTCCCGACGCCCACCTGGTTGACAGCTCGGACCCGGAACACGTAGCTGACGCCCTCCTGGAGGTCTTGCACCTGGAAGAGGCAGGTGCAGAGGCTGTGGGTCTGAGGTCGCGGGCGCACACTGGCGCACTGGGGGCAGGCTGGCGCTCCACAGCCTCCCCTCTGGGCCGGCAGGATCCCGCCCACTCCAAGGTTCTACTGCGTTTAGATCACCCGACGGCTTCCAGCATCAGACGTGTAGTCAGCCGCCTGGTTCTTTGGTCAAAAAGGCAGAATGAAAAGTGTTGACATCAGTGCACAGCCGCAGCCGCACCCCGGCGCCAGTCCGCTCGAGACATTCCAAGAGTAACTTCAGATGAAACCGTGAGCAGGAGAATGAAAACCTGGGCTCACAGACACTTGAAGTTTGTTTAAATGCACGTTCAAGCACCAGAACACAAACGAAGTTTCTTCCGGTAAATTTACTGTAAATATTTTTCCTTTGATGACAATTACCATCATTGTGAATGTAAGCAATTTGTAAATAATCAAAGTGCACTGAAACTCTAAACTTCAAATTCTCAGTAATTAAGACCCCCTGCCAAGCGCATACCTCAGTGTTCCCTGGCTTCTTCGGATTCAGTGCAGCATTCAGGATCTACTTGCTGCGTGTCAGTCCTACCACACCACATCTTGTGACTTCTCTGATTCTTAATTGTCCCATTACCATTCCGATTACTAATAAATGGTTAGTACTTTATCAAAGTTAACTTTTAATTTTTAAAACATGTGACTTTGATTTTTTTTTTTTTTTGGTTTTTTTGAGACAGGGTCTCACTATGTAGTGAGACCGACCTGGAACTCACTATGTAGCCCAGGCTGGTCTCAAACTCACAGGGATCCTCCTGCCTCAGCCTCCTGAGTACTGGGATCACAGGTGTGCGCCACCAGGCACAGCTAAAACATATGACTTTTAATAGATAAATAGAAGAAATTTATTACACAGAGAAATATAATTTCCCCCTAATTGTATGATTCAGATCAATATCTAAAGTTGGATTTAAATCAAACATTTGTTCAACTAGGTGAAGCATTTGTGATCACACATTCAAACAAGTTGGGCCTTAAAACTTACATTTTTAATCCATTTACTTGTATTTGTATGATGACAGAATGTAGTGAGAGCTTTCACTGGAGCTGAGGATTTTTTGAGATGAATGTCAATCTGTAAGTGGTCTTGGACTTGGACACAGGACATTTGACAAATCTGAAGTTCTACATTGAGAAATAATGCCAGGCAGGAAGCTGCAGGCTTGCAGCAAGGAGCCGACACATTTCCTTGTTGCGCTAAAAACAGACAGGCACCTGATGCACCTGCACCTGCCCACGGGTGAAGCGGTGCTGGGAGGCAGAGGAGGGAGAGGCCCGTGGGCCTCAGCAGCTCCACCAACGAGCGGTGCGCGTGCATTGCTCTCCTGTCCTTGCCCTTGCTCTGCTCCGGAACGGCAGCACTCCCTTGCCTGCTCCCTCAGGTCTCTCACCCCTTCCACTTACACCCTCCCTCCCTCCCGGCCACTAGGCTGTGATGACCAATGAAAAGGAAACGGGAAGTGTGGCCCTGGGTCACACTGCGTTAGTGTGAGGGCGGAGTGCGACTTTCCGGGTGAGGGCCGAGTGACAAGCCCTGTGGTCACCTACCCAAGGGTTTCCAAGGCCTGCTGGGGACTCGGGGTCAGAGTTGGCGGCTCCGGCCCGCAGTCTCTGGCACGCAGAGTAAGGCGCTGGCTCAGGCAGCCCTGCCAGGGAGCCCAGGGGGCACCATGGTGAGCAAGCAGCTGAGGTCGCCAGGTGGCTGAGTGCAGGGTGCAAACCCCTGAGAGCTCAGGGAAGAGCAGGTGGATCCGGGGACGCCCAGGAGCCCACAGAGACGCAGACTGCGTGAACTCCGTGCACACAGTGCCCGGAGGAGAGAGCCACCTGCATCAGCTAGAGGCGGGAAGACAGGGTCGCAGTAGCCCTGAGCTGTGGGTGACAGGGGAAGGCTGAAGCCAGGGAGAGAGGGGAGGGAGGAGGTGCTGGTGGGTGTTTTTCGGAGCCTGGCTGAGGAGCTCAGGTTAAATTATCACCAAGCTGCTGCAGCGTCAGGAAAGTCCCAGCCACAGCCACTGCTGCCTGGGATCTTACCAGGAGCCCAGTGTGCGAAACAGGCCAGAGCAGAGCACTGTTTTCATCTTGCCAACTGTGCATTTGTTTGCTAAGAGGACAGGGTCTTGCTATGTAGTTCCAGCTGGCCTTGAACTCACTATGCGGCCCAAGTTGGCCTCAAACTTGTGGTGATCCTCCTGCCTCAGCCTCCTGAGCCCTGGAATGACAGGTGTGCAGTCACCATGCCCAACCTATCTTACCAACTTTAAAGTTAATATCAGTAGAGTAGATTTTCCTTTTTAGAGCCAAAAAGCATGCCAAGGTCCCAGCACTTCCTACCTTCAGGTACGTATTCTTAACGGCAGCCTTGTTGAGTCCTCGCCATTGGTCGTCTTTGGCCTTGGCCTCCTTCAGGTCCACAAAGTAGCCAGTGACCGGGGTCCGCCCAGAGTGCACTGGGGGCTTCCACTGCAGGACCAGGGAGCTCTTCCGGACCTCGCTGTACCTGAGGCTGTGCGGAGGTCCTGGGAGGGAGAGCAGGGGAGAAGGGAGATCCGTGAGCAGAGGGCACCACGTAGATCGGGAAACTCAGATGGGTACCTTGCACCTGCAAGGACCGCTCGCAGGGCCTCGCGCCAGTGTGCGTCTGTCACCCAGCATTCCCGGGAACATGGGCATTTGCATCCCATGACTGGGCCACACGGCTTCCCAAGGCCATCACCGGGACGTGGGCACGAGCACTAGTGGGGACGAGCACTAGGGGCGCCCAGGGCTGGCTTGGGTCCTCGCGGGGACCTCTCCCCAGAGCTGCTGCAGGGTCCGTTTCCTACCACTGCTGGGTGACCACCTAAAACCATGGAAGACAGCGGCTGCACTGGGCGGCATCTCTCCCGAGGGGGCCGGGTGGCTCCCTGAAGTACACAGCGCACGGACTCTTCACCACAACAAGCACAGGGGACCGCAGGCCTTGACCCTGCTGCATAACCCCGGGCACTTCACGTCCAGCGACCCTATCGTCCTTAAGAACTGACAGAAATCGCACAGATGAGTAACGCTCCCTCTGCACGCCCCCTGCGTTCCTGGGGTCCAGACCACCACGACTGCCCTCATCTCCGCGGGGCGGCAGGTGCTCCTCGGGTGCCACCTTTATGTTTTTCTCTTCCTCCTCCTCCTCGTCCTCTTCAGTCTTCTTCCTTTCTTTCTACGCCCGATTTCTAACCAGCCAATCAAAACCGCCGAAGTGACTCAAGGCGGCCTAAGAGCACCTCCAAACACGGAATGAATCACGCGCGACTTGGCATTTTGCAATCCACGGTTAGGTGTTGGTTAGATCACTCAGCTGGGCGTAGTTTCAAATACGTGTCATCCTTGTGTTCTATGTCTCACGTGGAGACACATTTAAATATTAACAGGAAATCCCCTCCACCAGCGTGTGCAGCAGCCACACCCAGGGGCACCCGTCCTTCCCAGGGAGGCTGGGCCCCGCTGCGTGCTACGCCTCCCCTGTCCCCAGTCCCCAGTCCGGGCCTGCCCTGCTGCGCCCTGCCATGCACCATTTAACTGAGGCTCAGCCTCGTCTGAGCGTGCAGCTGCCCCACTTCCCCGCCTCTCAGGAGCTCCCGGTCACAGAGCTCAGCAGGGCCAGGCCGGCCAGCTCTCGGAGGGCCTGCTGCACTGCCACTTTCTGCAAACTAGGACATCGCTTTCGCTTGAAACCCTTTCACCAGCCTGCTCAGAGTTTCCTTTTCTGGTCATTTGTGGTTCACTTTATCCAGGAGTGCTAAAAATGTGAACACAAACGCACCTGTGTGCAGGAAGTAGAGAGAACTTTTCAAGAGGCCCGGAAGGGGAGAGCGCTGGCCTCGTGTGTTTGCCGAGCGAGCCCTCACCCTCGGAGTTTGTCCCCTCACACTCAGCAGACAGGTGGCTCAATGGCGCTCCCTGGGTGAAGGCAGCAGATTGCTCTGCCCAGCTCCAGGGCTTCCCACAGAGGACAGGAGGCCCTGGGGGCAGGTCTGTGCCCACCCGCCAGGGAGCTGAGGAGGCCTATGGCCGCCATGCCCATTCAACAAGGCAGCTGTCAAACCAGGTGGACAGCTGAGTCTCTGTGACGCCCAGACTGTTTGGGTCTGTGAAGTCAGGGCCACTGGAAACAAAATAAAGTCACCCAGCAAACACAGGAACATTGCTAGCTTCAATCTTGAGCAGCTTAGTGAATTTGTTCATACTCAACTCTTACATTTTCTTACTAGCTCTGTAACAAGGTTAAGCCTTGCTCTTCCCTAGTTCATTTCCTGCCCACCCAACAACCTTCCATGATGAATTCAAAAGGAGATGATTTGCCAGCCAGGTTCCAGGGTCTTTCTTGTGGAGCAGGGTTTAGAAAATATGGAGGGCGAGGAGAAGGGAGAGGGGAGAGAGAGAGGAGCCAGCAGAGAAAGCAGACTCCAGAAGCAGGCGGGCACATCCGCCTGTCTGTGTAACACAACCACGAGCTGGGAAGAGGGAGGAGAAGCCACCCAGGCTGGGTCTGCAGTGCTTTGGGAGTTGAGGCCCCAGAGCGAGGGGAGATTGTGTGCTGCGCTACGGAATGCAGGGTGTTGGGAGAAGTTCTGCTGTGGAATGTGAGCTGGGTGCCCTTTAATGGTCCTTAAGGCACAAAAGCAAAGAGTAGATTCCTTTCGAAGGCTCTGCTAGCTCCTAGGTTGTTTTGCCTCTGTCAACCCTACCCCAGGCAGTATGAACTCCTCTGGAATTTATTTGAAACACAAGTGTAAGGAATTTATTCTTAACTTCACATTGCTATCACTTAGTATTATCATAAAACTATTTTAGGTGTGCGAGGGGAACTGAAGTGGGCTGTGTAGCTAGCGCCTTGGTAGTCAGGCCGCAAGGTGCAGGTGCTGGGGAAGCCACCCCAAGTCCAGCGGGCGACCCTGCCCCCTTACCGGGCACAGCGATGGTCCACTCCTCACACCTGAAGCCCTGGCTCACGGCTGACGGTGCCCCCAGGCCGGCGATGTTCACGGCCGCCACTTGGAACTGGTACACCATGTTCTCCTTCAAGTTGCTGATCTGCAGGAGGTGAATGTTACAGGTTTGCGATTTCTCATCACCTCTTTTGATCTATGTACCTCCAGGCTGTGTGCCGGTGGATTCACCACCTGCTGGCAGCCGGAGGACACGGGACGGTACCAGAATGGCAGTCCTGGCACCGAGTCTCTCCATGAAGGAGAGGGTGCTACACGTGTCACTCAGGTCCTTCGCCGGCTGGTTTGGGGTTCGTCAAAAGGGAAATCATCCTGGGTGAACCTGACCCACTCAGGTAGGGTCTCCGGAGGACTCGGGCCCTCCCTGGAACGTCACTGGCCTGGGCCTCGGAGAAACGAAGCTGGGTTGCCTCAGCCCTCGGGACGCAAGGAGCTGAACTCCGCCAAGAGTCGCAGTGTCCAGAACACAAGCTCTTGGCGCGGTCCCAGCCCTGCGCACACTCAGACTGTGCCCTCGTGAGACCCGGCAGAGCGCCCAGCAGGCTGTGCCCAGGCCCTGTCTCACGGACGGCGCTGACAGACAGCAGCGGTCACTCTGCGTCACAGTGTGCGCTCACTTTCTACGCACTGGTGGAAATCTGCCGCACGAACACACACAACGTGGATGGTGAGCTAGAGTTCAAGTGTCACAACTCTTACAATGCCCCCAAAGTTTACTGTGTCATCGAGTATTTTCTGGGTTCCTTAAAGTGACCTGGGTAGTTGTGAGGGTGAATACACACGATGAAAGAATGCACATGAAAACATCTGCCAAGTAGAAACGACACAGTACACCACTGTGCAAAAAGCTTATGTAAACTGCAGGATAGGTAAAATAGGACCATGCAGTGCAGCAAGAAGAGAAAATAATGGACAATCAGGTGCAAAACAAGAGAGAATTTATAAACTGATAGGGAGCCAAAAGAATTACACAGTGTACAGCACAGAAAGACAAAAGCTGTCTGAGAAAAAAGACAAGTTTCCCTCAAATGAGAAAGGGACTATGTTGACAGGTGTGTGGCAGCAATGGGCCAGAAGGTAAGGGAAATGTGTATTCAAAGCACCGAAGAAACAAAAGCAAAAAACCATAACGGATTTTTTTTTTTTACCCAAAAGAAATATTTCTGGAGAATGAGAAAAAATTAATGATATTTACAGACAAACAAAAATAAAGACAGTTTGCCCTCAGAACATCCTCACAAAGAGAAATTCTAAAACATTTAAGGCAACAGGAAATAGTCTCAGGCAGAAGGTCAAAGATGAAGAATTAAAACCAAATAAAACGGGGCCAGGGATTTGGCTCAGTGGTTCTGCCGCCTACCTCGCAAGGTCAAGGCCTGAGTTCGATCCCTGGTACCAAAAAAATATAAAAAACAAAAAAACAAATACAATGGTAAGTATATAGATAAATCTAAACAAATATTGTCTCTATAAACAATAACCAACATACTATTTGTATTTAAAAACAGAACCCAAGGGCCAAGGATTTAGCTCAGTGGTGCCACTGCCTGCCTCACAAGCAAGCGCAAGGTCCTGTGTTCAATCCCTGGTACAAAAAAAAAAAAAAAAAAAA
>NW_022900942.1:62419415-62443741 GCF_012274545.1 Fukomys damarensis
AAAAAAAAAAAAAAAAAAAAAAAAAAAGAGCCCAAGACACACATACATACACAGTAACATGAACTTGAGAAGGAGGGAAGTGGGTTATTGTAATGCATTTATGTTTCTGAGACAAGGACAAAACATGGATTAACATTAGTTTCTAGGTTTTCTTGGGCACTAACACACACCAAAGAATTGCAGAATCTACGTTTTTATGACAGTGTACGGGAAAATGAAATGGTTTTTTGAAACCATTCAAAAATAATCAAGAAAGGACAGAAAATGAACACATAAGAAGAACAAAGAGAAAGAGCAAGATACAGCTGAGTGTGGTGGTGCATGCCTGTAATCTCAGCTCTGGGAAGCCCAAGGCAGGATTGCAAGTTCAAGGCCAGCCTGGGCAACTCAGCATGATCTTGTCTTAGGATAAAAAAATTTAAAAGGCAGTGGATATAGTTCAATGCAAAGACCGTGGGTTCACTCCCCAGTTCCACAAAAAGGTACAAAATGAGGCGATTTTAAAAAATCCGTAGAACATTAAATAGTCCCAAATGACAAAAACTGTCAAGTTAGAAAAAAAAAATGTAACTGTGCTATTTTAATGAGACACATAAAAGCAAGACCAAAAGTTAAAAGATGAAAAACTACATTCCATGCAAACACTGACCAAAAGAAGCCAGGTCATCTGCATCAGTAACAGAAAATAAAGACTTCAAGGCTAAACATACTATTAGCTTCAGTCACTTTGCATAGGTCCAGTAACTTCAGGGAACTCCTGTGTGTGTGTGTGTGTGTGTGTGTGTGTGTGTACTGGGGACTGAAACCAGGACCTTTGCACTGAGCTAGAACACCAGACCCTTTAAATTTATTATTTTTTAAAATTTGAGACAGGGTCTCCCTAAATCACTGACTTTCCCAGGCTGGGCTTCAGCTTGCTGTCCTCCTGCCTCAGCCTCCCGTGGTACTAAGATTACAGGCATGAGCCACTTTGCCCAGCTGAGGCAACTTTTTTTTTTTTTTGTAGCAAGGGTCAGACTCAGGATCTTGTGCTTGTGAGGCAGGCAGCAGAACCACTAAGCTACATCCCCAGCCCTCTGAGGCAACATTTTAAATGAGAGAATTTTGTGCTATGAAAGCTGTTTTTCAAAAAGTGAGATTATCCTGCGAGTTCTCCTTCCTATCCTGTCCTTGTTAGATGTTGTTTCACATTAATTCTAGCCTCAGAATAATCTCATGGGAACATGGAAGCAAAAACCTAAATAATAATTAGCAGTAAAACCCAGGTATATATCAAAACAGTATTTCAGGATGTATATATTCGGTGCAGTGTGTAAGTTGGATATGTAGAAGGAATGCAAGTTTGTTTTAATGTTAAACAATTACTAGAATATACTATGTTAAGGTTAAAGGGAAAATTATATAATCATTTAATAGACAAGAAAAATTTTTAACAATTTGAATTCACTCCTGGCAAATTGAGATAGAAGGAAACTTCCTTTAATAGATAATACTGCCCCCCAAAACACTAGAGCAAGCAGAATACTTAAAGGTGAAATGTTAGGGAGTTTTTCCTTTAAGATACGAATCAAGTCTAGAAGTACCAACTTCACCATTTCAATTCAGCATTGTACTGAAGGTCTGAGACCAAAAACAAGGTAAGAAAAGGAGGTAAAAGATAAAAAAATTTAAAATGAAGATGCAAACTGTCTTTATTTGCAGATTATATAACTATACAGTGAGAAAATTACATAGAGAACTTACAAGGAATTTATTAAAGTTATAAGAAAATTTAGCAAAAAACTATGTCCAGCAATTACTGCATAATTTATATATAAAATTAGTTATAATTCCCTATAACAGCAACAGAAAACAGATGTGAAATATACTAATTACTATACTCAAAATGTATAGTGTTTCTATAAATGATAGGCGATGTACAAGCCTCTGTAGAGAATTAGAAAGCTTCCACTAGAGAGACTTTAAGGGTCAAAATAAATTAAGAGAAATATTCGCGTTCAGGGACAGGAAGGTTATTTATTTATTTTCTGAGACAGGGTCTCATTGTCTATTTCAGGCTGGCTATGAACTCACTATGTAGCCAAGGCTGGCCTCAAACTCACAGCGATCCTCCTGCCTCAGCCTCCTTAGTGCTGGGATTCCAGGCGTGCTCCACCATGCCCTGCTAAAATTAACTTTAAAACTGTCCTCCTTGTTCATAATTGGTTCACCCAAGGTTTCAAGTGAAAATTGTGTTCTTTTCATCATGTCTTACAATTAGTAAGCCATTAGAAAAATGGGCAAAACTCTTAAGCAGGCAAGTTGTACAAGAGGAGATCAAAGTGGGCAAAGATATTCAGATTCATTTGAACCCAGACGGTTGAATCCACGCGTAGGTGAATATGCCAAAGTCAGCAGGCTGTAGAGCAATGGGAATTCTACGCCCTTCAAGAAAGAGTGCAGGATCACTTAGTAAAACGGAAGATAAGCAGACCCTCTGCCTGAGTAAGGGCCTGAGGTCATGTGTGTCTGCGGTCGTGCACAGAAGTGTTCACTACTACATTTTTCGGTGTGGCTAAAAATACAAAAAGGCCCACTTCCTTAGCCGTCGGTAGTGGAATGAAGAGTACACTGTGATACAGTCAGGCTCGGAGCACTGTATGGTGATGAAAAATGAGCCAGAGCTGTACGCGCTAGTGCGGAAGAATGGTACAGACGATACAGTTTTACGTTATGCACTCCTGGATTGTATGATGTTGCAGATTTCATCTGTTAAATTAAAAGACTGTGGCCCTGAACCCCAGCCTTGCCCTGCTCGGAACCCCTGGGCTGGGGTTTTGTGAGTGTTGGGAGGCGAGGACTTGGGCCTCACTGAGGATGCTCTGAGGAGGAAGCCAGCTGTGTCTGCCGTGAGGCCTTCGGTGCCCTGGGGTGGGCTGAGTGGCGGGGCCCAGGCAGAGGGGCCTCTTGTGAAGCTGTCCCTTGTGGCCATCAGAGCCCCGCTAGGCACGAGGTGTCCCGGGTGGAAGCCGGGCCCCTTGGTCAGCTGTGATTGGAACGCTGACCGTTAAGACCAGAGGCACTTGGACCCTGGGACTGTGAGCCAGTGCCACGTTGCGTATAGATATTTTGTAAGAAATGTTACTTTTCAAAATACGTGTGTGTCTTACAGTTAGTATTCCAAGGAATGACGCTTATACATGGGAATCAGAAAACATAAATCCTGCCTGGTGAGCAGAACCACTGGCATTTGCCCACATGTCCTTTCCACAAAAGTTACACCAACACAGACAGGGCCCTGTGAGGACCGGCACGGAGCCACCACAGGGAGCTGTGCCACAAGGGCGTCGCACACCCTGGTCCGCGGGCCGCCTGAGCCAGAGGCCCCGCTCACCTTGTAGGCCTCCTCGCTGAGCGCCTTGACGTTGGCTTCTCTCCACGGGCCTGGCACCCCACCGGCCACCTCCCGGTAGCTCACGTAGTAGCCGGTGATCTCTGCTCCTCCGCTCTCATCCGGCTTCTTCCATCCCAGGACCATCGAGTCACGAAAGCTTTCGAGACAAGTGATGTCACAGGGTGCAGATGGCGCCGCTGTCGCAAGACAAACAGATGGTGAGCGAGAGAGCGGCGTCTACAAGGACCAAACCTGACTGCAGCCAGCTATGAGGGCGCTAGGTCGCCGGGCAGGACATGGAAACAGGAGCTGCACCAGCGCCGTGGCCTCCTGAGGAAAGTGGAACGTGTCTATCAGTCTGTCCCTGTTGCTTATTTGGAGTTTCCATATATCTCCAATGGTCGCCAGCATCTCACCATCCAGGCACACCCAGCCCTGTGAGACTTTATGATTATCTGTGTTCCGACTGCACTCAGGAAAAACATCTCATTCCGGAGCTCAGCTAAACGCTACCTTTAAAAAGAGAGTAAAAAGTGAAGCACCGCCTCTCACGTGACTTCCTCTCGGTCTGCAGTACCTCAGTCACACGTCCAGGGAGATGCTGGGTGTTGTTCATGAAGTACAAAGCACCACACACCTGCCACTGTATTTATTAGTGCTGAGCTGGAAGACACTGGACGGATACTTCAAGAGCCCTATATGTGTGTCAAGCTTTGATGGTCAAATTTTCATTCAACTACTTCATTCAATTGTAGTTTTCAAAACGAGGGATAGGGTGGTGGAATGAAATCTATATGCAGTGATATTGAAAAGAATTTTCTGAATATTTATTTGGATGAAGAAATAAAGAAACTGTCTCATCCTTATTCCCAAAGAAGCTCAGAATAATGTTTTTAAAATAAAATGCATTTGTCTCTTTCTCTCTCACCCACCAACCTACTTCATTCTCTGCATTGAAAGAAAAGCCTTTCTTTGTTGCACAGTACTTGTTGGCATGAGCTGTGTGAATATCTAGTTTCATCTTGAGCTGAAGGCAGAAAGGCTCTAAATGAGACGGATACAGAAGTTGGGCTGGACTGGGGCAGGGAGGGACACGAGGCATTTACACTTCGTTTTCACTTGGCAAGAAAAACACGGGATGGCATCAGCCACAGGCGTGGTCTCCCGCCCAGCACCCCTGGCTCATGGAGGACGGAGGATGCCCGTAAGTGAATCAGTGCTGGTGGTGTGTGGGGGTGTGGGCTGCACGTCACAGAACACAGCTCTGGGTGACCACCTCGCCCTGTTCCACATTTGTGGGGACTCACGGAGATGGTGACTTGAATCAAGTGTGGAAAACACCTCAAACCCAAGGCTGAGCAATGGAAGGCAGTGACGGTGGCCCTCACAGTGTCACCTCTGGATGAGACCCTGCTCCTCTGTGACCCGAAGGCGGCATTTCCAGGAGCCTCACAAGGCCCCGGGGACCGTGTCCTTCCTGCCTCGTGTCCCAGCCAAGCGAGGCCATCAGTGTGTCTGCCTGGGGACCACACAAGGCCACAGAGGGCCTTTGAATCCAGTTTTTCTCCATGCCCCATCATGGTTCGGCCCGGGGAATAATGTGTGACAGCCAAGCCCCAGACAGACCGGTGAGCAACCACTAGATGGAAACATTCAGAACTGGGCGCTGAGCACACGAACGTTCAGAACCGACGTGGACGGAAGGGAGCACAGTGCAGTACGCGACCGGACGATGAGGGTGAAGACACAGATGGAGACAGATGGAGACCTGGCTGTCCTGCTCCTCCCCTACGGCGTCCTTCGTTTCCAGGGGCTCAGACTTACTCTGCCCCTTGGGAGCTGCCTTCTGGGGCGCTGGGCTGGGCTCTTGCTCAACTGTTTCACTTACTTTACGTACTTCTGTGTGGCCCAGGCAGTGAGGGGTGCTGGGCGGTGCAGGTTTGTTAGGTTTGCTACCCGGCAAAGCATCTTTTGGGCAGCTTTTCGGGGAGGCTCCATGCACAGCCCCCCGGAGCAGCGGGCAGGTCGGGCCACACGTCTGCAGACACTGCGCCCCCTGCAATCGCCAGACAACAACAGGGCACTCGGTGCTCTTGGGGACCAAAGAGACAGAAAACACTGGCCCCGCGGGACTGCTGGATCTATAAGAAGAGGGAAAACATACGCTTCCCAGAAGTAACACCCGGGAGCATTTCGACTTCTCCATATTCTGGAAAGCAGAAATGAGAACAGAAAGCCACAGACGGAACAGGACCATTTCCACTTGTAGAACCCACAGGGTTTTTAGCTCACACAAGAGAAAACAAATCTCAGACATTCCTTGGGAGAAATGCTCTCTATTATCCACTGGAATTGGCAAAAGAAGCGTAAAGTGCACAAGAGACACGACATCAAAGATCCTGACTTTATATAACAGAACTACGTCCGCTACCATGACAGGCCTTGCCTGTACCTCCCAACCTCAGAGAGACGCGTCCGCGATCGTCCATGTTACAGGGAAGGTGAGAAAGTAACAGGGTGCTCACTGCTCCCCACTCCTCTCTCCTCTCCCTACCCTCCTTCTTTCTCTCCTTTCCTTTCCTCCTCCGTCCCCCTCTCCTTTTTTGTGCTAGGGACCAAGCCCAGTGTCCCCCACATACCAGGCCTGTACTGTCCTTTCCCCACACCCGTGAGCACACCACTAATTTAACTTTTGTCCTCTGCACACCTGGCTTCCTTCCCTCCTTTACCTGAGCCTGGGAGGCACATCGCGCCCATACATATAATTACTGATTTCTGGTCTTACTCTGTCATTGCTTCGCAAGCAGATGAGACATATTAGTAAGCCAAGCGCACACACTTGCGTGGATGCTAGAGGGAGAGAGAGAAGCAGGTCAACACACTGTTAGTGACACAGGTCAAGCCGCGGCCCAGATGCAGCTACAGGTGACCGGGTTGTCCGTGTCACGGGATCGGGTGGCCTCCACGCCCCCAGCTGAGCGGTTAGCGGAGGGTCACAGCCCGGGAGCCTCTGAGGAGACTTGGACTGGGAAGCCTAAGGGTTACAGATGTCTGGGGTCTGGCCGAGTGATGACCTGAGAAATGGCAGCTATGGAAGGTTCCGTGTCACCGACGGCCACAGGAAATGGTCGCCCACGTCAGCCTCACGGAGAACACGTGGAGCGGACGGCCTCTTCCTTTCTGACTTGGAAACACTCACATGCGTAAGGAACTTACCAATCGCAGCTTTGACCTCGATAGCTTCTGAGTCCTGGGAGAAGTCACTAAGTCCAGCCGCGTTCACTGCTCTGACCCGGAAAATGTAGCTCTGGCCGGTCGTCAGGCCATGGCACGTGAACCTACAGAGGAGGAAAGTTTCAAAAGTCCCTCCCAGGAGGAAAGTTACTGGGGGAGGATTGTAGCCTACGGGCTGGACACTTGGAACCCACACAAAAGGAAGAAAAGGACGTAAAGTGGTTTAGGTAACGCGCGTGTTTCAGACAAGAAGGCAAGTATGCAATTTTAAACCTCAACTCTGTCAAAAAACAAAAAGTCAGCCAGGCGGGGTGGCGCATGCCTGTAATCCCAGCACTCAGGAGGCTGAGGCAGGAGGATCGCTGCAAGTTCAAGACCAACCTGGGCTAAATAGTAAGTTCCAGGTCAGTCTCAAGTACAGAGTGAGACCCTGTCTCAAAAAACCAAAACAAACAAACAATAAGAAAAAAACAAAAAGTCTACTGTGAAAAGAATTGTTTCCCTAATTTCTCTCTCATTGAGTCTGTTATTCGTGTATAAGTAGGCTATTTCATTTTTCACAATAGCATCCAAAAAAATGAAGTACCTAGTAATCAATCTAATCAAAGAAGCAAAAGACCTCTACACTAAAAACTACAGCACTCTGGAAAAAAGAGATCGAAGAGGATATAAGAAAGTGAAAAGATATTCTCTGCTCCTAGGTAGGAAGAATCAACATAGTGAAAATGGTCACACTACCAAAACTGCTATACAGATTCAATGCAATCCTGATTGAAATTCCAACAGTATATTTCACAGAACTAGAGAAAATATTCAAAAAATTCATTTGGAACCAGAAGAGACCTAGAATAGCAAAAGCCATTCTAAGCAACAGAGACATGTCAGGGGGTATCACAATCCCCAACTTGAAACTGTACTACAAAGCCTCTGTGATAAAAATAGCATGGTACTGGCAAAGAAACAGACCTGAGAATCAGTGGAACAGATTGGAAAATGCAGAAATAACTCCAGATGTACTCAGCTACCTCATCTTTGACAAAGGAGCCAACCATCCTCAGTGGAGGAAAGATAGCCTTTTTAATAAATGATGTTAGAAAAACTGGATCTCAACCTGCCAAAGATTAAAACTAGACCCCTACCTTCACCATGCACTAAACCAAAATCCAAGTGGATTAAAGATCTAAATATTAAAACAGAAACACTAAACTTGCTGGAAGATAAATTAGGTGTAACTCTTGAAGACATTGGCATAGGAAAAGACTTTATGAACAAACTTCAGAAGCACAGGAACTTAGCACAAAGAATCAACAACTGGGATTGCATATTATTAAAAAGCTTCTTTCTACACAGCAAGAAAAACCACCAACAGAGTGAAGAGACAACCTACAATGTGGGAAAAAATTTTTACCAGCTGCTCCTCAGACAAAGGACTACTATCTAGAATATATAAAGAACACAAAACAATCAGCCCCCAAATTTAAAGACCCAATTCAAAAAGGGGCTCACTTCAGCAGCACATATATAAAAAGTGGGCATCTGAAATGAACAGATATTTCTCAGAGAAAGAAGTAAAAGTGGCAAATAAATATATGAAAAAATGTTCAATATCACTGGTCATTCAAGAGATGCAGATGAAAACAACACCGAGATTTCATCTTACCCTAGAAAGAATGGCTGCTATCAAGAAATCAACCAATAACAAACGTTGGCGGGGTTGTGGGGAGAAAGGAACCCTTCTCCATTGTTGGTGGGAGTGCAGACTGGTGCAACCACTGTGGAAATCAATATGGAGATACCTCAAAGAACTAGGATTAGAGGTTCCATTTGACCCAGCTACTCCTCTTCTGGGTATCTTTCCAAAAGAATTAAAAGAATCATACCACAGTGATATATGTGCACCCATGTTTATAGCAGCACAGTTTGTAATAGCTAAAACTTGGAAACAGCCCAATTGCCCATCAACTGGAGACTAGATTAAGAAAATGTGGTTTTTAAAATAAAATGGAGTACTACTCAGCCAAAAAGCATGAGAAACTACAGTCATTCATAGGAAAATGGATGTATACTGAGGCCATACTCTTAAGTGAAATAAATAAGACACACATGTGTAAATACTGAATAGTTTTTCTGGTGTGAAAAATTAAAAGTGTAAATAAGATTCAAATTGTGTAACTGACAATGTGAAACAGGAAGAAAAGGGCTGAGGGTGTGGGGGAAGTGGAAAGGATAGGACAAAGGAAGTAAGCGAAAAGAAAAAATATGAGAAAAGGAAAAAACGGAAACAAAGTCTTTGTAAATGGGGAGGGGGTGCAGGGAAGGCAGAGATATGGGGAAAAAGCGAGAACCAAGACCTGTCAGGTAGAGGTACAAGATCCCCATGATGAATGTAACTGTACTGTGTACCTAAAAAGCACCAATAAGCTCAATGAGAAAGAACCAAAAAAACAATGAGTCCCGGTTTCACCAGATGTTCATCAGGATGAGAAGGACAACAGCACTGACACGACAGTTTTCATGTCCAGATGGCCCATTCCGTGTAGAAGACAGCGTCGCAGGCTCAGCCTACGTGAGGCCCGGGTAAAGGACAGGGACATTAGTACCGTCCTTCCTGGCTACTTCGGCTGGTGTGCATGGCCACAAGACCCTGAGACTACAGTAAAAGCAAGAAAAGAATGTGGCATTCCCCTCATCAAAAACAGTCGTGAAGAGGCAGCATATCCGGAAAGTCTTTCTTTGAGGGTTATTTTATGTCTGCCCAGCGTTAGGCTTAATCGTGTTGAAGTTCAGAATTTATAAAACGTTGACACTTCGGTTTTTGTCCATTTCAAATGCCTGGGCATTTATGTTGGGCAGAGCTTATTAGGTCTTCAGAATCTAGCACCGTACTGCATGTTAAAGACCAGAACAGAGGGGCGAGAAAGGAAGAAATAGCAGAAAGGAACAGAGTCACAGAAGATCTAGAGAGTGACCCTTGGGATAGTCACCATTTTCTGTTCTAAGTGTCAGCGCCTGGAGCTTCTCTTCCTGAGATGTACGGACGGCTTTCTACACGCTCAGCCCGCAACTCACACACGCAAGTGCGTGTGTGAGTGTGTCTGTGAGTGTGGGTGCACACGTGTGCCCGCGTGCGCGCCCCTGGGCCCCCAGCTGCCTTACCGAGCACCCTGCACGGGGTTGTTGTTGCAGGGCTCCCACACGCCCGAGCCCACGGCGCTGGCCTCGATGTAGTACCCCACCAGCTCCTCGGCGTCTCTGGGCTCCTCCCAAGAAACCACCACCGAGGTGTCCGTATTCCTGCTCGGGATGACTTTGCCAGGGGCCGCGGGGAGGTCTGGGGAGAGGAGATGGTGACGGGTAACTTTAAAACAATGACCCTGTCGTGTACACACCAACATACATAAAAGTGTTACACAGATAATCACATCAAACACACCACTGTTCTTTTTATAATGTATTTGTCAAAGCAGGAAAACTCTTAAGCGTTAGTGTGAGAGGATAACGATAAGCCAGATATATCTGTGAATTTTGGAAAACACACCCACCAGCCCTGGGGAAGTTTACCGTCTGCGAGCGGACACAGTTCTTGTTTAACGTATGGGCCAGGCACAGCGACCGGACGTCTGAGAGGACATCAGCGCTGTGAAGCAACGGAAGCACTAATGCTTGCACGCAGCTCGCAGCCGCGCAGCCCGACGCTCACCGAGTCTGTCCCCGACGACGGTCACCTCCGTGGCCTCCGAGGGCTCGCCCACCCCCGCCGAGTTGCAGCAGCGCACGCGGAAGCGGTAGGACTTGGCCTCGGCCAGGTCGAACAGCGCGAAGCGAGGAGACTTCACCGGCAGCTCCGTGTTCACCCGCTGCCAGTTCTCCGTCCCCGCGTCGCACTGCAGAGAGAACAGTGAACCCCGCTGAGCGCGTCGCCCGAGGTGCGGAGCTGCGGCTGTCACCAGGGACACAGGGAACAGCGGATGGATGCGGGAGAGGCTGCGTGGGAAAGGAGCCCGTCCGCCCTGTGTGCGGGCGCCGCACAACTGCGATGGAAATCCACGCCCCGGCCACACCTCCACCTCTCGGGGCACCGCGCTGCACTGACAGCCCCGCGGATCACAAGGGATGAGCTCTGCCTGTCACGGACGGATGGCTGCAGAAACCCGGTAGACACACTCAACAGAACACTATTCAGCCATAAAGGACAAAGACAGCAAAGTCATTGGCAGGAAGAGGCATGGAATTCTAGGCAATTCCGTGCATGGTACAGTAAGTCAGACACAAACACTAAAATACCGCATGGTTTCTCTTCTATGAAAAGCCTACAATATAAATAAAGCAGTAAAGATAGATAAAAGAGAAAAA
The DNA here is from genome assembly GCF_012274545.1 of Fukomys damarensis. Taxonomy (NCBI): domain Eukaryota; kingdom Metazoa; phylum Chordata; class Mammalia; order Rodentia; family Bathyergidae; genus Fukomys; species Fukomys damarensis. The sequence continues at coordinate 62,430,376 of NW_022900942.1, forward strand.
GATGTTTTTTTGGGGGAGGGGTATTGGGGAGAAGGGTTAGGGAAGGGCAGTAAAGGGTTAGAAAATGATCCAGATATGTTATACACAATTCCTACAAACAAAGCAGCTAGGAAGTACCGCAAACCTACACTTGTGTTTTAAGTCTACTAATACATTCCTTGGCATGATCTCCAAGATACAGCATGGTAGAAAGTACCCAAAGATGTAAGGTTTGGTCCCAGGTGTGGGTAACTTGGAAAACCACCATGCTCTCGGTCTCAGGCTATCATCTGTAAAATGGGTACGTTTTAACAAGGTACCCCTTAAAGTCCGGTGCAGAGTCTTTTAGGATAATGTGTCAGTGTGCGTAGGATCCGCTGCTTAATGAGGGAGAAATTCTCCCGGACCTTTAATTTCTCAGTTAAAGCTTTGATTCATTTAAACTTATTTTACCCTGGGGGAACACTGAAACAAAGATGGTCACTTCTATTTTCATGATAAAAATAACAGCTGTCTTTTCCTGCCTTGAGCACTTTGTAAGCCTTTCTAATTTGAACCCTCTCCACTGCTCCACGTGTCTCCAGAGAGGATTCAGGTTTGGAGACACGCAAGGCAGGCTGGCGAAATACTCAAACTGCTCGGGCCTAGAAGCGTCGCAGAATTCTGAATTTGGGGGATTTGGGAAATGTGCCTCGTCTTCATGTGGGACTGCATAACTTTGTAATCTTAAATTCCTAGTCTCCACTGTGATTGAAGTACATTAACAGGTGAACTGCTTAGTAGTTCTGGGTGAATAGATGATTGTTGTTTCACTCCCTGTGTGCCCAGAAGGAATGTTTTAAAAACCCTGGGACATTCTGTAAGCATCTGTTGTAGACCCCCACCCTGCCTATCCCCTTAAAAAACAGCCTAAGCCCCTGAGCTGGTGCCTCCCTGAGCTACTCGGCTCCGGGAGTGCCTTCTGGCCAGACTAATAAAAGTCTGTTTTCCAACTAGTCCGGGGCGTTCCTTCCTGGGTGATTCTCGCCGTTAGCTCTTCGGAGCGGTTGGTAAGGTCTTTCGACCTTACTGTGTAGCTCCTTGCAGTGGTAGCAAGGCCTTAGGTCTTACATTTACCGTGGAGCATCCCCGATCCAGGAGCCTGAAATGGGAAGGGTTCCGAGCACTGTGTGGGCTCACGACCCGAGGTCAGAGCACCCACATTCAGATCTAGGGGCCTTCCTCCGGGGCAGCCCTGGTGAACTGTACGCCTGGAAACGCAAAACAGGCGCGAAGGAAATAGCAGTGTGGACCCCAGCGGGGTGACCGAGGGATCAAGCGCCTGGGGAGTAGCGCCTGGCTCCCGCAGTCTGAGTCTCCACCGACGGGATGTCTGCGGGAAGGAGGCAAAGAGCTCCAGACGCGAGACGCCCAGCGGAAGGCTGGGCTGGAGGACACAGCGGACTCGGAGCCGATCCATCTGATTCCTGGGAGACCCCCCACCCGCTCGTTTCGGGGGTCACAGACGCGGCGGGACTGGCAGGCAGCTTCATGCTCTCTGCGCGCCAGGCCCAGGTGACAAGGTCCTCAGGGAAGCGCGGGCGCAGGCTGAGCGCAGGAGGTGGGACGCGAGGAACCAGCGCGGGAGGAGCGGGCCGCCCCCGTGTGAGAAGCTCGGGTGCCGGCGCCCTGGGGTTCAGCGGACGAACTGGGCCCCCACCTGCCACCACCTTTCTGCTTGGGGATTTTGGTCGGAACTGCAATGCATAGCAAATTGGTAGCTTTGGGTATTGGGCTTTGGGAGGAAACCGGGGCCTACGTGACAGAGGAAATGTTCCGCAGCTGCCGCCTTTGACTCATGGGCCGCGTCTGTGGGAGATGGTGATTATTCTGGGGTTATTCGGAGCTTTTCCCCAGGAGCCCTTCCGAGGGAGGCGCTGGGGCGTGTGCTGCACCGCCAGGAAGCCAGTGTCTCTATTTTTGCCCTCTTAAAAAAGAGAGAGAGCTCGGGATGCTGCTCAAGTTACAGTCGGTGGCTAATATCTAGCATATACACGTTTCTGATAATATTTTGGTAAAACCAGACTGATTTGGCGGATGTCCAGGTCGCACGTGGAAGGGGTGACGCACTTAGTGTCGCCGATTTCGGGGATGAGAAAGAAGCCACGTGTGCAGCTGCGAGACCGAGCAGCTGCCCACCGCAGAGAAAACAGCAAATAAAGGGAAATCACCCGCCCAGGGCTTCAGCTCTGTGAGAATCTTCTCAAGAACCTCGTGTTTGAAAAAACAAAGGCCACAAAGAATGCCGCATCTTGTTTCGTGTTGTTCCATGGCAGAAGCCGGCATGCACTGCTATGCCTAGGAAATTTATTCTCTAGCAATAATCGCCAAGGAAGATGAGTAGGCATGTGTTACGAAATGGATCAGAACAGCACTCCAGACAAAAGAAGAAAATCAACTGAGCTCCATATTTCTGTTAACAAAAAAAGACCCTTTCTGTGATTTTTCTATAAAAGTAAAATGTAAAGAAGTTTTCCTGCTATCATAATTTGATAACAATAAAAATTAAAAGTTCAAATACTGGTTCCACTTATTATTTTAAACACTGGTGCCTCACCGCCCATACAAATGTAAGTTTTCAGAAATATGAGCTCAGAGCTTTTCTCAGGTATACCCCAATCAGTGTTTGTTTGTTTCCAGCACTTGGGGTGAAATCCTGGTGAAGCGCTGAGCCACCCCCACCCCGGGTGTGCTGGTCGCAGCTTGCCTAACAACAGACTCGGACTCGGGCCTCATCTGGAGCGAATTCTTCTCCAGGCCTCTGTGCCATCCAGACCCAAGCCCTGCCTTGCGCTCTCCTGTCCCCGCCAGGCAGCTGGATCTGCTTTTCCGCAACGCGCTGGCCAGGTCCCAGCTCCTTCCCACCTGCCAGGACCAGCTCTCCTCGAATACCCACCTCCATCCCCACCCATTCCACTGTGTGCGGGCCCTAATGCGCTAATGCCCCTCTGTGAGCTGCTGGGGGACAGAACTGCCAGTATCTCAGCCACTTTGCCACCCCAACCCCACTGTCCCGCCTGGACACAGGGCCCTGGAGGGCTCGCTGCTGTCTCCCCCTCTGCCCTCCCGCTGCCCGGGCTGACAGCCTCTCCTTCCCACTCAGGGGTGAGGGTGGGGAGACACAGAGCGGCCCACAGAGCTGGGACACGGGGAGCGTCTCTGGAAAACACCGTCATCCTGGCAGTCTACAGTCTCAGGTCATTTCTCCGCTGACAAGGGTTGTAATCTGGGGTCTGTGGCCCTCCTGGTGGGCTTCAGTGGGTCTCGGGGTTCCATAAGCCCCCTGAACCGTCAGGCACAGTTCTGGGTGATGTACAAAGCCGCCTAAGGAGAGAGCTCCCAGTCTGTAAGAATGCGCAGTATCAGGGCACCCTCCCTCCCTGCTCCCTTACTCCACTGTCCTCAGAAACTTAGCCCCAGCTTTGTAAAAGTCTCTAGGCACTGGGGACTCTGGAGCCTTACCTTCTCCACAAAGTACGCAATGCCCTCATGGCCACGCTGCCCAGGGGGCTTCCAGCTCAGCACCACGTAGCTCCGGGTGGCTTCAGTGACTGAGAGGTCTGTGGGCGGCCCGGGGACAATGCCCGCTGAAAGACAACAGGGAAAGTTAGGGACACATTCCGGGTAGGCTGGGACCCTCAGCGCCAGATGTGTCTCTCCCCCGGAGGAGAGGGGCCCCGGCTCGGCTCGCAGGGTGCGGACGTGGCTTGCGGTGCTCACGCGCTTGTCCTGGAGCGTTTACGGACAGAGCCAGGGAGCCGGACACTGTCGTTGTCTATGAACTGTGTGCGGTCGAGGCGATAAAGGGAGAAGCCAAACAGCAGAGTGCAGGGTGTGAGAGTGTCTGAAGGACTTGGGAAAGGCACGCTGAGGCAGGAGGGCCCTCAGGAGCGGCGGGCTCTTCTGCCTCCAGGTCTGCCAGACTGGAATAGTGTGATTTTCTCTGGCTCGTCTCACTATGCAGTTCACACTGCTCTGGAACTCACTGTGTAGCCCAGAGCTGGTCTCGAACTCACAGGCTCCTCCTGCCTCAGCCTCCCAACTGCTGGGATTACAGGCGTGCGCCACCACACCTGGCTGGCTCTGTTTCCTCATTCAGCTCCCTCTTGGTAGGAAAGCATACCCAGCTTCCCAGACACAGCAAATACTCGTTTCTTGATCGATGATACTGGCACTTGCAACATATTCTCCTGACTCTGCTGTGTGCTTTTTAGTTTCAGCAGAGTTTATATTTCTGTTCCCCCTCCAACCTCAAGCCATTTGGTTGACCATGAGCCCTGGTGCCCATGTATTTCTAGGTCCTCACTTCCTGCCAGATAAGAGCAGTTGAGCCTTTGGCATTCGTTTTTAAGCCTGACATAGAACTGTACATAAATTCTTCCTGTGCGTTGCAGTTTTGAACTAGGCAATCCATAACTCCTGTGAACATGCCTAAGGGTAAGGCCCCTGGTGACCATCAATTGTGTTACATCAGGTGAACTGGATTAAAGCACAGAAGAGAGCAGGAAAGCACACCTCCGGGGGTCTGGACTGGCCAGGGCAGCGTGACCCTGGGTACCGTGTCTCACTCCGGGCCCTTCCTCTCTGGCGCTGACCCATGCTCTCTGCTTCCTGCCCACCATGAACTGACCCAGCTGACCACAGAGCGCATTCCCTGAAACCGCGAGCTAAATAAATCTCTCCTTAAAGTTGTATCAAGTCCCTTGTCCCCGGAACGGGAAAGCTGACTGAAACACCTGTAAGTCATAAAATGTCCACAAGGGCCCCTCCCCGTGAGTCTCTCCCCTCTCACTCTGTGCTGCGGAACAAAGGCAGATTTCCTCGGGATAGAGCTGAAGGGTATTTCTAGAAACATGAAAATTAAACTCAATGTGTCTGGCATGAAATAAAGAAATTACCAATTATGTAAGGAAGCAAGAAAATTAACCCATCAATCAGTAGAAACAAAACCAGAAATGTCCCTGATGATAGAATCTGTATCATCTGTGAATTGCTAGATACAATTAGTATATAAAGGCCTCAAACAATGTGCCCCATGTGTTCCAGAGCGTGAGCCTTGAATGCACATAGCATCAGTGAGCGGAGGGACAGTTTCAAGTGGTTTCAGCAGACCATGAGGGGATTTCCTGAAGTGGAGAGGACAGAAAAGAGCACTGGAGAAAATGTTTAAAGAAATAATCCCGAAAATTTTCCAGATCTAATGACAATTGTAAACCCACAGAGCTGAGAAAATTGTTGACCCTAAACAAAAATACATATGAAAAAAAATGAGATAGGTGCCCATTATAGTCAAAATTTTTAAAGAGTGAAAAAGAGAAAATTTTAGAAGCAGATACAGAAAAAGACACACTACACACTTAGCAACAAAAATAAGAATGAAAACAGTCATTCTTTAGTGAGGATCTGTGCCCCAATGAGCCAAGCTCTCTAAACTACAGAAAGAATGATGTCATCTAGAATTCTGTATTCAGTGAAGGTATATTTTAAAAATGAAAGTGAAACAGAAACCGTTCCAGACACATAATACATAAAAGAATTTGCAACCAGTAGACCTGCACTACAAGAGAGTTAAAGAAAGTGAATCAAGTGGAAAGGAAATATTGTCAAACAGAAATCTGGATCTATAAAAAAATGAAAAGGAAAAAAACATAAACAATCTCTTTGCAAGAGAGCACAATGACATTAAAGCCGACATAACAATGGTGATTGTCTCATGCAGGGTTATGTGTGTGCATCGAATAAACTGTAGGATGGTGATGGCCCTGAGGCTAGGAGGGGCGGGAGGGGAGGGGACGCCACAGCTGGAAGTTCTGATGCTGCTTACGAAGTTCACAGCGTGCTACTGCAACTGAGCTAAACAGGCTGAGTAACAAATTCTAAACCACTGAAGCCCAAAAACATAATAGTCAGTGGCATAGCACAGATAAGCAGAATATAAAATATACTCAATCTTTAAAAAGTAGAAAAACAGGAAAAAGGAAACAAATAGATAAACAGAAACAAATAATAAGATGGCAGATTTAAGTCCAACCATAAGAATAATCACATGAGATGTAAGTGGATAAAACATCTCAGTTAAAGCCAAAGACTGCCAAACTGGATAAGAAACCAGAAGCAACTACACGCTGCTGACAAGAAGGACAGTTTAAATAAGGACAAATGTAGACAAGAAGGTAAAGGATGTGAGAGCACGTGCCATGTTAACAGTGATCGAAAAGCAGGTTTCTCAGCAGAAAGACATTGCGATGGGGTACAAGGTGCCAGGTCGGTTCATCTAAATGAACATATCTAGATGAGACTGCCTCTAAATGAACAGAGGCACAAAAATTTCTAACAAAAGCTTAGCAAATAATAATATTTAAAAAGGATAATATATAACAAAGTTGCGAAAATCCTAAAAATTTTTAGGAAATGAAATCCAACAATATAGGAAAAGAATAATTTAGTGTGACAAAGTGGGGTTTGCCCTAGGAATACAAGGTTGGTTTAATAATCTAAAGTCAAATCAGTATAATTCACCAAGTTAGCGGAAAAGGAAAAAATCATCCAATCTCAATACATGCAGAAAAGGCATTTGACAAAATCCGATATCCATTCATGATATACATCTCAGCAAGTGCTGGCACTAGAAAAGCCTTCCCTACACCTGATAAATGATGGATATAAAAACCCTCCCTGAGCTGGGGGTGGTGGCACACACCTGTGATCCCAGCACTCGGGAGGCTGAACCAGGAGGATCAGCACAAGTTCAAAGCAAGCCTGAGCTACATAGTGAGTTCAAGGCCAGCCTGAACTACTGAGCGATATGCTGTTTAAAAAATATATATATATATCTGAAAAAATCCTACCCATAATGCTATATTGGATCGTGAGAGACAAAGTGCTTTTTCTTTGATAGAAGAAAAAGGCAAAAATGTCATTACCATTTCTGATATTGTGACATTTCCAAAAACGACAGCAAAACACTCAATTGTGACCAAGATGTCAAATGGCACAAAAAGAGTAAGCACGAAAAAAAGTAGCTAATATTAGGGAAATGCAAGTCCAACCCACACAAAATACCATCAGCCCACGGAGTGGCTAAAGTTAAAAAGGGCGAGCAAAGCAAACACTAGTGACGTCGAGAAACAACTGGAATCTCACAAGTGCCGGTGGGACGCAGATGAAGCTCAGAATAATTATGCTGCTGAGTGATGCGGACCAGGCAAAGATGGGTGTGAGTCCCTCTATCCCAAATCGTGCACAGGGCCGGGGACTGAGCTCAGTGGTGCCGCCTGCCTCGCAAGCGCAAGGACCCGAGTTCGATCCCCGGTACTAAAAAAGCCAGGATAAAACAAAAAACAAGCCAAAATCATGGACAATGCAAGCTGTGGCAACAGAAAGCAGATGAGCTAGGGCTGGGGCCACAGGCGCAGTGGGAAGGAGGAACTGCGAGGGGCGCGGGGAACATCAGGCGTGGTGGGGATGCTCGGGATGCTCGTCCTGATGATCGCGGTCATGGCTTCGTGAGCGTACACGCCAGTAACACCCAAACAACTGTACATTTTCCACACCCACAGGTTACTGTGTGACAACTGCCCCTCAGGAAAGCGTCAACAAGAAAACAGGACGCTCCGGGGCCTGGGGGAACAGCTCAGCAGTAGAGCAAGTGTTCCGCACCGCGCCCAGCTGTGACCCTGATCAGTCACTTCGCCTTTCCGGGGGCCCTAAGTAAAGCGTGCTCACCGGCAGTGGCATCTGGGGAAAGCAGAGGTCTTACCTGAGGGCTCCTCTTCCGTGACAATGATCTGTCCCGTCCAGGGTGCTGATGGGCGACCTGAAGAGAGACGAATAGAAGCTCACAGACGTCCACGAGGGTGGTAAATTGATAAACCGTTGGATTGGTCACAAGTGGGTTTGTTCCTGGCTCACTTTGGGTATTTTCCTAGTGCATCATCTCAGATGGCATGGTGGGGGACACAGCCCCATCTTCAAGGGACCGGAAGTCTGCAGGGCCTAGAATCTGCCAGGGCTGAGGGTGACTTCCGCAGGCCAGCTGAGCCACCTGCATGTGTGTGCCACTCAGGAGGGCTCTCCTGGCCCTGCTTAAGAGACAGCGGGTGTCTGGGGGAGCCATTCCAGAGAATGAAGGGGCCCATGTTGTGGTCTGTCACCATGAAGATGAAAAAGAAGAGGGGCGTTGATCCCACCACCGCGAAGCTCAGGAAGAGAAATTTTTCCCCATTCCATTTTTTAGGGTACCAGGGTTCGAACTCTGGGCCTTGTGCTTGCGAGGCAGGCGGCAGAAGCACTGAGCTACATTCCTTGCCCTCCCCGTTCCATTCTTGCAAAGTGCTATCTACTGAGGGGTCAGCTGAGGCCTGGAGTGCGAACATGGAAGAGACAGGTCTACTGCCAAGGAGCAGATTCACCCTGATCCATCCAAGCCAGAAGGAGAACACGGCTTCTGCGTAACGGGGGCTTTTCACGAGTGTTTGTGCAAAAGCGGAAAGATGGCAAAGATCATTTATTTCCAGCCCAAACAAAATCATACTGTGGTTGGATTTGTAAGAGAGCAGCAAATGGAACCCTGAGTGGAGCCTGCGAATTTGGGGAAGAGGGAGAGGAGCAGGACAGCTGGCGGAAAGTGACCTGAGAAGAACCAAGGAGCCGATTGGACCAGGGTTCGGGGAAAGGTGAATTATCATACTTAAATTCTGGGGTAGCTACTGCGCACAGTAAGGTACAGAACAACCCGCAAAGGTGGCACAGACCCGTCATCCTGCACCTGGGTGGCTCTGCCCCACCCCAGGGCACATCTGGCAGTGTCTGGAGACAGTTTTGATGGTCACACGGGGGGAGTGAGGCTACTGGCACCTGGTGGGTAGATGTAAGGGACAAAAGCATCCTATCACATGCAGGACGCCCCCTTCCACAAAGACCTGCTGGCCTAAAGTAACATCAGGGGTAAGGCGGAGAGCTGGTACAGACTGAAATGTCATCGTCCTGAAGCCCTGTAATGTCACTGTGTGGTCCCTATTAGTGGGGATCCCAACAGGCTCCAGGGAAAAATGCAGGGCATCGTTTATGTACCCTGGAGACTCAGTATAGGAAAAGATTATTCTAAATTGTCTAACGTGGAATCTCAAGCTCAGATCAGATATCATGCAGGCCTGCTTCTGTGTTGCTAGAGAGAAATGGCTGGTGTGGAGACGTGAATGCTCAGGGAGTAGATTTCAGAGGCAAGAGATGGATGCACTTTGAGCCAGAAGCGCATTTGGAACACAGGGCTAACGAGAATAAAAATGCTCTCGGGCTATTTATTTTCATATTTCCCACCACACACAGCGCCTGTAACCCAGATTAACAAGGCAAACTTTTCTGAGTAAGATCAAAAATAAGATGTAATGAAGTAAGATTACCCAAAGCCCTGAAGAGACTGGCTGGGCAAGACGACCAAGGAAAACCCTCCCCCAGGACTTCCTAATCAGAGATGGATTTCTTGTTCTCATCTCCCTCTAGTGGAAGGGAGAGGCGTAACCTTGCACAGAAGATCACTGCATTTGTTTTAGTTTATTTCATTTTAGTTTTTGCCATACTAGGGATTGAGTGCAGGGCTTTTGCACTGAGCTGCACTCTCAGACCTTTGTTACTGTAAGACCAGCTCTCACTAACTTGCTAAACTGCCCAGGCTGGGTTCGAACTTGAGATTCTCCTGACTCAGCCTCCCAGAGAACTGGGGTCACAGGTGTGTGCCACAGTTTTTTTTTTTAGTTTTAGTTTTTGTTTTTTTTTTTGGAGACAGGGTCTCACTATGTAGTTGAGGCTGATCTGGAACTTACTATGTAGCTCAGGCTGGTCTCGAACTCAGCAATCCTCCTGCCTCAGCCTTCTGAGTGCTGGGACTATAGGCGTGCACCACCATACCCGGTTGTGCCACAGTTATTTTCAAAAGGTAAAGAAGTACAAGGGAGGGTGCCACAAAATGGAAAGTGCTTACTTTTAAGTCTAGCTTTCTCTGCTGGATCCAGAGCAGCCACGGGCTCAGAAACTCGAGAGGGGAGGCCTATTCCGTTTTTGTTCACAGCTCGAACCCGGAACACATAGGAACGGCCCTCTATTAATCCGGTGACTGGAAAGCGAGCGAACTTCACAGGTGTGTCGTTGCACTGGGACCAGCTATCCGTGCCCACCTCACACCTAAGGGAAAGTGCAGGCACAGGGATGTTGCACGCGGACCTCTGCAGTAGGAGCCCCGGCTCCCGACACAGCAGGCTCCCTAGTTCTCAGACAGCAGGTGCCCGGTCCCACGCAATGCAGCACATCACCCTAACGGGAAGAAAGAAGCCTCAGATCCGTCCTGATTTGCAAGCAGGAGGCTGAGGGTCCCATGTGCTGAGCAAAGGAGTTTGGGGAAGAAGAGAAAGCAGGAAGGGGACCCACATGTTCACGTGGGTGAGGCCTGGGGGGAGGACTCCCCTGACCCCACATCTGATGCCTTTCATCTACCACCAGTGATTCCTTTCTTTGTCTTCCTGGGGCATTTTCTTTCTAACATGGCAGTGCTATTGGAATTTTGGCCCCTGAAAGGGTCTCACTGTAGTTTGGAAAACAGCTCGCCATGTTGTCTTACTGCATGGTCACTACATTCCGCGAGGGTGAAGGGCAAAGAGGCGGCTGTGATAGGCTTGTTTCTTTAACAGGTGAGATGGACGACAAGCAGAGAGAGTCCCGAGGGCCCTCTCACCCATCAAAGCTTACAGATCACTTGGAAGTTCGCCGAGGCCGATAGGCCAGACACTGAGAGTGAGAAAAGATCTGTGCAAACCTTCACTATTGGCCTTCACTAACCGACGCTCCCATAGCATTTCACGTACCCAGCTAGGTCGTATACAATCGACAAGAAGTGTTTCTGAGGAGGGTATCGAGCTCGACGGGCACACCTGTACCTCGTGCTATAAAGTCGGGGTTAACCCACCTGGGTGCAAACCTAACTCTACCGGTCGGTGATGGGTCCACCTTTGGAGTCTGGGTGCATGGACAGGCAGGCAGACCTATGTGAGTGTCTGGATGTGCGCGTGGGGAGAGACAGGGGAGCGGGGGGAGTCGGGTGCTGGGTGCAGGTGGACGAGGCACTAACTTATCAATGAAGTAGCCCAGGATGGGGCTCCCCCCATCCACAGCCGGCTGCTTCCAGGAGACGATGATGTAGTCTTTGTTGGCCTCCAAGCTCGCCACATCCAGGGGCGCGGCAGGGGCGCCTTCAATCTCGGCGTCCGCATCTGTGGAGACAAAGGGGTGCGGTTACCCCAAGTCGCGCTCTGCTAGCTGGCAGGCTGTGGCCCTGCACACAGCGGGCAGCTCGGCGAACAAACCTGGAATCTCCTGATGCGTTTACCCGCGTAGCGGCAGGTGCTTCTCCCCTTCAGAGGGAAGATCGTTACCTTAGAAAAGACAAAGGGCTCCGGAAGTGCCCGCGACTTTTGCTGCCCCAAATGTGCCCAAGGGAAAGGGGCTGGAAATGCTGGCAACTGCTGCCGGGTAAGGCGCCGTGCCGGCCAGTCTGCTCGCAGGGCATTGGCTGTACAAGGCTGCTGGTACGCCGGGAAGGCTTCCTGCAGGACAGAGAGCCCTCTGCCACCTCCTGGATGCGTCCAGAGGGAGAACCGTGGAGCTTCGCCACCCTTAGCTGGGCACTCTCACTTTGATGCAGAAAAGAAACATGCATTTAACCAAATTCCACCCCCAAGCTGAAGACGCTCAGGGAAAGAAGCCTGGTGCTGCATCCGCAACTGAGCCTAGTTTATCTGCGTTTAGGAAAAGCTCAGGCTAACAAAGGACAGAGCCCAGTGGCTGTTTATGAACGGGGTCTGCACAGCTACATCAGCGAATCTGGGCTGCTGTCGGCAGGGGAGGAAGGGGACCCATTAGTTTCAGAGCAGAGGGCCCTAGCAGAGGGTTCTTGGCTGCCAATTCCTGCCAGCCACTGACCGACCCTCACGCACATGGTTGGCGGAGAGACCAGGGCACGGGGAGGAGAACACCCTTGCTGACTGGACAGCCACTGTCTTTTCTTATGATCCACACGTTGCAGTGCTGATGGGTTGCTGGGATGTTAGATAACGGGCAGAAATATTTTTCAACTTGTGAATTAAATAGCTTTAATAGCTGTGAAAAGCTCAACGTTATTGTTTTTGGTTTTGGTATTGGGGATCAAACTCAGGACCTTGTAGTTACAGGGCAGGTACAGCGCCACTGAGCTACATCCCTGGCCCAACACTACTGGTTTTTCCCAGTAATCCTAGAGAGCAAACCTTTGCACTGAGCTACCTCCTCATTCCTTTTTTATTTTTATTACATTTTTTAAATATTGAGACAGGGTCTTGCTAAATCACTAAGTTACCCTGGAAAGACTTGAGTTTGTAATCTTCCTGCCTCAGCCTCCCAGGGTGCTGGATGACGGATGCATGGCCACTGAGTTTACTGGGATCTTGCACATTCTGTTCCATGCCCTACAAACCAGCGGGGAGTGGCTCCAGCTAAATCTCTCCCGCAGGTGTACTCTCAGATGGAACTAATCCCTGTGCCTGACACTGAAGGCGGGGTCCTCATGCGCCAGGCAGTGGTGCTGAACGTCGGGGTGCACAGACCCCGTTCCTCTGCAGAGCCGGCAGCGGAGCCACAGCGACCCCGCTGCTTGGGGGAGGCTTCCTCACCTGTGCAGCTGCGCACCTGTGTATGGAGCCCGGGCGGCCGACAGGAGGCGCCAGGGAGCCGCCCGCCAGCACCTTTGTAGCATTTGTTTGCACCGCGCCACGCACGGGGTGGGCGACAACCTTTCAAGGTGCCCAGGCATTCGTGATTCATTCGTTTATTTGTTCATTACTCTTCTAGTTGCTAACACCAAAGTTAACAAGGATCGTTCCTTCCTCCAAGAAGGTACAACGCAGCGGGAAAAAACACTGGAAACCACAAGGACTCGGCCGCTGGCACCGGGCAGACCCCCGCGCAGGCGCACTGAGCACTTGGCCACCCTCCAAGCAGCGGCACTTTAGGTTTAATTAATCGCATCAAAGGTTGGCTGCCTGCTCTCTACAGTCTGACCTCCGACACAGGCTACTATTCACTTTTGTCAAGATGTAATTCTACTGCCTTCGTTATAAAAATCTTGCATGGTTGTACAATAAATGACAAAACCGTTTGACTCTTTTCCTTCCATAACATGGAGATAACTACTATTAATATATTGGCCTAGGCCTTTCTTGATTCGCCCCCTACATTTATCAAAAATGATTGTTTTAAAAAATAAAATGGGGCCCTACTATATAGCTCTATGAAAAACTTTTCTTGATACATCTCCATATATATA
>NW_022900942.1:62443784-62447581 GCF_012274545.1 Fukomys damarensis
ATAGATAGATAGATATATCTATCTATATATATATTTTTTTTTTGGTACCGGGGATCGAACTCCGGTCCTTGTGCTTGCAAGGCAGGCGGCGGCACCACTGAGCTAAATCCCAGGCCCTCACACTTATACGTCGTTCAGTTTCGCTGCTCTGCAGTGCTCTGTGGGTTATATGGAGTTTCCACACACTTTACTTTATATAAAATGTATGCTTATATTTAATATTTCCTGCACATAAATATACAGCCCTCGGATTGGTAGATGTCTAGAGTTTTTCTAGTTTCTTCCACTACAAATACTTTCCTTCTTTGCCCACTTTGTCTCTATGTCTCTCCATGAGTGTGTGTGTGAGAGAGAGAGGAGAGAGGACAGGGAACACAACAGGGGTACACACAACACGGTAACACTGGATGTCTCGGGGTGGTAGACTTATGGACGGCTTTTGCTTTCATTTCTTTTTGCTTATTTATATCATTTATGTTTTCACAATGAATACATAATATCTATGTAATAAGGCCCTGGCCAAATGTGTACAGCTCTGCAATGTGCTTCTGCAGACATATGGTGTTTTATACGCTGATCGTTCTGGTGCAGAAGCTATTTTCTAAGTGGCAAAAATATCAACGCTCTAAAAAAAATGCACTGAAATGGCCTCATGCAACTCAGTGGATGCAAAGTTTTTAAAACACTTTATCATAGAAAGCATTTAGCAGTTTCTTTCAAAGTTAAGCATGAATGTACCGTATGACCCAGCAATTCCACCTGTGGGCAGGTACCCACCAGGACTGGAAACACGGGCCTAGAAATGTGAGCAGAAATGTTCAAGCAGCATCATTTATTCTAATCAGAGTGAGGACCTTCCAGCTGCCTATGAGCTGTTGACAGTATAGACAAAAGGAGGCCTGAGCACACACCGGAATGTTATTTTGCAGTCAAAACACGAGCAAACCTCAAAGCATGCTAAACGAAAAAACGCAGGCACAAAAGGATACATATACCCAAAAAGAACATCCACAAAGAGAAATCTGTGCAGACAGTAAAACAGTGGTTGCCAGAGGCTAGTTGGCTATGGATGAAAGGAAAATGGGCACAAGATTTAGGGTGACGGAAATGCTGTGAAAGTTGGAGCTGGGTTCAATACCCAGCAACCCCTCCTCCTCCCCACCCAACTCTAGAAGTGGATTGTGAGTCCTGGTTGCACAACTCTGCAGATACACCAAAAAGTACGCAAGTCTACACTTAATATGATTGAATCTTATGATACGTATCCTCAATAAAGATGCTTTAAAACAACCTCAAATATATCATAATAATTTAAAGGAACTCTTCAAAGTTGTTAAATTGACAATTCAATTGCTAAAGTTTATCTTTCCCATTTATTCAATTCTCTGAAGTCAACATCTGTGGCAGTTAAGGTAGAATGGGACCTGGATTAGCTTGGGAGCCACCCTGGGGATGAGTAAAGCGCTCTGCGTGTGTCTGGGCGGGTCATGGAGGCTGACCTTGGGGTCTACATCTGGTCCTGCCTCTTCCTTTCTGATGCTCTTGCCTGCTCTGCTTCCTGGCCACCATAAACTGAGACTTTGTTATGTCACACCCTTGTATTAGGATGGTTCCCCCTTGGAGCCAGCCACCCATTGACTGAAACTTCTGCAACCGTGAGCCAGTTGAACTTCTCCTTTACATTGTGTGTGCTGGGTTTTAAGTCTCAGCGACAGGAAGGTTGACTAATACGACATCTGAGACACAGATGAGGCAGAGACAGGGATAGAGATAGAATTAGAGATATCTAGGGATTGAACCTAGGGCCTTCGTACCAAGCTATATCCCCAGTCCTTTTGATTTTTTATTTTGACACAGTCTCACTAAGTCACTCAGTTGCTCAGGCAGGGTTCAAATTTGTAATCCTCCTGCCTCAGCCTCCCAGAGTTGCAGAAACAGCTGATAAATTTTAGAAACCTTCCATTTTCCTAATCCATGGATTTGAGAACTGGTTTAAGTATAAATCTCAAATGTTGACACTGTCCCCTCATCTGCAACTAGCCCTGTAAGCCCAGCGTAGGCCTAGCAGAAAGGCACAATTGTGGGTGTGGCTGAGAAATGCTGAGCAACCCGGGAGCATGCCGGGGGTTCCCTGAAAACGCCCAGGGAGGAAGCAGCAAAGCCTCAGTCTGTTTCTCGGAACTGCCAAAGATGTTCTCTGGCTCTGCTAAGACCAGTGCGACCAGCGTGTCTTCAGCACTTGCTGGTCTGCGGCACAGAGTGTGGTACAGACTGCCAAGTGGAGGGGTGGGGGACGAAGAGAAAAAGGGGGGAGAGAGAGAGAGAGTGGGGAGGGAGAGAGAGGAAAGGGAGGGAGAGGGAGGGAGAGAGCCGTCCCTGCGGTTCCTCTCAGCACAGGGAGCACGCTGGCCCCCCAGAGACCGACACCCGGGCAGTGCCATGTGCTCTGCGGCTCTGCCTCTGTTCCACTTCGGTTCTCTCCAAAGGCTGGGATGGGAATGTGATTGGCAGCACGGGGCACAGGGAAGAAAGGGGGCCCGGGACAGCGCGTGACCACATTCGGCAGAGGCAGCTGGACGCCCCAACCTCTAGCCTGATGGGCACGGAGAAAAATAAACTCTGCTGTCGTGGTACCACCCAGGGTCCCTTCGGACCCTAGGTCTGGTTTTCCTGGGGACAGGTATTCCTACCTCAGGTAGTCTGGAGAGATTTCAAACTGCTCTCTTGTTACGCAGAGCACGTTTGGGCAGGTTAATCTGGCCTCGGTGTGTCCAGTGTGGCCGGGCTTTGCCTGTTCCCGGGTCTTACCTCTGACAAAGACGTAAGCGCTGTACTGCTCAGCGTACTCTCCCATCCGTACGCGGATTGCATAGAGGCCTTCGTCTTCCTTGTTGAGATGGGAAAACGTCAGCGTTGCCCGATCGCCACTCCACTGTGTTTGCACCCATTTCGATGGAGAAACAGGTGCCCCTGGAAATAAGCAACAAGCAAATCAACAGATCTGTCCTCTACCACGCCCCTTTCCCTTCCTCCCTTCCTCTCTCTCTCATTTCCCCTTTCCGGTATTAAAGTTATTTGACTATGAGAGGACGTATCCGGGCATCAAACCCTTCTGCAGGGTGTACAGCACAGCCTCGGTTCACGAACTTAATTTGTTCCACAAGTCTGGGGAAGATGGCCACATTCGTGTCTGATGTCCAATGCAGAGCTCGCAAGTGAAAACGAAGTTCTGGTAAACACTTCTGTTTGCAAACCAAATTGTTCTGAAACAAAAGCATTTGTGAACTGTGCACCCCTGTAAAATAATAAAAATACTGGACAGAAGTGAGAGACCGTGTGCCAGACACTCCATTTCTAGGGCCAGTGCAGAATTAAATGGCAAAGCCCTTTGTCTGAAAAGCAGAGAGAAAATTCAGTTAAAGGCACCAAATTATAAGGCTTTTTCCACTGGAAATGTTTTATAACTCATGAAACCTACTAAGGGTCCTACAAACTGCAAAGATGATTTTGGTGCCATAAGTTTTCCTGCAATATATAATACTACTTACCAATGTGATATCTTGATTGATAAGGGGTCTAGCTTGTTTTTTACAAATTTATTAGGGCATGAACATTTATATTTCATGTTAATTTATTTTTATTTTTATTTTTTTTCCATGTGTAGAGGGCTAACATCGTACTAAATACGTAAGGTCATATCTACGTGGGTTTGATTACAGAAACTAATAAAGTATTATCTAAATAATGAAAAAAAAATAAGACTATAAGAGCAAGAAGCAATTTAAATATGTTCAGGG
>NW_022900942.1:62448161-62490159 GCF_012274545.1 Fukomys damarensis
AGGGTGGGGGAAAGGTAATAAGGGAGAGGAAAAAATATGAGAAACTGAAAAAATGGAAATAAAGTGTTTGTAAATGGGGAGGGGAGGAGGGGGTGAAGGGAGGGCAGGGACAAGGGGAAAGATGAGAATCAAGACCTATTATGTAAAGGTACAGAATCCCAGTGATGAATGTAACTGTATTGTATACCTAGATTGTACCAATAAACTCAATTAAAAAAAAAGAAAATTTATATTTCAAACAACTTTATTTTAAATCAATATAATCAAAAGTAATGTTAGCCATCTTATAAATGTAAGCTTACCAATATAAATATTGATAATTTTTTTTTTTTTTGGTGCCAGGGATCAAACTCGTGACCTTGCTGTTGTGAGGCAGGCAGCGGCACCACTGAGCTAATCCCCAGCCCTAATATTGATAATTTTTTATTTAGAGAAGGCTCTTTCTGGTGATATAAGCACTATCAAAGCTGTTAAGAGTATCACAGCCAGGGATTTAGCTCAGTGGTTCTGTTGCCTGCCTCACAAGCACAAGGACCAGAGTTTGATCCCCAGTATGAAAAAAAAAAGAGAGAGAGAGAGAGAGAATTACAATAGATTATGACAACACTGAGTTAACTTTCTATTTTAAAGTCTAAATTTTAAATACTCTACAACTGATAATTATGGAGGAGCAATTTTTTTAAAAAAGATTTAACTCCAAAGTAGAATCATGAGTGTAAATTATAAACGTAAATTCACACAGTTTCATTTCAGTGTTTTTTACATGTCCTCTAATTAACAGAGGTCGCACTAGAAACCAAAACTGATTTGTGACTTGTACATAATTCAAATATTTGTTTATGCATTCTATCACTGTATCTTCAATTACAAGTACATATTAATTTTTATTTATTTATTCATTTATTTTTGAGACAGGGCCTTGCTATGCAGTTCAGGCTGGCCTTGACCTCACTATGTAGCCCAGGCTGGCCTGAAACTCACCTTGAACTTCCTTCCTCAGCCTCCCAAGTGCTGGGATTGTAGGTGTACGCCACTACGCCCCATGGACATTAACTTTAACACTGTCCTCCTTGTTCACGATTGGTTCATCCAAGGTGTCAAATCAAAAACTGTGTTCTTTTCATCAAATCTTACACTTTTGAAAATGCAGTTTCTGTTTCCAGGCCTCAAAACCAGAGATTCTAAACTGCTAGTTTAGCTCCTCTTGTTCTCGGTTCGCAATTTCTGCACGTGCTTTTGTGTGACATTTAATTGACAAAGTCCCTGTCCCAGGGCTGGGGACCCCTTGCTGTGCAGATCCCTTGGAGATGAGGGACGTGAGATGAGCTTGGGTGGACGGGTGGCCCCATGCTGCAGCCACACAGGGTCCAGAGTTGCTGCCGGGCCCTGCGGTGGCCGGTTTCGGTGGAGGCCAGGTCCTGATCTCAGTGGTTACCTTGAGCCCTGATACCCTGACAGCCCAGGGGCTGGAGTGCACCCACAGGCCCGCTGCTGCTGGGTGAGCGTGCTGCCTCCTGCCCCGCTGCACCCCAGCCCAGAGCCTGCAGGCCCACGGAACTTCCAGATAAAACACAAGCTCCAGGACACAATGATGGCGAATTTCAAGGTGGTAGCTGAGCACTAATGTAGCTCAGGTCCCTTTCTGGACTGTATTCACATGTCCAAAAAGTAACTTGAAATTTATAGTAAGTATATTCTGCCTTCAGAATGTGCCTACTGCCTGTTGCGGCTTAAGGACACAAAGTTGATAAGATTTTTCTTTTGTTGTATGTCATCTTTACAACCGAAGCTATACATTTCAAAATTGTATAGAGCCTTGGACACATTACAACAGAACTACTAAGGTCTGACTCTCCTCTTCGTTTACTTTGCTGGTAATTAATAATATCAAGATTTATCGTTTCACATATTTATATATTTTTAAAGTTTCATACATTTTTATGGTATAAATAAGTCTATGGGGTAAAGGACTTTAACAGAATCAACTTACAAAGTGAATATTCATTTTGAGGGTAATTCTATTTATTTGGCACTAAGAAAATCTCACCTCCATAAACACATCATTAAAGTGTTGCTACTTTGATGTGTATGTAAATGTTTGTTTGTTGGACACACAGCAAGTTGTGCCTTCTGACTCCCAGATTCTACTAACCCTGACAAATACACAGCTCGGCCCTCTGTCCACACTTCTACGAGTGAGAACCCACACCAGAATTCAGGACAGAGACTCACCGTTCCTGAACCACTGGATTTCTGGCTGGAAATGCTTGATTTCGGGGGTGATGACCACGCGACAGCCCAGACTCATTGTCTCTCCCTCTCTCCCAAAGGACACGTCGAACTTGTCATCAAAGTGGATCTCAAACTTGGACGCGTAACCGTAAGGGGTCACAGCAACTGGTTACAACAAAAGCAAACACCCATGATTTATTTTTTTCTCATCAAAGAGTCACAAGCACTTTAAATAGCACAGGCAGAAAGCAGTTGTGACAGAGAACTGAACAAATGGTTCATCTGGCCAAAAATAAAGTTCTACATAAGCACTGTTGAGAACAGATATATGTCTCATTTGTGTAGGAAATCTTGCTTCATTGATCATATATATAATCTAATTGCCTGTGTTTATTACTGTAATAAATAGAATTTAAAGGGTTTCATTGAATGTCTAAAATGCAAATTAATACCACATTTAGCCTGGATTTGTTCAGCTGAATATACCTGTCTTTTTTTTTTTTTTTTTTTTTTTTTTTTTTTTTTTTTTCCTGGTACCAGGGATTGAACTTGGGTCCTTGCGCTTGCGAGGCAGGCCACCGAACCTGAGCTAAATCCCAGGCACCCCCCCCTCTTAAATATACTTATCTTTTAATTTAGATTTGGAATGAACTTAAGGTCCACTGTTTATACTCTTAAGACAAAACAATCATATCAACTACTGTTACAGAGTCTTTCGGGACGAGAAGGACTTTGTTTTCAAAATTTGTAAAAAAACAACAAATGAGAGCAAATGGAGAAGTTTAAAATATTGTAAGTTTGAAAGAATTATTCTGAGAAACACCTTAGCTATAGATTAAACGCTTGTATGGTTGACTTTCCTAGGTTTTCTTTTCTCCTTTTTCAAAGGAAAGGGGGTCAGGAGAGAAATGCCTGTCACCCATGATGAGGTTCTCAGAGGCCAGGCCCTAAACACGTGAGGTGTCCCTGTTCTCGAGAGGCGGCACAGATGCAGTCTTTCCCCGCTTCCGAGGGGACACGGAAGTTCTGACAGCAACACCAAGACTCACAGGCAGCGTGGGCAGGATTCAGATTCAAATCCTAACCCTAACCCCAAACTCAGACCCTTCTCTTACATTTAGTCTCTTTTCCTGAGGCCTTGTACGAGTGTCTTGAAAATGCAAGATGGAATTTATTTAGTTCGCCTTCGCCCGGCCCTGTGCCGTGGATTTCACAGCGGTGCACTCGCTAAGCACGGCGATCACCCTGCCGGCTCTTATGGAAGAGGACACTCAGGCCAGCGCGCTGAGCCGCCGTCCAGGCCCCGGCGCCTGACTTACACCGTGGCTGCGTGCGGAGCCCTTGCTCTCAGCCAGCGCGCTGTACGGCCCTGCACTGTGTTCCCAGGCAGCTGCTAACTGGCGCTGGGAGAGCCCCCTCCGAAGCCTCTCTCCCCTCTGCCTGTTTCCGAGGATGCTGTCCCGCCGCATCCTCCCAGAGACTGAGAGACGCCAGCCGGAGGGAGGCCGGGCTGCTCCGGGGCCACCTGGGGGAGCAGGTGCAGCACAAGGAGGCTCTGCAGAGACACCACAGCAGGCGCTGACTTCTAGGTCCTTTCCTCTCAGAGACTGGGCTGCATCGTGGAGGGTGCTTTGGGGTTCAAGGGGAAGCCAGCTTTAGCAGCCAGGTGAAAATACCCTCCCTCCATCAGCCCGTGTCCCTTCATCCCATGCTCTCTACGTCCAGGGACAAGTGGGTTAGGGCAGGGACAGGGAAATCTGTGGGCCAAATCTGGGCTGCCTCCCTTCCGTACCAGCAAGCATGGTTTTTAGCTTTTCCAATGGCTAAAAAGAAGCAAAAGAGAAAGGCAGCTTTGGGACATTCACTGGAAATTCAGGCTTCAGGATGCACAGGGAGGTCTCGCTGGGAACCAGGCAGCTGCAGAACCTAAGACATTCAGTCCAGTTCCTCGCAAAGAATGTCTGCCAGCTCCTGCTTAAAACCATGATTTAGAATTTGCAAGACCAGGCCCCGGGACCCCATACCACCAATGTGGGGGGGGTCTCATCCTGATATTTAATCGCCAAACTGCTTCCTCATCTGCATAGCACGGATAAAAATTCAGATAAAAGCTTTACAAGCCACTAGCCCTAAATGAGTCAACACGTGTAAAAATGCCTTCATACGACGTTTGGAACAATGGATCCATGCACGTTCACTACTAGAACAAAGCCGAGAGCGGGAACTTTGTCGGGGAAGTGGGCAGGCGGCCTGTTCCATGCCCACGCCTGTCACCGAGCAGATGCTTGGTAGCTCGCAGCTGACTGCAGGGACAGATGCAGCCCTCTGCTTGCAGTTAGCAATGACTGCACTCAAGTCTGGCCAAGTCTGGAGGCGAAGGGCAGGAGAGGGACGGACATGGGTGACAGCGTGGCAACAGGAGGAATGGGATACATTCAGAGGACCAAGGAAGGGTCACCAGGCCAGACCCTCGGCCCAGGCGTGGAGAACGAGCTTTCTCTTTTGGATCCAGCGAGGCTTAAAAAAAAAAAGCATCTGCTATTTTAGCCCATCACACCTTGGCTTTCATAAAACTCAAAGCGATGAACCCAAGAACAAAAGAACAAAAGCACGGCTGATCCATAGCATAACCACCCAAGCATGTGTTAGGACGGCGTATTTCAGCAGGGTAGCACAGCTTCTCAGCCCGCGTCTCCCACAAGGACACAAGCCGCCCCTCAGCAAATCCAGGTGGGACTCACAGCTCAGGGGCCTGGAGGCAGCCCCGGCCCGGAAGCGCAGCTCATCAAGCTCCCCCTTGTACCCTAAAGAGGAAACAGACATACGGAAGGGCTTTGTGACGGACTGATGGATTCTTGAGCAATGGGAAGAAATTTTTCAAAACCACTTTGAACAAAATGAACCCGGCAAACCTACTCTTTACCACAACTGACGCGTAGGCCGAGAGCTCCCCTTTGACGTTCATGGCGGAGGCCCGGTACTGAGCTGTGTCTTCGAAGTCACACCTGGAAGGACACGCGGAAATGAGTGTCCTCAGCGGCCGACCCTTCTCGGCCTGACTGTCCCGTCCAGAACACCGCTCACACAGCACACCGCACACCAGGGGCCAGCGTGTGGCCTTCAGAGCAAAAGTGACTTATTTACCCGCTAACCTTATTCAGGCTGTGCTTGGGGTTTCCGCCCAAAGCATAAGACAAGGGCCACTTCCCCTGAGAGACACAATCCAGACCCAGCGGACTCAGGCACAGAACACGCGCACAGACGAACAGGGTAGGATTTCAAAGCAGGCTGTTCTGCGTCCTGTCACACCAGGTCTTCGCGTTCTCCACTGTCTCTCAGGCTCGGGTTTCATTTGTATGAATTTGTTTCTTCCCGACCCTTGAAAGACATCCCTAGGACCCCAGGACAGCAACTGCAGTCGCCTTTCTCATATTTAATTTTGGAAGCGGCCACTGCTCACCGCCGCCCTGGCAGAAATCTCACTTGCCAAGGCCATGAGAGTTCAGGTCTGCGTTCACCAGGCGAACTTCGCAGGGCCCCAGGGCTCTGTGTGAAGCCCCGTGTCACCTGGACCAGCTCCTCTGACTCGGGCGGGTGGCTATAACTCCCTTGAGAATGGGATGATGTGAACTTCGAGTTGGCATTTTGGGGCACTGTGATTTTATCTGAACTGAACATAGTGGGAGGTGGGTTATTGTTTTCATCACATAACCAGGTTTGGGTTTCAAACCCATCTTGGCAGACATGATAAAGCTTTGAGGGCTTGGGGTTTTTGTTTTTATTTTTATTTTTTGAGACAAGGTCTTGCCAAGTAGTTCAGACTGGCCTTGAACTCACTCTGTAGCCCAGGATGGCCTCAAAGTAATGACAATCCTTCTGCCTCCTGAGTGCTGGGATTATAAGCATTTGTTGCCATGCCTGGCTTTTTGTTTTGTTTTTGTTTTTTGAGACAAGGTTTCACTATGCAGCTCAGGCTGGCCTTGAATTCACTATGTAGCCCAGGCTGGACTTGAATTTGCAGAGATCCTCCTGCCCGAGCCTGCCGAGTGCTGGATTACAGGTGTGTAATCCACCATGCCTGGCTTTGTGCTTGGAAATTTTGATGTGGGTTCTATTTTCAAATATTGCTTTAGAGTTTGTTTTATCCTAAAATATTCCAATGTCCATGCCTGCCTCGAACACACAGACTGACAAAGTGGATAGTATTTCCCTGTTCGGTGAGCTGAAGGAAAGAACATTATCTCCAAGCTCAGCCCACGTGCAATGCCACCGCTTGTCCCCCAGCCTTTGTTGATCAAAAGCAGGAGGATGTAATGACGATGCTGATTTGCAACTCTGCAAGGGTAACTGAACAGAAATGCCTGCTTAAGTGACTTATTTTCTTATTAATGCCTAAGAAAAATGCTTAAATAATATAGATTAAAAACACATGTATGACCGCGTTGGGAGGCAGTGTAGGCATGGTGAGGGTTAGACGAGCATCACTCCTAGGTGGACACCAAGAGCAGACGTGTACACCGCTGTCCCTCATGGTGACCAGGCTGCCCTGGGAGCAGGAGAGGGTGTGAGTGGCCGTGAGCTGCGACACACACACACACACACACACACACACACACACTGACGCGCTCTTACGCGGTGATCTCCAAAGTGTGCATTCCGTATCGACTCTCAATGATGTACTTTCCAGGGTTTGCCTGGACGTTTATTGGAACCTGGTTTTTATACCTGTAAGACAATGGAAACAAAATGAGGTAGGCTGAAGTGTATATAACTTCATTAAACACACTCAAATCACTTCCGTAACTGGGCCCCGAGGGCAACGGCAGCACATTACATTAGTTTTAAACAAATGCATGCACTGGACAATAAACTCCTTGCTGAAGTGCTTTCCCATCTTCTACAGAATTTACATGAAAAATATGGACTAGTCACGAAAATATAAATGAATCCCATGTACATGTGCATGAAAAAAGCCAATTCCTAAAACATACATAGTATAATGCTAGCTTTTACTTAAAGTAAATGAATACAATTAGCTAATGTTGGGCAAAGCCGGGATTTGGTGTCCTGGGTAGAGTGGGTGCCTGAAGGCCGTGTCTTGGGGGTTTGTGATATTTGGTTTCCTGATTTGGGTACTAGAAAGCGGGTGTGTGTGGTTGACACAAAAGTGAAAGCTGTAGATCTCTACAGAGCAGCACTGTTTGTGTCTGTACAATACTTCAATCAAAAAGCTAAAAAGTTGACCAGCATCCACAAAGAACAAGGCTTTCTGTTTGGGGTTTTCTTGCTGCCTGACTTTGTAGGAAGAAAGTAAAATATTCCGGCTCCTAACATTCTTGCCCGTCGTTAAAAGCAATGCTGCTGTATTGAAAGATCAGTAGATTAAGTGACTCATTCTTTATTTCTTTTTTATTAGTCCACATTCGCAGTACACAATGTCTACATTCCTTGTGTGATTGGTGCGCGGACAAACCTTTCTTTACAGATGAGCCAGCCACGGGTGTGCTGATGCAACCATGGAAAACGAATCCACTTCCTGAGGTTTGGTGTTTGCTTTGTCCCTCTTTGTTCTTATCACCGTGCTCCTCCACCTAGCGAACTCTGACTCAGCCTTGAAGATTCAGACCCAGTGCCACGCCTTCAAGGTTTTCATGCTCCAAACCCCAGCCGGTGTGAACGGTTCCCACCGCGCCAAGCCAAAGGGACTTAGTTGAAACTGACAAAGATAACACTCAGCGGACAACACAGACTTGTGCCACTTCTGCTGAGGTGCCAGTCGCTCGAAGACGAGGTGGGTGTCTGCTCCCAGCCTGCTTGCATTCTCACTCTTGGGGAGGGCCGAGGTCAGGCGCACGGCCGGGCAAGAGAACTGAACAGAACCGGGACGAAACAGAGACATTGCAAAGTGCTGCTTCGCAGCTTCACATTTTTTTTTTTTTCCTGAAAGAGTTCAGACGAATCCATACCTCTTGATATGCAGGCTTATAAATGAGTGCGCTTGAAGGTGAGTTGGGGCTTTTGGAGCCGAGCCTCCCTCGCTGTGAGGCGAAGGCTCTGGGCCCAGCTCAAGAACGGCGGCTGCGCGTGGGGTGTGGCCGCAGACCTCCCACACCACAGAAAACATCTCCGGTGGGTGCCACCCGGCGTCCTGCCAGCCAGAAGCGGCTCCAGACAGTTGCCTCCCTCAGCCCCGCGGCATTTGAGACAAAGCCAGCAGAGCGGCCGCGGCAGGGCTGTGCTCACAGACGGTTCTCCGCGCGGCTTCAGGTCGCTGTGTCCTCCGGGCTCGCATACTGGCGAGCGCCCGAGGGTCGCGCCATGAGCTGCCCGGCCGAGCGACTGACACTCGCGTTGGCGCCTGCTCAGTGGTGCTGCCCACATCCGCATAAAGTCTGAGTTCAAGCGGAATTTTGCAGCCCCCACGCTTGCATCATCCTCCCTGCCGCCCAGGACTCCTCGACTTAGCACCTTGGTGCCTCCCCAGCTGACACCAGGGCTTCTCCGGTGACCTCTGGCAGAGGAGCGCAGTTTAAAACACGCGACACCCGGCCACAGACTTCTAGTCCTTCCTCGGGATGCTGCACAGTGGTGAAGGGAACGCTTGTTTAAGGGGACAGAAAAGGGTGAAGTTGAAAGAGCTCCATCCTGTGCTGTGAGGAGTGTCACGCGAGAGGCCCTCCGGCGCAGGGTCCCTTGGCATCGGTGGCCTTCGGCACTGAGCGAGAAAAGAAAAGCAGGACTGGGCCGGGGATTTAGCTGAGTGGTTCCGACACCTGCCTCGCAAGCTCAAGCGCAAGAACCTGAGTTCAATCCCCGGTACCAAAAGAAAAGAAAAAGAAAAGTGGAACTTTTGGCCTGCTCTCTGTACATTTCACAGCTTGTTTTTTCTGGAAAGTGGAATTCCAAACTGGCGGGTCATGGGCTAATTTTGGGGGTTAAATACACAAAGCCCTGCTAATTCTCGGGTGGCCCCACCTTTCTTACCATTTTCATGAAGCCTGTGAACATGCTGTCACTGGGAGATTCTTTTTTCATTTGTGTGTGTAAAACACATGCCTACATTTATGTGTGTAAAACAAATACACTTCTTTCTTACAAATGTTGGTTTAGTGGTTGGGCTGACATCTAGGGCTTTTTTTTTTTTTGGTTTTTTGAGACAGGGTCTCACTATGTAGTTGAGACTGACCTGGAACTCACTATGTATCCCAGGCTGGTCTCAAACTCACAGTGATCCTCCTGCCTCAGCCTCCCAAATGCTGGGATTACAGGCGTGCACCACCATGCCTGGCTCGAGGACTTTTAAGGAAAGCTCTTTGGCAATGTAAAATATGCTCAGGCAAAAAGGCTTCATGATGTTTTTTCTATCAACAAATAATGCAGGTCAAAATGATCTTTAATGTGTTGAATCTCATCACAAATGGGGTTGCTGCTTAGAATCCAATCTTAAATCGTGAATAAATAGTTACTGTCCACTTTAAAAACCAATTATCTGAGAGAGAGGTCTATCCCATTAGGATAAATTTGGGAATTAAATAAGAAAATTCTGAAGTAAACCTCCAAACTCTAACTTTGGTATAATACTTTGTGAATAACTTGTGAACTATTTTAAATGTAAGCTATTTTCTTAAAATAATATAGTATTACCTGTTAAATTTAAATATATGGTAAACCGATCTTATAAAAACGCAATACAATGATTCTAAGACAAAATATATAAATTCTCCTAATTTGCAAGAATATTTTTACAGGGGCTGGGCGTGGTGGCGCATGCCTGTAATCCCAGCACTCAGGAGGCTGAGGCAGGAGGATCACTGTGAGTTTGAGACCAGCCTGGGCTACATAGTGAGTTCCAGTTATTGGAGATCCAGTTTCAGGGCCCCAGGCCACACCAACACCAGGGAGGTTCGAGTGGGAAAGGGTCCGACCTGCCACTTCCAGGCCCACAGGCACGGGGTCCACCCACAAATGTGATCTAGGCTTCCGGTGGGAAGTCCAGTTCAATCTGGCTGTTTTTAAAAGGGCAAAGTCAAACTTTTCCTTCTCGTCTATTTCATATATAAAAGTCTAACGAGGTGATACACTTTTTTGGGGGGTAGCCGGATCGAATGTGGGTCCTTGCGCTTGCAAGGCGGCGGTGGAACCACTGAAGCAAATCCCTGGCCCCAAAGTGATTCACTTTTATGCTCCAAAACCAAAAAGCATGACAGATCGTCCCTTCTCCTCCCACATGGCTTTTCTCTCAGTGGAGAGCTCTCCTTAGGTTCTGACACAGTGTAAGACTTGAATAAGCTAAAGTGACTCCATGCTAATCGGCCAGACTGTGCTTCTTCATATGCTAATTGCTACCTTGGCTAACAGCGGGGCCCAGGGACAAATGGTTTGACAAAAGGTGACCCTAGAACATTTCCTGCATAAGATAAGCAATGTGTTTGCAGTCTTGTTCTGTGAATTCCCTGACTCTTTGTTTAGAAAAACCTTATAAAAAGTACCTCAACCCCTGAGCAGTAGCCTCTCTGAGCCACCTGGCTCCGGGAGCGCCGTCTGGCCAGACTAATAAAGGTCTATTTACCGTCTAGCCTGGTGTGTTCCCTCCTGGGTTTCTCCTTTCTCTGTTGAGCTCCCGGAGCCTCGCTGGGTGTTAGGGCCCTGCATTGTGGAGGCCTTTTTGGCTGTTCACAGCTTTCAGAAGTAAGGCCCTGGGTCTTGCCTCCAGAGCCATCAATGGGCTATAGGACCCAGCATCGTGGAGGCCCTTTCGGCTGTTCACGCTCATGGAGTGGAAGTAAGACGTTTAAGTCTTACACATTGTTAGGGAATCAATCATGTTAAAGCATGCTGTGACACCGCCTCACAGGCTGCATTCTCCTGGTACAGCGTCTCCTACAATTCTGATTTCCTTAATTCATTTTCACTAAATGATAAAGACACCAGTTACAGAGTATCTCTTGGCCGTCACTTCCTTGTCTACAATGAATCCTAAGTTAATTACATCCAAAAAGGAATGCAACCTTTTTACCTAAAGCAAAGCAAAAATTTAAAAAAGTTCTTTCCTAAGGTTCTAGGTTCTGAGAATGCAAAGCCATCCTGAACCCAGGAATCTTCCATGACAATTCTCTTTCTCTCTCTCTCTCTCTCTCTCTCTCTCTCTCTCTCTCTCTCTCTCACCTCTTTCTCTCTCTCTCTCTGCCTGCCTGCCTTCCTGCCTCCTGCTCGCCTCCCTACAATAAAGATCTCCTGCCGGACCTCTCGGTGCGTGAGTGGTATAATTGGGCAAGGGGCACCCAAAGGGGGCTCGAGACCCCTTTCAGTCAGGCCCTTGAGGCTGTGAGGGCACCAAGAGTACACAGGGACCAGCAACCTAGAGCTAGAGGGCGGCCCCCGAGGGGACGGATGCCCGAGGGCAGCAAGGTGGACTGTACCAGCCCTGCAGAGTCAACCACACCTCTGGTGAGTGGTTGTCAGACAAAAGGCAGCATGCCCAGCCAGGGACACTGGCCCAGTACAGCCTTCCTCCGCAGGGCTCCTGGCCGGCGTTAGGATCCTTGAAGGCCTTAGTGTGCCGCTAACCTTGGATCTGGCCCTGCATATCGATATATACCATTGTCAGTCCCCTGCAAGCTGATTATTACGGTTTTCTCCGGGGCAAATCTTGCTCTCAGAATCAGATCAACTAGTCCTTAGCTGCCCAGCTTCTGTTGTTTTAGGATTTATCTTTCACTCAGCTTGCAGGGCAAGAGCGCCTGTGGAATGCCCCGGCCTGTCCCTCTAGGAACACTGGCTTCGGAGGGTGGCCGTGTGGCCGAGATCTCGGGCAGCTGGTGCCAGAGGATCCCTTCTCCAAGTGCTCAGGGCCTGTGCGGACTAGAAGAGGCCCCTCCAGGGAATGAAGGGCCTCCAGAGCCTTCCTGGACAAAGCAGAATAAGTATTTCAAAGTGGCACATGAAAGACATCGGTTCAATTGTACCTCCAGCTCTGTTAAAGGGGGTAAACGCCTGGGGATTCAGTTCAGTGGTTCCGACGCCCGCCTCGCAAGCACAAGGTCCCAAGTTCAATCCCCCGTACCAAAAAAAAAAAAAAAAGAGAGAAATTAAAATGGACAATGCTTCCATTTTTTGAATTTATCTAGAATTCTACAGGGTATCAGTTAAGTCATTTTTTTCTGGGGATTTAAAAACTTTTTAATATATGTGCTGCTGAAGTGAGCACCAAAAAATTATTTTTGTTTGTTTTTAAGTCACCCCCTTTTTCAAGCCAATAAAGTAGTGTTAATTTAACCTCTGAGGCTGAGCTCTGCTTTCCTGAAATCAATCTGGCTTAAAAAGAGCAGCAAGGAGATGTGGCTGGGATTTTGTTCCAGTCACTGGGCATGCATGCGCCAGAATAAAAGGCTATTCAAGAAATTTACACAGTATTTATCTCCCAGAGATTGCTTTGTATCCTTTGGAAGATTATCTTTAATTTTTAAAAAGCAGAAAAAGAAAGACTTAAAAGTGTTTCTTTACTTGATAAAGGACTCTATTATTGATGTATTATTTATGTATCTTAATTATGAGATAAGAATTTTCACTGACCAAATAATATTTGGGGACCTTAAACTTTGTTACTGATTTTTGTTTTGGTACCTGGGATCGAACGCGGGTCCTTGCGCTTTTTTGTTACTGTTTTTATGGATTTCTGAAGGAAAGTTTGGGTTTTCTTTTTCAGGTGGGATGTAATCAGGTTTTAAAATTTGTCTGTTTGGGCAGGCAGAGGGTGGGAGCTGGGGTCTCACCTGTGCTGGGCAGGTGCTCTGTCCCTGAGCTACATTCCCAGCCTTCGTCCATTTGTCAGAAGCAACATTTCTTCGAAAGGCTACAGGGAGGGGTGGGCCCAAGGCAGATTGGTTTGCAACTTCTTTTTATACCTCACACTTAGAAACTGGCTTTTTAAAATTTCATTTTCATTGAAATACGTTCTTAGATTTCTCATCTTTGTTTACTTTAATTGATTCGCCTTAATAATTCATAGCCAGCTTTGGTTTTCAAATTCCAGGACCCTGAAAAGAGTCTACATACTCAGAAAAACTGTATGCAGATCTAAAACTCTCCAACGCGGATTGGTATCACAGGTGAATGTTTAAAGCCTTAGTACCTGCTCCTGAGAACTCTGCACAGGGAAGTGGGTGGGGCCATGAGAGCTGCCTCCCTGGAAAGGTGCTAGTCAGGTCGAGGACATTAGAAATAATGAAGAGGGAGACGGAGAGAGGTGCCCGAGGGCAGCAGTGCCATTCGCATAGCATTCGCAAGGTGACCCAGAGATCAGGAAACCGCGTTAAGATGCCCTCATCAGTGAATAAAACGGAAACGTCTTTTCAGTGGCTCGGGACTCTGGCCAGGGAGGTTCTGAGTGGTCACCCAGCGGCACCGAGACGCACAGCAGACGAGAACAGCGCACAGACACTGCCGAGGGCCCCGTGCCCCGTGCTGTCTGCCCTCCACTTCCCTCCCGTGTTTGCCGTAGGAAAAAACACTGAGGTTAGTGCACCTGAGGGAAGTACTGGGCTTTAGTAATTTCTTAAGAGGCAGCTTCGCTTCTGCTCACCAAACCGTACTGTATTATAAAGTTCACCGACACAAGCAAAACTTATTAAGTAGTCCTTAGGGGTCACAGACACACCTTGCATGCAAATATGTCGACTAAACTATAACACTTTATATAAAAACTCATGAGAGAATTAAAGTACTATGGTATGTCATTTGGACGCAAGACAGGTTTTCTCCCTGTATGTAAACATTCACCCCGTATCCTTTCTTCCCTCTAGAAAACCTTTACAGACCTGCAGCTGCCATCCCTGACCCTGCATCCTAAGGTTCACTGTGTTTTGGCGGCCGACAACTTCCTGTACCAGAGTCTGTGGGTTTCCATGAGGATCACGTACCATGTGACACGGGGCTCTGGCCAGCCTGCCACCGAGCAGTGCAGTATGACATTGTCCTTCTCCCACACCGTGTGCGAACGAGGTTTAATGATGAACTCTGGGGCGTGGAGAAGATGGTCCTCATTCAACTTTCCATGGTATGCCTGGGTTTCCTCTACCTGAAACAAACGCATTACCAAAAAAATCACCAAGTCAAAGTAACTTCCGGTGCTAAAATAATATGAAGAAGCAAAATTTTCAGTTTTTCCATCTGGTTATTTTTGCATTTACATAAAATGCATTCCCCCCTTTAAAAACAGATGTAATTATTTAACATTTAAGATTCTGAGCTTGAGCAAAGTTTCTAAAGTGGATTTCTCAAGGTTCCTCATGGGAACCTTAATTTCTTTAAAATCTGGAATTCCATGAGGTTTAAAACTTAAATTTAGGGGCTGGGGATTTAGCTCAATGGTTCCACGCCTGCCTCGCAAGCACAAGGACCTGAGTTCGAACCCCGGTACTAAAAAAACAAAACAAAACAAAAAAAACACTTAAGTTTAAAAATTTCTTTAGCCTGCATGTTTTGATGCGTCTTTCCTTTTCTTCAGTTTTGTCATTCCATAGGCTACTTTTCTCTTCCTCTGAAGCCAGTCAATCTGTACACGCGCGCACACACACACACACACACACACACACAAACACGCGCGCGGTTAACTTGCTACATGCATTTCCAGTATTATGAGTAGCATTCAATTGTCTGTTCTTACTGTTTTTCTCAGGGACAGGAGGTCTGCCTTTTCTCGAATGGTGGCCTCCCTTGACTTCTTTTTAAATGTTTCTTCCTGCTTGAGGGTGGACGTGGCCTGTTTGGACACCGCAGACCGTTTGGATGCTGTGAGCTGTTTGGACGTCCTAATCCCTTCCTCACTAGCAAGGAGATTTCTCTGGGCTATATAAGCAGCCGCTTCTTTAATTCTTTCTTCCTCTGTATCTGTAATTCCACTGACGTGCACTTGCCTGAAACACATTAATAGTAAAACATGGATCTTGTGGATTGCCTGACTTTATTAAGTTACCAGACCTCAGACACCATCCTGTGCCCAGAGAAAACCTGACATTAAAAATAACTGGTAGGTACGTGTGTGATCCCAGCAACACTGGGCTGGGGCAGGAGGATCCCTGCAAGTTCAAGGTCCATCTGGGCTACATAATGAGTTCAAGGTCAGCCTGGACTACATAGCAAGACCCTGTCTCAAAACGCTAAAAACTAAAAAACCAAACTGGTAAATCAGAAGTTGCCTCCGCATTAATGGAAATGGTCTTCCTCTCAACAAGAAATGGTAACAATGACCACAGCGACATTGCCTGTCATGGTTCATTATCACATTCTATCCACACAAGCTAAACAACATCATTTCTAACTAGACGGGTAGCAACAAGGCTCAGAGAAGTTAGATAACTCATCTAAGGCTGATATCCTGGTTACCCTAGTTATTTAAGTATGGTTTAGTTTACAACAAAACACAAAGCTACGACTTCCTTTCTAGAAAACACAATACTGCAAAATGTGACACAGCTCATGTGCCTGTGACCCTGAGAGAGGACTGCGTGTCCGACCTGCCTTCTGTAATTTGGCTGATGCAATGTACTGCCCAGAGCTAGCGTGTGATAAATGTATTCTAAATTCACAGAAGAGCCTATGGCTGGGTGTGGTGGTGCACACCTATATTCCCAGCAGGGAGAGGCTGGGGCAGGAGGATCACCTTGAGTTCAAGGCCATCCTGCACTACATAGTGAGTGAGACCCAGTCTCAAAGAAAACAAAAAGAGCCTTATGCCTACTGGGTTTCTTTCTAGGACAGTAAAGGTTGTGAGTGTGAGTTTTCAAAATGCCAATCTTCATTTATGCTTACAGTGATATCTAAAAGTGCTGTGCCTGGTATGGTAGTTTTTGACAATTTGTGCGGTGACTTATTAATGTTGTTAAAATGTTATGATTGTTTTTAGCTTCCTTTAATGTCTTTGTTATAAATTCCGTTGCATGTTTTAGTGAGAAAGTGTATTGATTATGTTGAAGAGTCTTGAAACTGTCAGGTAGGCTAAACTGGTGTGCTAGTTGTTCATTTACTTAGCACTGGAGCTTGAACCCAGAGCCTTGTACCTGATAAACACACACTCAACCGCCGAGCTACACTCCTAACCCCTTAATTCTTTTTTTCTTCATAGGAAGTGAGAGGAAAGCAAAGACAAAACACTCTCCTCCTCTAGGCTCAAGTCTGCCTCCGAATTAGATGGCTACCTCAGCGCCCCGAGGGGCTGCTTGTGGGCCCATATCCCGGCACCTTAGGCCTGCTTCTCCAAAAGTTCACGTTACGGAGTGGGGGACGGCAGATAAAAAGCTAAAGCCTGAGTGTTGTTTGGTCACCAACATCACATCCTTCCTGGACTCTGTGAGAATCTATTTTCCTTGCCACTGGCTCCTAAGGATGGTGTTTTGAACCCCACCCTGGGTCGGGAGTAGCCCTCCTGTCCCGGGACAGTACCGGGACACCCCGCTTGGCCCTCCTCCTGGTGTCTGGGACAGGTCCTCTCTCAAGCTTCCTCCCAATGCTGTTACGACTGGGAAGTATGTGAATGATGACAGAGAACTCGTGTGACACAGTCTTGTGTGTAGTTTGAAGTCTATCTAGACATAGATTAACAATCAAGTTTCTTTTGAATGGATGAAAGCCAGTAATTATGATTTTATTTACTCCCACTGGATAATGAGTCAAGATGTTTTTCATCTACCTAAACATAGCATCTAGAATTCTTTTCAGTTCATTCAACATTTTACACACACCCCCCCTTTTAGTACTGAGAATTGATCTCAGGGTCTTCGCACTGAGCTACATCCTCACTGCGTTCTCCTTTTTAAAGATTTTATTTTGAGACAGGGTCTCACTGAGTTGCTAAGTTACCCAGGCTTGGCTTGAACTTGTGATCCCCCTGCCTCAGCCTCCCAGAGGGCTGGGATCACAGACATTTTATATCTTCGAACTCTCCTTATATATAGTTTTCAATCAAGGCTCCCCATCCATTCCAGCTAGTCTCCTCAGTGGCATTCTAATTGTTCTCTTTTGTCCTTACAGGCGTCCTCTGTGACAGCAAAGATTTCTGAACAGGAAGTCCCTGTTCAGAGTGAACACAGCTTCCTCAGGCAGGGCTGCAAGCTTCGTAAGAGCTTCCCCGACCCTATACCCCTATGCGGTGAGAGCTCAGATTACTAACGTCTGACCCCACGTACTACTCTGCCTCTAATAGTCAAACAGAAGGGGAGAGTGCACCCACCGCCCGGAGTAAATCGGCACCATGTAGTCGCTGGGCAGATTTTCCTTCTCTTCTCCCGACAGAAGACTGCGCTTCGCTCTCTTTGTTTTGGGGCTCAAGTTGGATGAATAATCTTCTAACAGCAGACTGGAGCCTGTAAGTCTGAAATAAAACCCGGAACATCAGACAAGGACAAACAGGCACGTAAGATAGTCACAAAACTGACCAAATAAAGTTTATACCGGGGAGAGTTTTCCAGAGTCTTCGATCTCTAATATTATTACCTTTGCAAGTGAGACTGAGTTAGAAAGACCTCAAATACATAAATGCATTCTTAGACACAAAACAAAATAAAAAACAAGAGCAATCAATCTCATGGCCTTTCCCCGCTGAATGTTTCAAGGGAAAAAAGGCAATGTTTTTATATTTTCAAGTAGCCTTTATTATTAAGTTAGTGTTTGAAATTTAGGTGGCCTGTTATACATGGTTTTAATACATCTGCATCGAGATCTTTTCAGAGAGTTATGAAAAAAGCGCACATTTCTGAAAAGGGACCCCAGGCAATTTGATGTAGGAACCGGAGTTTCACACTGTGCGATCTCGAAAGGTCTGTTCTCACCGCAGGCATATTCCTGCGTGTGAAGGACCCCGGGCTCACCCAACAGTAGAGCTAGAGTGTAACTGAACCCAGGGTCAGAGAGCAGAGGGGTTTGCTCCAGAGCCCCCGGTCAGTGTCTCTGTCTGCCTGTGTACACCACTGCCAGAGAGTCGGTGGACTAAAGCGGAAACTTTATTAGGGAAGAAAACATGAGAGCAAGATCACACAACAGAAGGACTGATGAAAGCAGAGGGACGTCTTGACCTGCGCGGTTCTTGAATGAGGTGCATTTCAATACAAACCAACGTCTCACACACACACACACACACACACACACACACACATGCCTGTCAACCTGTGATTCAGGGTCAAGGCCCAAGGCGCACACGGCAATGACAGGTGAGAACAACAGGAGACCGTGTAGAAATTCTGTCCTGTCTTGGTGACTTTTCAGTAAATTTGAAAGTATTCGAAAGGAAACACTAATGTGAAGGAAAACCTCTGGTCTGGAGAATCCTGGAGGAGAAGGTAAGGGTGTGTGGGACAGGGTGCGGCAGGGGAAAAACCAAGCTGCCCAGTTCACACAAGCCATTCAAGCCTTAACCGTGTTCTCATCCGAAAGTGATATGGAAAAGCCAAAGGGATGAGCTAAGTCAAACGAAGACAGGACACTCGTGCACGGAGTGCAAAGCAGACACCAACGCAAGGAGACCAGCAGTTCTGTACATGACCGGAAGGGCCCTGACCCCGGAGTGTGGCGGCCTCCCACCCAGGACCCTTCAGAATGATCACGCGGAAGCAGAAACTCCTCCTGCACTGCTCTACCCCAACCTCGGGAATGGCTGGTTCCTTTTCTATCATCAGCAGTAAAACTAAAGGTTAGACCTGAAGCAAAGCTTGTGGACTGGTTACCAGTTGGAAGCCTGAGTGGAATTTGTCCCTGGCTGCGCTCCAGGCAGCAGGGGAGCGACTGTATTCTTTGGCCCCGCACATCACAGGGTACAGGCTGTGCTCACACGGGCTAAGTTTAAAGTGGGCTTTTCCCTCACCCCCATATGCCATTTCTGGACAAACACAATTCCTGACAGACTTCAGTGTTTCACTGCTTTTCCTCTTCTAGAACAGGTGCATTTTCTAATTTTTATTTTTCCATTTTTGCTCCATCCTCCTTGCTCCCATTCCAGTGTCTCCAGTTACTCTCTCCTAAGCTCGTTTTCCAATGCTTGTTTTCATCAAAATAGCTATTTTTTATTCTT
The DNA here is from genome assembly GCF_012274545.1 of Fukomys damarensis. Lineage (NCBI taxonomy): Eukaryota > Metazoa > Chordata > Mammalia > Rodentia > Bathyergidae > Fukomys > Fukomys damarensis. The sequence goes on from NW_022900942.1 coordinate 62,467,453, forward strand.
TTTGCTGTATTGCTTCATTTTCTAACATTTGTTCTCTAAACAAATCTTTAATATGTTGCATTCATGATATGGAATTTTCCATTTTCCTATGTAAATTTTGCACCTGGGATTGAACTCAGGACCTTCTGCTTGTGAGGCAGGTGCAGCCCCACTGAGCTAAGTCCCTGCCCCCTGATTTTTAATGGTTGAATTCCATGTCACAGATTCATGGAACTAAGAAAAAAAAGTATTTATGGAACTATCATTAGCTTCTGTTTCATACTTTATCTGGAGAAAAGACTTCACAACATGTATTATGATGTTATGTATTAAACAACCTAGAAAACACAAGATCTTCACCTTTGTTATATTCTGAAGTTTCTTCAAGCTTTATTATTTCTAATTTTAAAAATGTGTGAAGGATTAGATGTTAAAATGCCATGAAGGACAATGTAGTAACACTGTTCTTATTGAAGCTAGCAAATAAAATTAGATTAGAGAAATACAACATTTTAAATAACTGTGTAATAATCACTGTAATTCCTTGACGAAAACCCATACATGGTTTACCTTGTGATCCACTGACACTAAAGCCAGACACTTTATACTATCAAATTTTAAAGTTGAATCATATTTTTAGAGGAATTGAATAAAATATGTAGATTTTAAATTTCTTTGAACACCCCCAAAAGCTAAAGAACGGCTTACTAACCATTTGGACTTTCAGTTTCTTCTAAATTAGGAAATAATCCTTAGCTCAGTTTCTGAGTAGATATTAAATATGCTAAGAATGGGTCTGCATATGTCTTTTACTTATTGGAGCCTGTTCTTTTTCATTTATTTATTTATTTTTTGGTACTGGGGATCAAACTTGGGACCTTGTGCATACGAGGCAGGAATGGTGCCACTCAGCTGAATCCCCGGCCCAAAGCTACTATTCTTGATGTACTCAGCTTAGATCTGAGATTTCCTGAGTTTCAACTGAAGCACACAGTGAAGTTAAGCAATAGGTGAGGACTGAACTGTGTGTGCCCTGCTGCACCTCCCTGGCGGTCTCTGGGTCCAGGTGCCTCTTCGGTACTGCTGCTCTGTGCCACGTTCTCTGTTACTATGTCTACAGGTAGCAGATTTTAAATAAATACCCTGGTGCACATGATGTTATCACACCTCCCATCCGCAGTATCACAGAGAAGGGATGTAGCCAAGACCCAGAAAATGATCTCTGGAGGTCCTCCAGGGATTCAGAAGCAAGCCCACACCCGCATCTAACTCCAGTTCTCAAAGGAAAAAAGTATAATTTTCTGCTTGAATAACTTCATAGTGATGCTTGACAGGAAAAACAACAAAACAACGAATAGAATCCCAGAGGTAGCAAGGATCTCAAGGATATTTATTAAGTCAGCACTTCATTTTACAGATGTAGAAAACAAAGCCTGGAGAGTCTTTGCAACTTGTCTTCACACAGCAGGGTGGTAGCTGAACTACCTACCACCTCCTCTTGGTTTTGGTTTAGTGTTGTTTCCTCTCTACCAGAGGTCTCTGATTTTTGCGACTGAGTACTTCCACACAAAACATATTGGGGCCAGAAAACGAAGGCAGCCAGGTGTGTGGGAGCACGCCTGTAATCTCAGCTGGGGCAGGGGGTCCACCTCGAGCCAGCCTGGTTACACTGTGAGTTCGAGGATCGCCTGAACTGCATAGTGAAACCCTGTCCCAAAGAACGAAACAACGGGGCGGGGATTTAGCTCAGTGGCACCACACCTGCATCGCAAGCGCAAGGTCGTGAGTTTCAATCCCTGGTACCAAAAACAAGACAAAACAAAACAACGTGCTGAAGGGACACCACCTACACATTTTTATTTATAAATTCTGTGCGTATACCACTGTAGGGTCTCACTTGATGAAACATTCAATTGTTTGGGGGAAAAAAGATCAGCTTCAGTTAAGGAAAAATAACATGCCAATTACTAATTCTTCTCACGTGCCCACGGCTCCCTCTGGGAGACCCTAATCCCACGTCCCTTTGCTCATGAAGACTCTCATACTGATTGCCATTGCTGAATTACAAGCTGAGGCTATGGAATGATCACAATCTGGGTTTTAGAACGCATCGAGTGTCACAGAAATGAACATCTAGTTCCATAAAGTAATATTTGTCGTGACATAAATTTGGGAAATTGTCCCAGTTCCCCTCGATGAAGTAATGAATTCATACTTCCTTCTACTCTGTGTGGATGTGCTTAACGATGATGCACCGTTCTGAAGACATCCTGACAGCCAGCAACACGCTTCACTGCCCTTGCCAACGCGCTCCCTACCCGGCATCATCGCGCCGTGGGCTTCTCCGTCTGTCTCTCCCACACCCGCACTGCTCCGGGAGAAGCGTGCTTCCGGTGGACCCTGGGTGCTCAGCACCTGCTCGGTGCCTGACACTAACACAAATCACTATCGAATGAGACAGAATCGAGGCTCGTCCTCCTGTAATCATCCTCCCCTCGGTGACTCTCGGCCCTGGTTTCTCACCAGAACCAGCTGAGGAGCTGGTACTGATTCCCAGCGTAATAGCATGAGTGGCTCCTCAATTCCTCTCTTTAGAAAGCAAAGAGAAGATGCGACCAAACCTCAATCGCAGGTCTGCAAATAAGCCAAAGGTGTGCAGTGCACTCAGACGTGCTTATTCACAAAACACGGGGCTTCCTGTGTGAGCAGTGGGGGTCGCGCTGTGTGCATCCCTTTCAGGAGGGAAAAGGCAGGCACAGCAAGGGGCCCTCACTGCCAGAGGGTGCCGTCCCGGCTTGGAACACAAGATGTAAGGGTGCGTGAGATACTATTGGCCTAGGACTGCGCACTTGTGATCGGATAGCAGCTCAAAGGAGGGGACAGGAAAGGAGCTACGTTATAGCAAAGTTTCTCTTACTAGTATGAAATTAGCATAAATATGGAGTGGATGATGATAAGTTAATGTACACAATGTAACTTGTAGTGGTCAAAAAATAAATGACAAGGGGAATTAGAGAATATTTTATGTGAAAATAACACAACATATTAAAATTTATAGGATATAGGTGAAGCGCTGCTTACAGGTGAGTTTACCGGTTAAGTGTCTGCATTAGGAAAAAAGATCTCAAATTAGAAACTGAAGACTCAGCCATAAGAAGACAGAAAAAACAGCAGGGTGTGGTGGTGCACCCCTGTAATCCCAGCACTTGGGAGGCTGAGGCAGGAGGATTGCTGTGAGTCCAAGACCAGCCTGTAGCGAGTTCAAGGTTAAGCCATCTGTGTAGTTATAACATGTTTCTCAGGGGTGTGTGAGACTCAACAGTAAATACATCTGTGAGATGCTGTGAACTCCAAGTCAGAGGTGCGTGTGTGTGTGTGTGTGTGCAAGAGTGTGCGTGTGTTCCCATTTACTGTTGAAAATGGCTGGAAAAATATATTGATTCAAAAATCCAAGAGATGCTGAAAAACTTCAGTGAATGCTACTGACTGTGATGATGTGTGAGTCGAATATGAAAATGAAAGCGGTTTATAAATCTGCTAACCCAGTTAGTGTCGGAACAAACAAAATGGCATTCAGCTGCGGATAAACTTTACACCCACAACTTCATCATTTTCAACACAAATGGAAGGAAATTCTGACGACTTAGATAAGGCTTCCTCCAGAGGCAGAGAAAGAAAAGATCGCCAGTGTTACGCAACCAGAATGAGTCACTTGCCAAAATATTTTTGCAAGTGTTGTGAAAAATACTTGCCTTGGGCAAAGCAATATGGCTATGACTGTTACAAACATTTTCCAAAGCTAACTATTGAAGATTCTGATTCATTAATGTCAAAGACGTGTTTGCTTACATTTTTAAAGCAATATCCATGTTTCCATTATTTGAAAAGAAAATTTTTATTCTTTTTTTTGTATTTCTTTGCTTAATAATTTCTAGAGTGTAACTGAAAGTAACCATGTATTTGCCATATAAATATAATAGATGCATGCAGATTTGTAGTCTTTTTAATATTTTGCACAGTTCAGCACATATTATTAATGAATGTCTCTCTGGGATACATATGACCTATGCTGTAGTTTTATTGACAGTGACTGCTGCAGCATTGAACTAAACATAAAATAAATATTAGGGAATTATTATTAAAAGTAGGGAGGAAATCAATGAAACAGGAAACAAAACAATAAAAAATATGAAACAAAAGTTGATTCATTGGGCAAACCAATAAAACCGACAAATTTTTTGCTAGACTAGCCATAAAAAGACATAAATTATTAAAATCATGACTGATGGGCCGGGGATTTAGCTCAGCAGTTCGGGGCCTGCCTTTCAAGTGCGAGGACCTGAGTTCAATCCCTGGGACCAAAAAAAAATAAAAATAAAAAAACATAAAATCATGAATGAAAGAGGAGATATTACTATCAACCCTACAGAAATTAAAAGGCTCATAAAGAAATAGTACAGATTCCTATATACCAACAAATAAAACTCCTTACACGAATATAAAAAAACTCCCATAGAAACTCATTATGAAAACTAATATAAGAAGAAATATTAAGATATGAACATATCAATAACAAGTGAAGAAATTGAATTAGTAATTTAAAATATTTCCACAATGAAAAGGCCATGTCCCAGTGGCTTCACCGATAAATATGGCAAGTATTTAAGAAGAAACAATACCAATCATTTTCAGGTTATTTTAAAAAATACAGAAAGGAAGCCAAGTGTGGTGGTGCACTCCTGTAATTCTAGCCCTCTGGAAGAACAAAGCAGGAGGATTGCAAGTTCAAGTCCCACCTGGGCAAGTTAGTGAGACCATGTCTCAAAATAAAAAACAGTAAAAGGACTGGGAATACAGCTCAGTGTGGAGGGCCTGGGTTCAATCCCCAGTTCAGAGAACCAACAAACAAATAATAAAAATGGAGAAAGGAATACTGTTCAAGTCATTCTACAAGGCCAGTATTACATGATATCAAAACCAAACAAAGACTTTATAATTAATCAAACTACAGACCAATGTCCTTTATAAGCACAGGTGCAAAAAAATCCTTCACAAAATATTTAAAAGCTGAATTCAGCAACATATAAAAGCAGGAATGCAAGGCTGATTTGAAAATCAGCACCATATACATATCAGCAGGATAAAGAATAGAAACCATACTATCATCTCAACAGATGCGGAAAAAGGCACTTGACAAAAATCAGCATTTGTTCATGTTAAGAGCTTTTGCTCTTAAAAAAATGGAACTGGGTAAACCTCCTCAATCTAATAGAAGCCATCTATGAAAACCCACACCCTCCTCTTTTCAGTATTTCACATGAGGCTCCAGCCGAGGTGATTAGTTAAAACAAACAAAGAAACAAAAAACAGAAAAGAAAAAGTCTACATTTAGTTGCAGATAATATCTCTTATATGCAGACAGCCCTAAGGAATCTATGGACACACAAAAGATGCCAGTATTAATAAACAAAGTCATCAAGGTTACAGGATACAAGATCAAAACAAGAAAATCAATTGTACTTCCATGTACCAGCAGTGAACAGTACAAAAATATAACTAAGATGACTCGTACTAGCATCGAGCAAAATGAAATATTTAGAAATAACAAAGAAGTACACTTGTACATCAAAAATTACCAAACAGTGTAAGTGCGAGAAGATGATGTAAATAAATAAACATTTCATGCTCCTGGATTGGAAGAGTCAACATTAAAATGAAACATTTTTAAAAATTGACTTGCAGATTCAACATAATCCTGATCAAAATCCAAACTGGTTTTTAATTTATAGAAATGATGAGGTGATTCTAAAATTTGTATGGAAATATAAAGGAACTACATAGACAAAAAATAATGTAGAGGAACTACGTTGGAGGACTTATGTTCACCAATTTCAAAATCTTTTATAAAACAGCAATAATTAAGACAATGTGACACTGGATAAGGACAGGGATACAGATTAATGGGACAAAACTCAGAGTTTAGAGATATGTAATTATATTCATGATTAATTTGGTTTAAAAAAAATAGTACCAAGGAACTCAGTGGGAGAAAGAATAGTCTTTTCAACAAATGATGCTGGTACAATCCATATGTTAAAAAAAACTTTCATACTCAAAAATTAACTAAAAATGGATCATAGTTTGAAATATAAGAGCAAAAGCGATAAAATGTAAAAGGATAGAGAAACTTTCTAAGGTGGTGACTCAGCCCAAGAGTCCTAGGATATAACACAAATAACATCAGTCAAGGAGAAAAACTCAGTGAGCTAAACTTCATCAAAATTTAAAAGTTCTGGTCTTTGAAAGACACTGCGAGGAGACTCAGAAGAAAGGGCACAGAATGAGAGAAAACATCTGAGAGCATATATGATAAAAAGCATCTATCAAAAGTAGTTAAGTAACTATGGTAACTCAATAGGAAAGAAATCCAACTTTGAAAACAGGCAAAAGATTCAAATAGACATTTCACCAAAGAAATGGCCAGGAAACATATAAAAAATGGTCAACACCATTAGTCATTAAGTGAATGCAAATCAAAATCACCACGAAGCCCTAGTAGACATCCACCATCATGGTCACAATAGGTAAGATGGAAAATAAGAAGTGTTCGCAGGGATGTGGGTGTCCTGAAACCCTCATCCATTTGCCGTAGGAATGTGAAACGGTACAGTCACCTTGGAAAACAACTGGGTAGTTTCTTATACAGTTAAGCACAAACTGCATACAATGCGCAGATAATTTAGAACGAGTAGGAGAAAGCTGACTTAAAAAATTATTGGACAGTCACCTTTCAGGTCATTAATGTTACAACACTATCAAATCTTCACAGGTTTGTTGCTTAACTTTCTGTAGCAATCTCATTTATTCAACACAAAGCTTGCTAAGCACCCACAGTACGCACATAGTTTCCTTGACACTGGGCAAGTGGTTTTGCTCTCAGAAATGGATTGATGTTACCACACAACTGCGTCATTTAAGGCAGTCGTGGGCTTGTTATAGAAGTTAGTCTGGCTGCTCTTCTGCCTTCCTCACTTGCACACTCTATTGCCATGTGATGTGTTTTGTCGTGTGACAAGGTAGCAAGAGGTCTCCACCCATGCGGCCCCTGGACCGTGAGCCAGATAAACTTGTGTGGTTTACAAAGTACCCAAGCTGTGATATTCTGCTAGAGCGCTGAACAACACAGACTACCATAAAGATTTATTGAAAACTCTTACTTTTGGAGAGCTTCACAGCAGAGCGGGGGGGTCATATTTTACGACCACTCAAGGAAGAAAAGATGGGAAGAACACAGGAAGGAAGGCCGATAAGCAGGCAGACCAGCGCAAACAAACTGAATTCACGGGTCAGGGCGGGAGTTCCTGTCTGGATCCCCAGGGATCCTTCCCGGAAGAGCCGGGTGTTGAAAGACCGTGGGGCGTCCCAGGATGACTGAGGGTGTATGCAGAACCTTAAAGATGAGAACTCTATTTTTACGGCGATTGTCACGGGACTTCCCTGAATGGCTGTGAAAGCTGGACGCATTGCCATACTCCAGTGCTGGCGGAGAGGCAGTGTTTGCAGGCCCGGGGCCAGCGGTCCGCATCCCTTGGCTTCTCTTCCTCTGGCCACCCCGGCGCAGCTCTGTTGGCATCGGAAGCCCCCGCCTTCCACCTCCGGGACCCCGTGGAGCGTCGCCTGGAGCCCACAGCCTCTTTCCTCCTCTGTCCTACTCTGCTGGCCTCAGCTCCCGCCTTTCCAAACTTTAAACACAGCATGTCCCGGGGCAGCTGCGAGAAGCTGGTCGGGGAGTCGCTTCATCTGGCGCTCCTGCTCTAACGGGACCTTCACTGAGCTGCCGACTGGGGACCCAGTCTCTAAACCGGAAGCTTTCAGGAGAGCCTCTCTGCCAGTGGGCGGCTGAAGAGGAGCCCTTTTTGTTTTTCCTGATGCAAACATGAATTTAATTATACCAACATTTACTGACATCTAGTGCCGATGTTTACTGAATCTAATATAATAAATAAACATCCCCTAGCCTTTACTTTTTTGTTTCTTTTGTATTATTAACCTTCTATGTGCTCTCTCTCGCCCTCCCCTGCCCCTTCTCTCCCTCTGTCCCTCTCATTCTGGACAATAGAAATATCTCACTTTCAGCCAGGTGTGGTGCTAGCCTATAATCCAAGCATTCAGGAGGCTGAGGCAGGAGGATCCCATGAGTTCAAGACCAGCCTGGGCTACACAGGGAGATCCTGTCTCAATTCCCTGCCCCCCTCAAAGAAATATCTCACTTTCAGGTTTGGAAACTTAATTAGGACCATGACATTTCAGCCCTTCCAGTTATTATTTTTTCCATGATACAAATAGCTACCGATGAGTCCCATTTTCCTCTTCTTTTCAGTAACTTTCTATAGCTACTGTATAGCCATGATCTAAAAGCAAATCCCACGGTGGCCGACCTGCGTTCTAGGATGTGTTTTAGAAAGGGCAAGGGGATAAAACAGAGAGATTTAAATCTTAGAGTCTTTATCCGCTTCCATTCCAGAAGTTAATTTAAGCAGGTTAGATCATGGCACATTTTAAAGCAGGAACTGCATGTGTTCTATTTTTTGGACATTTTATTTTATATCATCCAAGACACTTAGCAATGCTGACGAGAGATGCCTCACGGAACCTAAGGCGGTCTGTGGACCGAACTGTCCCAGGCTCGTGAAAGTCAGTCTCCCTCATTGCTTATCCAGCAGCCCAGGCGCCCACACCAGGGGAAGAGAGCGTCTCCCGCCCCAGTCTTGCGGAGGCCCTGCTTCCTCCATGCCGCGGGGGACTTCCTGGGCCGACTGGCCCACTGCAGCCGCTCTCTCAGGCTGGACGTGTGGAGTTGAGAGACTCTGTAGGAAAGCGGGGTCCTCCTCCCTGGCAGGCAGACTCATCCCGCTCCCCAGGAGAGACAGGCCGCGGCGCCTCCTCACCAGGAAGAAGTGCATTCTGGAGGAGTCCGGTACCATCGAAACCTCGTTTGGCTTGCAAAAGATCCTCACGAATAATATTTCCACTGTACAGCACAGCAAGCCAGGGGGGAATCAATTCTTGCTGAGCCTGTCTGGGCGTCGGGCGCCTGAATGAGAGGAAGTGTTGGTCCCTTCTTGCTATCGATCCACTCTCCAGTTCTGCTGCGGTGTAAACTGCCCATTACAAGAAACTGCCATTTCCGGACCTGAGAAGCCCCATCCTCCCTCCACAAGCAGCCAAGTGTCCACAGCAGCAAGACTGAGGCACAGCGAGGTCTGTGGCCTTGGATTTAGGGTTGGTCTTTGAGGCTCAGAGCACACAACTCTATTGCCTCTTAAAGAAGTAACTGTGCCCTGGTCTGGTGGCTCAAGACGGTAATCCCAGCACCCTGGGAGGCTGAGGCAAGAGGATTCCAAATTGAAGTCCAGCCTGGGCAGCTTACTGAGACCCTGTCTCAAAATAAAAACCAAAAAGGGTTGGAGACATAGTTCAGTGTAAAAGCCATGAGTTTAATTTCTAGTAACTCTGGTTTTTCTGTGTTTGTTAGATTTCCCTCTTACCTTCTATCATAGGAGAAGCCTTGTAACAGCCTGTGGTTGCTACTTACATACCAGAAGGCAAATCCAAGAATTGTTTTGGTTTTTGTTATCCAGAAACTATAGTATTTTCCCTTGTGTATAATAATTAAAATATCACTTAGGAAACAAAGCCATAAGAACATTTCTAGAGGGGAAAAAGGGAAAATACTGCCTCTGGCCATTTTCTATTGCTATAAGAAAACATCACAGATTGGGTAGTTTATAACGAATGGAGGTTTTCTTAGCCCACGGTTCTGGAGGCTGGAAGCGAGCACCCTGTGCTGTGCTATGACGTGGTAGAAAGTCGGGGGGTGACTGGGCCCACTCAGAAATGTGGACAATGAGGCCCGCCTTGCTTCGGGACAACTTGCTCTCCAGGTAACTAATGGGCCCCGACTCAGAGCACATTAACCCCCTCACGAGGGCAGGGCCTGCTGTCCCACACACATCCTGAAGTCCCACCCGTGCTCAACACCATTGTGCGGAGTTTCAAGGAGAAGTTTGGAGGGGTCCAAGCACAGTCAAACCACGGCGAACACAAACTGACATTTCAGCCGCTTTCCAAGGGAATTTCATCTCCCACGACTCCACCCGCTCAGTACTTTTTGTGATTCAGATTCAGCCGCTCCAGCGCATTCCGTGTACAACTGAGCTTGACCGCGTGCAGCTGGGCTTGCTCCCGTGTGCTTCTCTCAGCGCTCCGAAAACCCTAACGAGGGAAGAAGGCGTTTCTTCCCCACGACACGCATCTTTGAGAATGGATAATTCTCAGGTGGTTTCACCGTCACCCGGCCTCCTGCGGAGTCTGAGGAGACACCGTGTTCAGGTTTTCACAGCCTCAAGGCTCCACGGCAGGGGTGCGGGGAACCCCGTGAGAGCCGCACGCTCTCTCCTGCACCTCCTGTCTGGGCACCTCACTCCTGCTCCTGCCTTGGTCGTCCGTGCTCCCCTCCTTCCGACAGCCCAGGAGGCCCTCCGGGGTGCTCCTGCCCGCCCTGGCCTTCTCACATCTCCGCCGCTCTCCCTCAGCCTCCCCCTCACACGGCTTCCACACTGCTCCTCCCTGGAAGGCCTGGCGGCGGCGGCTCCTGACGCCCGGTGCTCCTGCCCCACACAGCTTCACGGCGAACCCTCTCGGCTGCTCCGCGTCCTGGCTCAGCGTCACCTTCTCAAGGAAGCCTGACCACTCTACAGCTCCAGTCTGCACCCTCGGGCCCTCTCCCCTACTCTGTTTGTATTGCTTCCGTGACGTTTATTACCCTCTGGCATAATACAGAATTCACCGTGCTGTGTTCAGTAATTTACTCCAAGGACCTAGGGCGGAACTCAGCACCCAGGAGGCACTCAGTAAGTATTTGTTGAATGAATGAGTGATGCCTCGACCGCACTGCGTGCTGTGTTCAGTAATTTACTCCAAGGACCTAGGGCGGAACTCAGCACCCAGGAGGCACTCAGTATTTGTTGAATGAATGAGTGATGCCTCGACCGCACTGCATTCCCCGTGAGCCAGCTCCCACACTGCACATCTTACACGATCGCCCTTTAGACCTCGGAACGCAAGGAACCTCGTTTTACAGGTGAAGAAACCGGGAAGTTCAGTAGGTTACCGGAAGTCACGTGCCTGCCGGAGTGTGCACGGGCCTGTTGGACCCCGTGGCCCACTGTGACATCCAGAAATGGATGTGACACCAATCTCGGGCTGATAGTTGAGGGCGGGCAACAGATGTCCCCTGATGCCACGCATTGCAACCATTTTAGGGTGGGAGACGGACTGAGTTTTAGGTCTCCTCCGTTCCGCTCGCGCTCAGAGGTCTGTCTTTCGGCCCTGGTGTCTTCTGGCTGGATTACAACTAATTTGAATGTTACCGTGGTTTTTTTCAAACTCTAGTAGTTTCTCTCTTTTTGCTTTTGTTTTGTTTTGTTTGTTTGTTACACAGGATCCCCCTGTGTCATTCAGGCTGGCCTCGAACTCGCAACGATTCTTCTGCCTCGGCCTCCCCGGTGCTGGGACCGCAGGTGTGCGCCCCCACGTCCAGCTCAAACTGTAGCGGTTTCATAGGAGGTTCCGTTCTGGGCAGCTTTCGTGGGGATCGGTCAGTAACTGTAGGTGAAGAGTAGTTAAAGGCTGGGTGCCCTGGGAAAGACACTCAGTGTTCCAATCCTCAGACGGAGGTCGCTCAGAGCCCCTGTATATCTCCCTGTGCAACTCTAGATGACGGGTTAGAGTCTGGCCAGGGCCAGGTCCGGCATGCACGATCACCCTTTGGTTTTCTCTCCCAGAATTCCTTGGAATTTGTGCCCATCTCCGTGTTGTTCCCTGCTCTAAATCTTGGTTTCTTTGGGTCTCAATGGTTTCTGCATGGGAAGAGTAAATAAAAGGCAAGAGCAGTACAGAAGTAAATATTGATGCTTCCAGAAAAATCTGATGGCGATATGGCTGAGGGAAGTTGCTGACTGTAACCTGTCACCAGGAACCAGAGGACAGGGTGGAGCCAACACAGTATGGGAGTTCAGATCTGTATTCTGTCACTTCTGAGGGTAATGAAGAAAAGCCACTTAATAGCCTTGGCCTTCAATTTTCTTATCTGTAGAACGAGGTGATAATTTCTACTCCCACAGTTATTGTAAAGACTCTGCAGTATACAAGATGCAGAACTGACATGCTTCATATGGGCTGAATTTCCATTGGTTCTCTGTAAGAAAATTAAATCTCCACCGTTACTGTGGAGGGTTAGGAGTCAACTCGAAATCCTTTCATCTTCCACAAACTCCGCTGTGGTGTTCTGTGGCTTTAAAAGCTGTTCATTCCTCCTTTCAACTACAGTAGGCTGTTCCTTTAGTTATTTCCACCTTCATGTGCGATCTGCTTACTCCTAAGAACGGAGGCACCTGCTTTCCTAAGACCATGTTCTCTAAAGACATCTGTCTTACTTTACCCTAAATCTTTAGGTTATTAGCATTGGAGCAGGGCGCTCAGGTCAGACACGTGGCCATCTGGAATTTACATGCAGACTTTCTAGATCAGTGGCTTTGACCTCTGTGAGGCTGTGGAGTTCTCTGAGACTCTGATGAATGCTACAGTCCCTCCCTCCCAGGAATTCAGCTGTATGTAACGGTGCACACTGGTGGAATACATCAGATTCCACACTTGGATCATCTCAGATTATCCAAGATTCTGTCGGAATCCACTTGGAACAGAGGTTGAGAACCTTTGCCTAATGGTGGCAAAGTGGCCATGAGGACTAGTTTCCTGCTAGTCCCTGAAAACACTTGTTGATTATCAGTATAAAAATAATCTTGCCATTCCAGGAGGTTTTGTGCTTTCTTTGGGTTTTTTTCTCACTGTGACCAATCATAAAGGCATCTAGAGGGACCCTTCCACCATCCAGTCAGTAACCAGCCGTGTTGCAACCACACTGCCACTGAGCGAGCCACTGTTCCTAAGACTCACGGAGGTCAGCCAGGCCCTGAGCACATATAACTCCCCATAGTTTCCACTCACTGGCCATCTAACTACAAAGCAGATGCTAAAAACAGACAAGGCCTAGTTCTCAGTAATGCACCCCACACTTGGGGCATTTGGTGCATTTCCAGCTCTGAGGGTCTCCATCAACGACACTGCTCATGGTCCAAAGAGATCATGCTTGGGCTTCCTTTAGAAGAAAAAAGTCATTCCACCCAGAGTAAGCTTGAGCACAACCTGAAGCAGTTAGGAAGATCGGAAAACATTCAAAACAATATTACCCGCACCTGTTAGTTCTAGTTCTAAAAAAAGCAACTGAAATACCTCCTGGATTAGGACGGTCTGCTTTGTCTTTTACATTGCATGGTATGAAGGAAAACAGGCAGCATTTTCTTCCACCTCTTATTTCTACCTTAGCATGTTTCTACCCAAAGCTTGAGTTATTCAAACATGGCAGCCATTAATAAATTCCTATGTATGTGCATAAATATGTACATAGTAGGAAGGAATGATATGATGTTGAGCATAAAAAAATGACTGCATTTTTCCAAAGATCTTTTCCCAAAGATTATATAGAGCAAATCTTTTTTGATTATTAATGTTTGATAAATCAGATTACGAATAAATATGAATATCACACACATTGCTAAAGACTTGTATAAAGTCAACATAACATTTAGCAAAAGAGATGAAGAGATAAAGAAAATTTAAAAATTCAAATACAGGGCCCGGGATTTAGCTCAGTGGCACTGCACCTGCCCGGCAAGTGCAAGGTCCTGAGTTCAATCCTTGGTACCAGAAAAAAAAAAAAAAATTCAAGTACATGAAATTCTATAGATTCTTTCACACTGGGAAAACGAAGTAAGTACACAAGAAGTTACAGTAACAACTGCATGATAATGCAATACCCATCTTCTTCTACACCTCCGGCACATACAGTCCAGAAAAATGTAATCCTCCGCTATTACAAGACAGCTGCTTTCCTAAATGAGGTTCTTGAACACACCCACGGAACATTTTTCAGGAGGATAAAGTGATGCTGCCATGTACGCCCAGTGTTAATTCCTCCCAACTTTTCTCTGGAAGGCAGTTCATTGGAAGCAAGTGCTAAAAGAAACAAATTTCGGCTCAGTGACACTATTTCCATATGTGCAGCCAACACAAGGTCCTCAGCGATATCCCATGGCAGAATACGGCCTCTGAAATCAAGAGTACAAAACGATCCTGTTCCATCCGAAATGGGATGTCAGAGCCGTAGTGTACCCCAGGTAAACCCCAGCGGGCCCTGCTTCTGCCGCTGAGCCTGACACACTCCCAGGAGGTCACTGTTGCAGACAAAATGACAGCTGTAGATCAGGTGCTGCTGAGACCCAACAGGGCGTTAGAGGTGTCTGCCTGGAGAAGCCTTCTTCTTATCTGTTCATACAAGCCACTCTATTATTTCCTCAATAACTGCTTAGATGCCTAGACATAAACACTTTTTCCAGTTCCCCTGTGAGATATTTTGTGAATTCAAGTTTTGGAAGACTTAAAATTATATTATAACAAAAAAATGGCACTTTTGCCAGAAAAGGCTTAAAGGCACCCGGTGTCTCACTACATAGCCCAGACTAAATCAGCAATTCTTTCTCTAGGCTATGGACGTTAATAAAGATCCCATGTACCTTGCAAAAAAGTGGTCTCTAAATGCCCATGAAATATTTCATTCTGACTAACAAGAAAATAAATATTGCTTTAGGCTGAGAAACTAAACGTCTCCCACAACATTTGTCGGGCTGGACCAACAGACATAGGAAAGCCTACGGCAAAGTCGACGGGAAAGGGCATTTCTCCCAGGGACACGGCTGCTTTGTGGTATCATGGTAACCGCCTTCTTCAAGAGCCTACAGACTCACCGTGAAACTTTCTCCTCTGATACTGACCAGTATGTTCGCTGTTTGAAACTGCATCAGCAAGAATGAAATATCTCACTCTCATCTGGAGAATCCGTCACTTGTTGACCCAGAAAAGCTGTCTAGGTCCCAACCCAGACAAAGAGCTCCCATTCTGGATACAACAGCCCACATTTATCTTGATTCTATTGTTAAAGAAATGAGATCCCAGGTTTGCCTTTCAGACCAGACATGCATCTGAAGTCCACTCTTCCTAGAATCCTAAAATAACTCTTGTCTAGAATAGAGTCTCCCTCCTTACAGGAGGCCAATGGATCTAATTTGGTTGGAAACAGGGTTGTTTCTGTTGTTCTTAGGCTGACTGAAATAAGGCCATGTTTTCCAATAAAATGCTCCAGGTAAACAAAGGATTTGCTGCTTGACCTATAGCTCAGAATTTTGAATACTGCCTTTCAGATATTGAAAAAACAGAACACATCTCCACTGCAGTGTAGTCTCCTGTGACCTGTGCATTGTAGATTCTATGCAAGCTTTCTAAGCAGAAACATTACAAGAGCTGGGAAACCTGCTCTGAGTGCTGAAGCGATATTTTCTGACTCTGCTGCCACTGAAGTTACCTGTGGCAAGTTCCCCCACTTCTAGAAATGTCACGGCTGGCAACTAAACACCACCAGTGTGACTGTGAATCTCAGAGACAAGAAAGGGAAACAGGTAATACAGACACGGGCCTCGGGTTTCGCAGAACTGGCTCTCTCCACAGCTGTAGGGCCGTCAGATTTAAGGAGAAAGCCAAAGAGGCTGGGAGGGTTATTCAGAGCATGTGCCTCTCCCCAGGTTGGAAGGCCGCTCCCAACTCACCCATGGGAGTAGCCATAATCGTAGGCGGAGGCAGACTTGCGACTGACTTCAGCCCCAAAGGAGTAGTGTGAGGCCTGCTGCTTGGAGGAGGCCGCCACCTGGCTGAAGGCCTCAGACTCCTGGCGGTGGGCGGCAGAGGAGCGGCTAGTGTAGGCCGTGGAGCCATGTGTGTAGATGGCAGAGCGCTTCTTGTCCTGCTGGTAATGGCTCATGGTGGTACGAAGGTCCTTGTTGCGGTAGCTGAGGTCATAGTGCTGGTGGGACTTCTGATAAAAAGGCAAAGCCATCTTGTGCCCCTCAGGGAAGTAGTCGACCTACAGGAAGACAATGATTCTTGAGTGAACTACTAGGGAACAAATTCCACAGAACAAGTCTATATCAACCTGAGAGAATTCACACTCTTGTCTCTTCAAAGAGCAGGCAGAAAAGGATGAAGTTCCGTGTGGGAAGGGATGAATACATTTTATTAATTTTCATGTTTACTAGTCCGTGTTTGCGATACATAATGATGATGTTCATCATGGGGAGTTGGTACATGCACAAAGCTCATCCTAATTCTTTTTACTTCCCCTTCCCTTCCCTAGCCACTCCCTCCATCTCTTGGACCCCATCCCTTCTGCAAAAGATCTATCTCCCTGCTTTCTATTACCTACCTTTTATTTGGGGACCTAAAAAATAAATTAAAATGAGGAGGGCTCTAGTCCAGTATGACTGGTGTCCATATAAGAAGAAGAAATTCAGACACATATCAGAAGATTGTGTGGAGACAGAGACACAGAGAGGAGTCAAACATGAGCCCAAGTGAGGCCTCAGAAAAACAATCCCCCCAACACCCTGGTCCTAGCTCTCCAGCCTCCAGAATGGCAATGATGTAAATGTCTGTTGGCTATGCTATCTGGCCTATAGTACTTTGTTAAGGTGGCCCTAGGGCAGCGCACACATACACAAAGGCCACTGCAGTGGCCCAGGGAGTGAGGGCCATGGTCAGCACAGCAAGTGTGAGAAGTGCTCAGAGCGTACACACAATCTGAGGTAGAGCCAATGGCGCTGCTGGAAGTTCTGAGGGCCAAAGAGAGAACCCCAAGGCTTTTGTCTGAGCAACCAGAAGACTGAAGTTGCTATTAACCGAGATGGGAGTACAAGAAGTCATCAGTTTGGGGTAGAAGAGGAGGAGATTGGCTTGATAGGATCTGTATTTATTTTTCAGTACCAGGGATTGAATCCAGGGACTTACACATGTAAGTAAATGCTCTATCACAGAGCAACACCTTGCAGAGCTGCTCTGCATTTGAGACACCTGGTCGACCTCCAAGTGGTGTTCAGTGGGAAGCTGGACGTGTGATTCTGGGGTACTGAGAAATCCAGGATGGGTATCCACATTTGGGACACCACGTGTAAGTAGTAAGGAAAGCCAAGAAAACAGATCAGAGCAATTATAAATGGAAAACTAAGTGCTGGGACTGAGCCCTGGAGTACAGTGATGTTATATACAGACTCTCAAATCACATGGGCACTTCAGAAAGGCATACTTTCAAACCAGAAAAAGGTTTGATTAGGAATCTGAAGGCTTCCCATCTTCTTACCTAAGAAGTGGGAGAGCTGATCCTCCGTGGGGCAGTTGGCACTGTGAACCTGAGTGGACAGTTCTGAATGTCAAAGGGAAGTTTGCCTAGCATTGGAAAGACACCCTTCACCCTGCTTGCCTCTCTTAGATAATCTCACTGACAGGCCATCGGCCATGTGGACAACCTGAAATGAGGTCATTATTGAGCTCCCCACCCTGTTTTTAAAATGCTTTTGTTCATATTTTAAAATGCTCTTTTAAAGTTTCATAAGAAAAATCCATTTTTAAGTAATCAGGGCTTTTTCCCTCCCAAACCTTGTTTTTCTTGAAATCCTATTGAGGAGTAAATCCTTCTAAAATTATCATCTTTTTTGGGTCAGATTTCCAAATAATTTTTATTTAAACTATTTAAAAAGTCAGTATGTATTCCCTAGAGAAGAAAACCCAGTAAACTTCACTCCAGAAATATTTATCTTAGGTCTCATGGAAGATATCAGTCTACAAGGCATTTCCCAAAAAGGGAAAAAAAAAAAAAAAAAGCTGCTAGCAAGCAACTCTGCTTCAACCCTTAAACAGATTGTTATTTTCCGTTATTAAATATACAGAATAATTATCATTGCATAATTAATAGTTATTAGGTGAACTTTGATAGGACAAGAGTTAGACTATGTTAATACAGAATTGTGTGAGGCAGCTGTACAGATATTAGGTAAGCTTCTATAATGATACATACCACACTGTCACATGGCAAATGTTACTTTAAAATCACTTCCAAGTAAACAATAAAGGTCCATTGCATTGTGAAATCGCTGACCAGAGGATTTGAAATGCTGTAATTTTTACAAAATAAAATCTTCAAATAGTTTTCCCCAGTTCTATTTGCCACTCTAGTTTTCCCCAGTATAATCATTTTTAATGATATCTAATCTTCCACATGCATTGATTGTTTATTACAAGTTACCAGGGTCTGACTTTAAGTCGCCAGAGCTGGCTGACCTCCAGGCAGAAAGACTAACTCCTCTCACTTCGTCGTGTAGGCAGGGATTACCCCAGTACACAATTGCTAGATTTTGTTGGAAAGAAAGATGATTTTCTTGTCTTCCGTTTCCTTAAAACCTACATTTGCTTTCTGAAAATAACATGAGAATTTAGGAAGAAGTACAAATTCTACAGTTGCAATCTTGAAGCGATACTTTTATAGAGGCAAATTCAGAGGATCATGAAGCACTCAAGCATTCACCCACACTTCACAGTCCCAGAATCACATTCTGTGACCGCAAGGTTCATTTGCCTCCTTGGGGGCTTAATTTGTAATCGAGAACCATAGGCACAGAGAGGAAGGAAAACACAAGCTTTCCTGCCCCTCAGCCATTCCAGATCTGAACCGAACTTCTGAACTGTACCTTGGAAAGTACTTGCACTTACAGTTGAATCTAAGACAGACACGATCTTAGAGGGCCAGCACCAGGAACTCAATTCAATGAGAATACAGTGATCAGAGAGGACAGCCCCAGGAGGCTGCTGGCACCTTGCTGTCCCAGTTTCCCTTCCAGGAGCTTCGCTTTCTGATTTCTCTGCTATTTTGACATCGCTGTGAGAAAACTGCTGAGCTGAGAAGGTGGAAGAAGCATGCACTGTCGAGCACAAAAATGACTGCACATTTTTCTGCGCCAATGTCACGCTTACCAGCTTCCAAAGGACCGACGGTGATGGAAATGTTCCGATGCCGTGAGGAGCTGGAGGAGACAATGAAAACCTCAGCTAGGCTGAATCCAAGGAAAAGTTAAGAGGCGGGACTGGAGACAGGACCCTGGGGCCCAGTTCAAAAATAAGGCATGTGGTCAGGCAGCAGAATGTCAGGCCCCACAGCCAGCCTTTTATGGCCAAGCAGGCAGATAAATATAGCAGCAGATGGGGAGAGAGTTCCAAACCCAGAAGACAGGCGCAGGTAGGGAGCTGCCTCAGTAATGTGGTTTCATCGGGGCCAGGCAGTGTCTCCGGCCTGACTGAATCAAGGATAGGATTTTCACTGGGCTATCAGAGCCGTGTTCAATATTGCTTTATCACAGAGTATTTAAAAATGTAACGGAAAGAGGGGTTTGTGTTGAGAGCTAAAAATAGGTGTAGTAATCTGATTCTCAAAATGGACTTCATGGAATGCTAAAATATGGTTCTGGGTGTGCTGTCAGTAACGCATGTGTAAGGCCTTTCAAAGATATGAAGTAAAAGAAAGAACTTGAGGCTAACCAGAGGCAAAACAAGAAATGGGTTATGTGTGGTGGTAGTTTTGGCCTCGCAATGCACAAATCACTGTTGCTCTCATTTCAGGAAGATTTTCAAAGCAAATCATAGCTCCAGGTTTGTTCCTTAACTAAAGTCATTTGGAAGGACTTTTTTTTTTTTTTTTTTTTGTACTAGGGGTTGAACCCAGGGCCTTTGTATTGAGCAACATCCCCAGCTTTTTAAAACTGTTTGAGACAGGGTCTCCCTAAGTCCCTCAGGCTGGGCTTGAAACTGTGACCCTCCTGCCTTAGCCTCCCAGAGTGCTGGGATTGCAGACACGCACAGTCATACCTGGCTGGAAACCAGTGTTTCATCTTTCCTAAACTCAGAGTAGGGGCAGTCTAACAAGGGGGGTCTGTTTTTCAGATGGTGTAACCAAGGAGGAGGCGTAATCTGTGGCTAGAGCCTCACTGTGGACTCAGTTCAGACCCAGATTCTACTCCACTGACGGCCTTCCTAGCCTCATGACCTCAAGCGGTTTAGTTCTCCTCCCTGGGCTTCAGGTTCTCTGAAGAATGGAGATAAGAGTATCCCAATTACACGGCTGCTGTGGAAATTAAATGTGATGATGACAGTGAAGCACTTACCCAGGGACTGCCACAGAATAAAGGCTCACTACCGTCAACTGTTATTACTACAGGGAATAACAGAAAAGTTCACGTTCAGAGTAACCATAGCGAACAGACTGATACCTTGATATACTGGCCCGTGTTCCAACAACTGATTACATGGACTAAAAAATACATCGTGCGTATCTATCAAATATTGAACAGACTTTCTTTTCAAATATTTATTTTTAGCTTAATTTTTAATCGCCACATCAAATACACAAACTACAGGGGTGGCATGTGATGTTTCCTGCCTTGTATTTATCGTGCAATATTTACATCAGGATAAACATGTCTCCTCAAACATTTCTCATTGTTTGGTGGTGAAAACATTCACAATCCTTCCTACCTACTTGAAACACACAGTGCACTGTCCTCTCTGTAGTCAGCCCGCTGCGCTGAGCGTCTTCCTCCCATCCAGCTATAACTTAATAACCCTGGTCAGCCTCTCCTCATCTCTCCCTGCCCACTACTCTCCTCAGCATCTGGGAGCGGCCATTCTACTTTCAACTTCTACCAGATCAATTGTTTTTCTTATTCCACACACGAGTAAGATCCTGCGGCACTTATCTTTCTGTGCCTGGCTTATTTCACTCAACAGGATGATCTCCAGTTTCATCTGTGTTGTTACAAGCGACGAGATTCTACATTTCCAGTGGTTGAGCAGGATTCCACTGTGCATACGTGCATTTTCTTTGCGCCTTATGTGTCACATGACGAGCATGTTGCTTGTCTCCATTCCTTGGCTGTTGTGGGTACTGCTGCAACAAGCTTGGGAATGCAGTTGTCTCTGACATATGGATTTCATCTCCTTTGGGTGTATACTCAGTAGTGGCATTGCTAGATCATATGGTACTTCTATTTGTAATTTTTTAGGAACTTTCATACTGTTTTCCACAACGGCTATGCTAATTTACATTCTCACTAACAAGTGTGCAAGTGGTTTCTTTTCTTCACATCCTCCTCAATGCTTATGGTTGTCTTTTTTATAACAGCTATTCTTACTGGGGTGATATTATTTTCCTGAGGGTAAGACAGTGAGCTGTGCTGAGGACCTATCACATGCCAGTCCCTGGGACAGTCACTTTATAGACGCAAGCCCAGTGACCCCTCGTAAGACCCTGTGAGGGAGGCATCATTAGCCCCACTAAATAGAAGCAGGAATCGAGGCTTCAGGAGGTGAAGTCATTTGCTGGGATCACTCAGCTTGTGGGTGACACAGATGCAGTTAAGAGATCTCTGGCTCCCAAAGTCCACGTACTTATTGTCACGCGTAGTTGATAAGTGCAGTGACACTCTGTTGATAAGGAAGTAGATCTCTGAAATGCTCTTCCAAGTGTACCGGAGACGCCCCTGGTAACAGGTCAGCTTTGGGTGACCCCAAGCTATGAAAGAGTGTTCTCTTGGCTCCTTGCCCAGCTTCCTGGGAAAGCTCAACCTGACATTTCTTCACCACAGTGTGTGTATCGGCACACGAGCTGTCTGGAGCCCGCAGGAGAATTTTTAAAGCTTTATGATCTCAGTCATCCATTTGTTCTCGAGATGCCCAATACAGGTTCTTCTCCAGGTTCACCCTCCGCCCATTGGAACGGCTCCTGGTGAGCCACTTCTCTAGAAGGAGGAAAGTTGCTTGAAATCTCCTCAGAGCAGAGGAAAGGAGAAGCAAACACAAATAAGACGTAAACCATCACAGGACCAGTCAAGATTTAACGACCACCAGATGCCAGGGATTACTGCTAGTTGCTTTACAGTATTTTATTTGACCATCACAGATATTTAAAATTTTTATCGCTCAAGAAATTTATATTTAGGGCTGGGGATTTAGCTCAGTGGCACCGCGCCTGCCTTGCAAGCTCAAGGTCCTAAGTTTGAGCCCCAGTACCCAAAAAAAGAAGAAAGAAAGAAATTGACATTTACAGAGATTAAAGTCACAGAACTCAAATATGACAGAGGAGTCAAGCCCAGGTCTGACACAACCTGCTATCCTCTCTCTCAGCGGTCTCAGCACATGTGTGTATGTGGACAGGGACGAAATGTTCCAGTGATGTCCACCACTGTCACAGAAGATGGGCTTCATCTACGACTCTGGCGTAAGAGACAATGATCTATTAGATCAAAGTGTACAGGTTACGTTCATCGATATATCAAGATGAAACATTTACTGAACTTTGATCCTTGTTACAAATTCAAAATGACACCATGCCTGCCTCACAAGTACAAGGTCCTGAGTTTGATTCCCTGGTACTGGAAAAATGAAACAAAACAAAACAAAATAACCAAGCAAACAAAAAAAAGAATTCAAAAGGAAAAGCCCATATAAACTGTGGAAAACTAAAATATTATTTATTTATCAACATTCAGGAGCCCGGGGAAAGCCAAAGAGTACTCTTCCAAACACATATACAAGAAGATTGGACAAAAGAAGCATGGACAGGCCCAGGGATTTAGCTCAGTGGTTCCACCTCCTGCCCTGAAAGCACAAGGTCCCGAGTGT
>NW_022900942.1:62490180-62511085 GCF_012274545.1 Fukomys damarensis
AAAAAAAAAAAAAAAAAAAAAAAAAAAGAAGTACGGATAGCACTCAGACCAGCGTCCTAAGTGACATTTCTGCTGTGGCATCATCTAGGTTTAGCTTTTTCTAAAAGCAGTTTTATCCAGAATAATATCCATATAATAAGTCACATAATGATGTATTGGCTAATAAACTAATAAAGAAAATTTAGTTGGGCTCATTCCAATCAATTATTGTGATTTAGTCTCCATTCTGTTACAGATGTATACTCGTTCTGATGTGTAATTACTGTAGTTTATCTACAATACCCTTACAGATGTGTAATTATTCTGCAAACCTAATAACTTGTTAATTTCAAACTTCCCAGAAACTGATCTAATGAAAAAGTTTTTAAAAAGCATTTAACTGCCAGGTATGGTAGTACATGCCTGTCATCCCAGCACTTGGGAGGCTGAGGCAGGAGTATTGCCACAAGTTGGAAGCCAGCCTGTGCTACATAGTGAATTCAAGGCCAGCCTGAACTACACAGAAAGATCCTGTTTCAAAAAAACCAATAACTAACTAACTAAATAACTAACTAAATAAAAGCATATAACTGTAACAGTCTGGAGACTTCAGAAAATATTTGCTTTAAGAATTGTAGTTAGTTTTTTAAAGTGGTCTTAAAGTAGATATATAGTCCTTTTCAAATAAATTGGGAGAATGCTAATATTTTATAAGTGTAAAGCAACATGTAAAACTAGCACTAGAGTATTCTAAAAGCCAAAAATAAATGTATAAGTTCTATTTAGCCACCTAGCATTTTGTCAGCTTATTTTCATTTTACAGTAGTTGATGAAATAATTAATAGCAAATCACTGCTCTGTACATGAGGGAATAAACAAAAGAAATATTCTTTTAAAAAAATAAAACACAGAAGACCAGGGGATGCAGCTCAGTGGCACCCCGCCTGCCTGGCAAGTGCAAGGTCCTGAGTTCAATCCCCAGTACCACCACCAAACAAACAAACAAACAAACACCCCCCAAAAGAAAGCTTACAGTAGTTGATGAAATAATTAATAGCAAATCACTGCTCTGTACATGAGGGAATAAACAAAAGAAATATTCTTTTAAAAAAATAAAACACAGAAGACCAGGGGATGCAGCTCAGTGGCACCCCGCCTGCCTGGCAAGTGCAAGGTCCTGAGTTCAATCCCCAGTACCACCACCAAACAAACAAACAAACAAACACCCCCCCCAAAAGAAAGAAATGTTTAAAAAACAACTAAATTTCAACTGATATTTAGAAAGTTTTGTCTTAAGTGGCTCATCTTAACTGACAGAAAAGCCCTATATATTCATAATATGTAAAAATAAAGACTCAACATTTACCCAGCTCGGTTCCTTAAGCATTTGAAAACCCTACCAATATTTCAGGTATTGTGCTGTGCTCTGGGGCACAGAGGTGACTGGATCGTGCCCTCAAAGCAGTGTCTGTATGGCTGAGGAGACAAAGACTCTTTAAGAAAAATTATGCTATAACGGGGTAGGTGCAATGACACCGGCAGAAGGTGATTAGCTTTTATATCTGTACAAAGCAAAACCAATACAAATCCCCCACCTTTCAAAACAGGAACCAAAAGGGCAAAATCTAGAACTGTGCTAGGTATGGAGAAGGAAAAAAAAAAAAAAAGGCTGTTAGGGCCTATAATAAAGAATTTCCAGCCAGGGATTTAGCTCAGTGGCACCATGCCTGCCTCACAAGCACAAGGTCCTGAGTCAATCCCCTATACCAGGAAAAATAAGAATTTCCAAACTCTGACCAGTATTTCTCCAATGCAGATGCTTTTGATAGAAGCTTAACTTGTTCAGTGAGCTTTTTTGGTTATTTGTATTTATTTATTTAATCTTTATTTTCTTCTCTTTTTGTTTTTTTGAGATAAGGTCTCATTATATAGTTCAGACTGTTCTTGAACTCACTATGTAGGCCAGGCTGGCCTTGAACTTATAGTGATCGTCCTGCCTCAGCCTCCTATGTGCTCAGATTACAGGTGTGCACCACACACTCGGCCCAGTGAGCTCGTTTGAAAGTCATAGTTACCAGTTAACATAGAATACTTACAGGATATAGGAGAGCTGAGGTGTATCCTCCGACTTATAGTTGACTGTTAAATATACATACTTGTGTGTGTCACGTACACACATGTATTAGAGGAGGGTAAGGGTATTTTGCACCTATCTAATCTTGTTTACTGCGTGACTTTCAGAAATCATTTCACCTCTCTGAAGCTTGATTTTTTTCAACTATAAAATAAAGTATTGAAGATTGATGATCTCTAAGGTGATCCCCAGCTCTAAAGATCTGAGCTATCCATCCAAAAAGTGACTATTTTAGTCTTACCTTGCTAATAAGCTGATCGGCAATATCCTGCATGGAATAATTAGGGGTGCATAGTGGATAAAACAAACCCTTCTTGCTCCCAAAGCTCACATCTGAAATGCTCCTTCCTAAGGTCTCCTGCATGATTTTAATTCCTACTCTACTGGAAATACTACAGAAATGTGTTTCAATGCATTATCTGTGCATGGGGCGGGAAGCTAGGAAGTGCGCCTAGGGGTGCTCCATTGCTGAGCTAAATCCGCGTCCCTCGTTATGTTTTATTTTGAAACAGAGTCTTACTTGGTTACCCAAGCTGGTCTTGAACTTGAGGCCTTTCTTTCTTTCAATGGAAATAGTTGTATTTGTATGTCAAAGACTAAGAATGGAGACATAGCAAGCTTACCAGAGCAGACGTCATGGAAAGCTACAGATGACTGACCCCTGCCCCCACACCAGCAGCTCTGGTGGTCATCCACCTGGCTAAGGGCAGGTCCAGCTGACAGAACTGCCGTTCCCGCCCATTCGTCATTGAGGCTAATGAGGCTATTATTTCTTTAAGTCTGAAGGTTACAAGGAGCGCATGATGATGATGGAAAAGGCTAAAAGACAGAGCTCAGTGAAACAGCTATTGTTGCACAAGCAGAACACACTGTCTCACAAAGTAGAAGAATGAAACTGAAGACAGAAAGGAGCTAGTGAAAGGGGAAGTGTTTACTGAAAGTATAAGAAGAAAGCAAGCTCCTGGAAGGTGGAAGGGGTTCTAGAAAGTAGGGTATCCTGTGGGCTCTTGTCCAGACTCTTTTATGGGAATCTACCCGGCATCCCGGGGTCACCTAGCACAGGTGGCTCTGTGGGTTTTGGATGACCAGTTGGGACTAAGCCTCTCTAAACCAGTTACTCAGTGTGCGGAGTTTAAAGGAAACCAAGTTTAAAAGAAAAGTGGTTATTCTGTATTTTTAAATTCCTTGAAACTCCACCTCGGATGTAGAGAGGGGTTTGTACTCCATTACACTGGAGGAACTGCTTTCAGAGGAACTACTTCCTGGGTCAACGGGTCAAATCCTACTGCCTATTCTTACTCTAACTCCTATCAGTGTGGCTGACCACCGACTCCCTCTTGGGCCTGTCTTGCTAGCTGCCTATTTGTAAGCTAAATAACTAAAGAACCCCTTACACTAGCACTATAATCAGAAGGCAAATTTCACCTATTAAATGAACTAGATATAAACTAGCTGAACTACATCCAGATGTAAAGTTAGAGCTCCTGCTAACATTGCCTGTATCTGGGTAATGGGGACGGGAAGCCAACATAGTCCCTGTCTTATATCAGACCCTCCAGACTGGGAGGGACCCACTTAGGCTCTCTCCTCAGCTAGGGATGGCAAGAATTCCTGGGCCAATGGTCCTGGAAAGGGGCAAGCCTGCAACAATGCGGCCCTGGCAGGTGAGTAGTAGGACAGGGCTCCTACTCGACTCAGCTCTGGGACTACTGCACTGTCCTGAAATTGGAATCCAGGCCACGAGAAGGCACAAACAATACCATGGAGGCCCTTATAACCACATAATGGAATTCCATTCTATTATTTTCTAGTTGCCCATCTTCTTCTCTCCTGAGATCCTTTCTCCATCGCAAGGACCTTCTCTGCGCCTGTCCAAAATCTCTTCCCCTATCTGGAGAGGGGAGGGAAGCCCTTGGATGCCAAAGTGCACCTGGCCCAGGGTTATGGGCCAAAGGGTACAGGCTGATAAAATCCTGCCCCCAGACAGAAGGGAGCAGGTAGAAGGGGTGACGCTGACCTGCCACAGGAACCCAGAACCAGACACTACATAGAGACAGAACAGCCCGGAGCTGAGAGTCAGCGTGGCAAAGGGTAGGCCGGCTGACTGAGGGAGAAGGGCTGTGAGACTCTCCCAGCATGTGTGTGGCTCAGCGCTAGACAGATTCCAGGATCAGGCCCATGAACGAGAAGCCGTCCTGCTTTACAGCTCAAAGGTGCCATCGGTATCAGGGGAAAAAAGACATGAAGTCCATTTTCTAGAGTTACTTCTATATGCCTATTTCTCTATCCGTAAATAGATGTTTGCGATGATGTTCACCCAATATTAACGAAAATTACTTCCAAATGACGAGATGTTTTACCTTTCATTTTCTCTATTTTCCTTTTTTGCTTTATCTTTAAAATAAATACAATTACAATGGTACCAAGAACCTTAACATGTATATACATACAATGGAATATTATTCAACCTAAAAAACAGATGAAATCAGGACACATGCTACAATGTGGATGGGCCTTGAAGACCTAAGAAGAGTCACTCAGGCACACAATGACAAAACCACTCCGACGAGGCACCTAGGGAAGTCAAACCTGTAAAGACATGGAACAAAGGTACAGGGAATTCTTGTTTATTGGACACAGAATTTCAGTTCTGCAAGAGAAAACAGTTCATTGAACTGCACCCTTAAAATTGGTTAAGACGGCAAAATGAATGTATTTTTGTTTTGTTTTGCTCTGTTTTTTGGTACCAGGGATCGAACTGAGGACCTTGCACCTGTTAGGCAGAAGGTAGAACCACTGAGCTAAATCCCCGGCCCTTGACTGTTGTGTATATTCAACCACAACTTAAAAAGAACTGTTACAGAACAGAGATTTTTACCCTCTATGCAAACCAACAGCTTAGCTGGCTTCGGTTCATGAACACTGACTTCTGTGTCACAAAGGTCATTGCTGTTCCCAGCAGTGACCACAGCATATTCTACGCTGGTTCGCTGACTGCCAGTTCCAACGGGACGACGCTGTGAAGCTGTTCAAGCTGGTCTTGAACTCATGACCATTCTGCTTCAGCCTCCTGGGTGCTGGGATCACACCACACGCAGCTTGTACTGTTATTATTATGTGTTTTTCACTCGTGAGAGAGCTGTGGCACAGAGAAGCTCAATAACTTGCTCTAGGACACACAGCTAAGAAGGATTAGAGCTAGGATTCAAATTCAGAATCCTTAATAGGCTATACAGCCTCATCAATTAAAACAAACCACTTCTGATAAATTTCTATAACTTCCTCAGTTATTTTAATCACAAAGATACTATTTTTACGTCTGAGGCAGGTATATATCTCCACGTATTAAACTGACTGTGTTCTGTGTTTCCTCCTCCTCTTTTTCCAGACCACAAGAATCCTCTGTCCTCCATAGTCCACAGTGAAGCAGAAATAAAGATGTCAAAACAAAATGAACCTTCAGATTGGTGGCCGGAGCTGCAAACTCAGAGTCTGCTTTTCCTGTTCTGCCCAGAATAGGAAGAGATTGGAAAGGCAGGGCTGCCATGATAGGGAAAACTTTTATAAATAGCAAAAACCTATAAAGCGTTACAATGTCAAATGGCTTCTGCTGTCTCTAACAGCCATTTGCTTTGTTCAGCTCAGAACTAATAGGCACCGAAGGCACTAACTGCTGAATGAGGCATTGGTCCGACCCTGAGACAACAGGGCACAGCAAGGCCTTGAGCTCCGAAGAGACTGGAGCCACCTGATCGTAAGAGCGTCTGGATGAAAGAACCCATTGCTAACGTTGAACACCCCTTCCTACGGACTGGAATAGACAACTAGGCGAATCTTAAAGGTGAACTCCCCAACGGCAGAGAACTGCTAAATCTGGGTTGAAAAGATGAACTATCCTGTGGCCGTGATTTGAACTGTGAGAGTGAAATGTAACCACCCACATGAAGCCAAGGCTGTGAAACCCTATGAAAGGAGGAGTTGTGACCCAGAGTGTCGTTGATCCAGGCATGGCTTATGTGTGATCAACCCTTGTTGATGAGTAAATTTGTTATTTTACTTCCATTCTGCTGCCTCTCTGTGTGTCACTTACTGATTCCTTCCGTAACACTAGGACAGGAGATGGGGTGGGATGGGGTGATTCTGAGCATGGGAGAAACAGGGCCTTTGGTGAAAAGCACAAGGGGGTAGAGAGAAAGAGCATTAATCCTGAAAAAGACTTAAACTCGCAGACATCGTGCTAAGAGAAATCAGACAGTCACAAGGGATGAATACTGGGTGCTTCCGCTTACACGTGCTGGAACAATCAAAATCAGAGCCACAGAAAGTGTAGTGGCAGAGGTCAGGGGCTGGGGCAGCAGAGCAGGTGAATGGAGAGTGTTTAATAGGGATGGCGTTTGTTTCACAGATTTCCAGCAGAGACCTAAAATAAACATTTGTGTCTAAACCGAGACGGCATCAATAGTTGAAATGACCTGGACAGGGCCAGCCTGGTGACCAGGGGTGTATCAGGGGTCGCTTACAGAGTGCAGACGGCAGTGGGCTGCAGCGAACCGAAGTTACTCTCTACTGTACTAAGCTACAGCGTTTGCAGGGCTCCACTTAAAAACAGCAAAAGGCAGGATCAAAGACAAGAAGAGTCGTTGGGGAGTGAGGTGCACCCCGCTCCCACCCCATTGTTATGAGAGCTCTGCCGGGCTCAGGAAGCGCTGTCCAGCCGCCAGCCTGGCACTCGGCCTCGGCCTCGGGGCCCACAAGCAGAGGGAGATGCTCTGGTTCGGGTTTGGAGACTCTTCCCCTACAAGTTTCAGTTAGGGATGATGAGAAAGGTCTGGAGGTGGACAGCAGCGATGGCCGCACAACACGAACGCCCTGACGCCATGGAAGTTTAAAATAACTAAGAGGACAATCGTCATGTTACGTGCGTCGCACCAGCATTCTGCAAGGGCCGCCCCTCTTCAGCAGGCTCGGACAGACCCTCGCCTCACTCACGGGGACTGGAGACTCGGCCCCAGCGGAGGGAGGAAGCGCACGAAAGGGCTTCCAGTTCCCCGTGAGGGGCGGCGGTGGACGTGGCCACGCTGGTTCGCTGCCAGGTGCACATACTGTGCCACAAGAACCTGAGGGACTCTTTGGCTGTGCTTTGCCAAATTCCAGGAAAATTAACTCAGTCGCTGGCAGAGTGGGGCAGGAGTGCTTCCGAAAAGCTCCTAAATGCAACCCAAGAGGAAAAAAAATCTCTCAGGGCTCTTTTAGTTCTAAAGTGATGAAAGCCTCTGAATTAAGAAGAAAGCTATAGATGTTTATACAAATCATAGTTTTCCTTTTCAGTTACTGCCTTGGGAAGTATTTTCCCAGAAGGTACTATGAATTGAAGTATGATTATGATATTGCTATTTGGACTTATTACGCTAATCTATAATAATGCCATTGACCAAATATAAACGTGTTCTTAGCTCCATGCTCCATATTAGAATGTTTAATTTTATTTTGGCAAGATATATCCTTTTTAAAATGCATTTTAAAATTCTCTGCAAGTGTGCACATTTCCTTAAATGTTAATTATTTCACTTTCCTCTTGAATATCTTTTGACCTTTTACCATGTGCACTGATTTGTTAAGATCCTTTTAATGTGTTAATATCACAATAAATCGGCCACCATTAGTTGAGACTCACCGCGTGCTAAATGCTATATCAGCGTTTTACAGATATTAAGTTAATTTTTTCTTTTACAAAAGCCCTGCATGGCTGTTATTCCCAAATTATAAATGAGAAACCCAAAGTCAGAAAGCTAGTGGATAGCAGAGCTGGGATATGGATCCAGTTCTACGAGACTCGTTCTCTTTGCCAGACAGGCAAGTGCACCCCTTCCTGAAAAAGCTTCCCTGCCGCCAGCACCTAGGGGTGTTCAGTATCACGTGACCCCCGATCATGGACCACAAGTTAGGGTCATTTTGTATGTGCACCCTGGCCAGCAGCCAGGGCCAAAGAGGCAAGCAAGCCAAGCGAACCAAATGCTTCCTTGAGAATTGGAATTTGGAAATGTTCATAGCCAATACACTTACTAGCAGGGGCAAGAGATGGAAACACTAATCAAGAGATGCTTTGGATGTATTTGGAATAAAACAAGCAAACCATGGCACCCGAAGTCATGAGGGATCAAAACTAAGGTTGGCAGAGAAAGACAGTTGATGAAGAGTAAGCAAAACAGGGCTGGGGATGTAGCTCAGTGGCACAGAGCCTGTCTGGCAGGTGCAAACAAATATTGCACTTATTGCTGCTTAAAGACACAGCAGTGCAACCGCCATGTGGCCTGTGAGAGAGAAACCAAGGATCCAATCCTGCAAGCCTGAAGCTACCTGCTTTCAACCTCTCCAGTTTAGATCCAGTTCCTCTGAGTGTCCCTAAATTATGTCTTCTTTTCCTTGACATGCCCCTTCCCCGTTATTTATTACACTTGGAAAATCATGTGTTGAGCTCTGTAGTTTGGTTTTTTTTGGGGGGGTACCAGGGATCGAATTCGGGGTCCTTGTGCTTGCAAGGCAGGCGGCGGAACCACTGAGCTAAATCCCCGGCCCTTGAACTCTGTAGTTTTAAATGTATTTCTATTACTATTTTTCATTCTTTGGCCAATTTTTCAGCTTTTATTCTTATTACCAGCTGGTCTGGAGGCTTAGAATTTTGTTTCTTTTTAATGTTTCAAAGTTATGCTAAGGCAAGGACCTTAATGAAGCAGTATAGATGAAAGAGTATAAAAACAGAAAGAATTACTAAAAAAATACAGTGATACTATGGACTTCATTCATCGCTCTTTCCTGCCTTGGACAACAATTCTCACTAAGCCTATTTGCCTGAACAAGACCTAGCCTGTCTGTAGCTGATCTGGCCACCTATGTACCAAGATTTCATGTTGGACCCAGCAGACCATACCAAGGTTTGGTAACATTTAACTGGTTGAGTTTCAACACGGGATTACTTTCATCATCTAGCCGCTTCCTAAATCCACCTTCTTTTTCCACTGCCTGTGCCCCACAGTTCTTAAGTAAAGTACACACACAGCCTTAATGTAAGAGCGAGCATGTCTACCAGCCGGGAATTCTAAAAGGTCCTGGGAATACAAGGGAACAAAGATCTCTTGGGAAGTGTGTCCATCCTAATATCACGGCTCTTTCTTCTTCCTAAAGCAAATAATGGGGTGCAGCATACAGGAAGACACTGAGAAACACTAACCGCGGCGAGGCCCTCGGATCTAACCTCCAGATCTTTGGCTTCTCAGGGATTACTCGGCAGCACTGCAAGACCAGCGTCTGAATGCTTAACTGATGTGGCACTCTGCAGGGCAATGCCAGGGGAGGTGTCCTACGTGAAGTGCTGACAAGTTTATTAAAATGGAAATTGTCCGTAGGAATTGCTTTTACCTGCTGTTATTTCTCCAGGGAAAGGAGAACTCTGAATCAAACACTGTAACATATTCACATGGCTGGCAGAGTTGGTATTTTCCCAAGGCACTGATTTCGGTACAATTACCCCTTGCTACAGAGATCTGCAAGAAATCACAGAGTCTCCTCCCCCGGGAAAAACAAGGAACTAGGTGAATGCTATGGTTTGGACAAATGTCCCCCAAATGCTCTGTGTTGAAAGTGTGGTCCCTAACTTTGGTGCTGTTGGGAGGTGGTGGAATCTAAGATGTCAAGCCATTTCGGGGGTGCCCTTGAAGGGGTATTGGGACCTTAACTCCCTCTTCTCTCTCTTTGCTTCCCAACTACCATGAGATGGACAGGCCTACTCTGCAACACACTCCTGTCATTTTGTACTGTGCCTCTATAGGCCCAAAGCAACAGGACCAAGAGCCCATGGGCAGAAACATCTGGAACGATGAGCCAAAATAAGCCTTCCTCCTTTTAGGTTGCTTATCTCAGGTATATTCTTCCAGTGATGGAAGGCTGGCTAACACAGCCAGTGTTTCAGGTAAATCTATATTCCTACTCCAAATTAACACGATCACTCTTACTAATAGTTAGCACACTTCACCAATCCATATGGTGTAAGATGGACAGTGCAGGTGTTGAAGTCATACAGACCTGCGTCGGATTCCTGTTTTGTCCTCTTAGCCACGCTATGACCACAGGAAGGTCACTGACCTCTGAAAGCTTCAGGTCCCGACCTGTAAGATGGAGGTGACAATCAGTAGCTTGCAGGTAATGTTGCTGAGCGGTAATGTTAATAAAACTTACCAGAAAGCCTGCCTTGTGTGAAGTGCTCGATAAAGAGAGCTCAATAATAAACTGTTGATTGTTTTATTATTGTTAAAAGTATGAATTGAAAAAAATTGACTTAGCTGTCATAAAATATAGAACATACTTAAAAGCTAGATGGGAAAGTAAAAAACAATCCTAAATGATCCAATATTTTTCAGCAGAATAGGATGCTAAACACGATGTTCCTGTTACCTCTGAATTTTGGCAGCTGTCCCAGATGCTGAGGACATTAGTTTTCAGAACTATTCAGGACACGCGCCAAGACTGAAATCAATTTTGTAATCTTTAGTTAATTTTCCACCTCAGGAACTAAAAGAAGCAAGGAGATCAGTCTCTAGACCAGATTCTAGAAAGGCCAGCATCCAGAACTCTCCAGAAAGGGCTGACAGGTGCTATGCATGAAGCCCACACAGCTGTATGTGGAGGGGCTGGTGCTTCTCATAGCCTTAGGCAGACAGCTGCGCCACCTTAGCCTGTTTTGTTGCTGGAGGGAGACATCTGGCCAGACTACTGCGCCACTGCAGGCAATCCATTGTTCTTTTTCTCCAGAAGCTTTTATCATTTGTCTTTGAAAGTGCATGTTCCACCTGAATGAAGATTTTTGACTGTTTCAATTCCAGAAAACTTTATCCCTTTTAATAGTTTTTCCATCAGTCCCATTTTTATCTTGTTCTAGATTTTGTTACATAAAAATTGCATCAATATATCCTCCACTACTTTTTTCTCTCTTTATGCTGTATTTTCATGAAGGATTCAGTACATTTCGCATCACCTCTAAATGCCCCAAACAATAGCTGTCACAGCGTCTACCATCAGCACACCCTACTCTCCAGTCTATCTTTCCTGTCTTCCTTGCTTCCGTGAATGGGATTATTATTAAGCAGAAATCCTGATTCCTTTGTCTCCCAGGCTCACCCTCTCCAGACCCTCCATACTATTACCAGAGCAATTCTAAGAGAGTACAATTCTGATCAAGCTAATCCCATAGTCAGGAGAAGTAAGTGGAAATTTACTGGCTTTCAAGAATACACAGAGAAGTCACTCAGGCTGTGGTCCCTGCTTGCCCATCAGAGTCATCTTTCTACCACTTTCCAGTCACTCCACCTTCCAGTTATTCATTCCTTCAATATGCATTTTTAGGTAGTCAATACCTGCAATGTGCTAATTACGCTTCTGGATGTTGGAATCCTTTGGTAAAGAATGTGGACCCCTAACTCCTCTTAGTACTGAAGGTAGACAGTAAACAAGATGAGTAAGTAAAGTGTATAGTGTATCACGGGCAGTAAGGCAAGGGTAACAATAAAACAAGAAGGTGAAAGGTGGATGTGGACCATAAACAGAATGATGAGAAGGCTCGACTAAGATGACGATGTCTGAGTGAAGACCAGAAAGAGTTGGGGGAATAGCAGTAAAACTACTAGAGGAGCAAGCATGAAAATCAGAAGGGACATCAAATGCAAAGGTCCTGAGGTGGAAAAACACCTGACTTCTTCAAGAAACATTAGGGATATAAGTATGGCTAAGCAGGTTTGGAAAGGTAAGAAGTAGAAAATGAGGTCAGAGAAGTTTTCCAAGATGTTAGCTCCTGCAGCCTTGTAGGCCATTGTGAAGCACTTAGCTTCACTCTGAGGTGAGACAGTCTGGGAGCGTGTTGGGCAGAACTACGGCACATTCTACTCCCTGACGGAAAAGGGTCATTTTCTAGTCGAGTATGGTGGCACGTGCCTGTAATCCCAGAACTCTGTGAGGCTAATGGAGGAGGACTACAAGTGTAAAAATCTCATCTTGAGATGAAAATAACTTGGACAAATTCCAGATAAATATTTTGAAGGAGTTAAAACAAAAAGCTGCACTAATTACTGATTTAAGCTCCGGAGATACTTCTAGGGACTAAGCAGACGAAAACTCTACCAGGATTGAATGAAAGAAAGGGTCAGAGGCATGAAAGGAAAAGATGAGTCAGGATTTTGACTGAAGCAACTTAAAGGATAGACCTGCCATTACCGTGATGGAGGAGAGCAAAGAAAGCCACGTTGAGAGGTAAAAAGGGAGGATCAATTTCAGAATGTGACGATTTTGCTATCTATTAGACCTCTTCATGGAGATGTTAAATGAGTATTAGACATGTAAGTCTAGAGTGCAGAGCAGAGACCTTGGCCAGAAATGCATGCTTGGGGATGGCAGGTATATAAGTAGCACTAAAAGCCCTGAGAGTGGACGAGGCCAGGATTGAAAGGAAATGTCAACAGAAATGAGAAGCGATCCAAGCACTGATTACCACAGAAAGTAGGACGGACTGGCAAAAGAGACTGAAGAGTAGCCAGAAGGAGGGCACCGGGAATGCGGCATCCTGGAAGCCAGAGCAGTGTTTTACAGAGAGGAGTGATCGCTCTGTTGAATGCTACATGAAGACTGAGAACTGGCCACAAAGACATGGAGGTCATTGATGACCTTGATGAACACATATTTGAAGGACTTGCAGGGAAGACTTAGTATAGTGTATTCATTATAACCGAATTTGTATACCCATGTTCATTCCAGTACTATTCTTAGTACTACTAGTTCATGGCTAGAACGTGGTAGCAACCCAATGTCCATTAAAAGATGGATGGACAAGCAAAATGTGGTACATGCATACAATGGAGTATTATTCAGCATTAAAAAGGAAAGAAATTGTGATATATGGTGCAACATGGATGATCCCTGAGGGAACTACACTAAATAAGCCAGTAACAAGTAGACAAATACTGTATTTAAGTAGTCAAAAGTATACAAAAGTAGAATGGTGGTCGCTAGTGTATAAGGGAAGAGAGGAGTGGGGAATTATGTTTAACAGGCACAGAGTTTCAGTTTTATAAGCTGAAAGAGTTATAGCAATGGATGTTGGTGAAGGCTGCACAGCAATGTGAATATAAAGACAGGAAAGACGGAAAGTTTTATGATGTGTATTACACAACATTTTTTAAAAATGGGAAGAGGGAGAACTAGAGACAATGAGTATGGATGACTCCTTAAAAGAGTTTTATTATACAAAGCAAAGGAGGACAACAATGCCTGGAGAAAGAAAGTGCTTTCAGAAAGTGGATTTTTGCTGTTGTTCAAAATACTGTATATTAGTATATATCTGTTGCTGGTAAAACAAATTAACAAAAACATAGTGACTTAAAATGATACACCTTATCTTACAGTTCTGTAGGTTAGAAGTCCAACACAAGCCTCACTGGCCTAAATTCAAGATGTCAAGAATACTGTGTTCCTTTCTGAAGGTGCCAGTGGAGAATCAGTTTTCATGCCTTTCCCAGCTTCTGGAGGCACCTGGTGCAGTCCTTGGCTCCTGGCTGCCTTCCTCCATCTTGCAAGCCAGAAACACCACCTCTCTCTGACCATTCTGCCAGTCACTCTTCCCTCTCATTTCTTTTACCTCCTTTTCCTTTGAAGATCCCTTGTGATGGCATTGGGCCCACTGGGACAATACAGGACAACAGCTCATGAGGTCAGCTCAGCAGCAATCTAATTCCATCTTCTACCTTAATTTCCCTTTGCTACATAACTTAACATGTTCACCAGTTCTCGGAATTAGGGCACAGATATCTTTAGGCCTGGATACTGTTGCCTTTCACATATGGGATGCATTCCAACATCATTGTTACTGGGAATAATCCAATGGAGAGAAAGAACCTAATGATGCAGGAGAGGGCAGAGTTATTGTGGGATATAAGCAAGATGATGGAGGAAATGGCTTTTTGTAGGAGCAAGGAGAATTGCCCTTTAGTTAATAGGAAAGACAGGAGAGGACAAAATCTGTGGACAGATGTTGGATGGTGGGTAAATATATGGGACCTTGTGGAGTCATTACTTTCTCAGTGACTTAGAAGCAAGGCCATCAGTTGAGAGTGAGGATGGGGTAGAAGGTATTAGAGATGTGAGAAGACAGAAGGCATAAAGTTGACATCTAAGAGAAAGGGAACATGAAATGTCATAAGCATAAAGGGGCACACTTGAAGTCTGCGCTCACTGAAGTGTGACCAATTGCCTTGTTTTCTCCAGTCCAGTAGACAAATAATTGTACATAAATCAGTCACAGCAGGCTCTGGAAACTCCAAAATTCAGAGTTCAATACAGCCAAAGTTAAATTTCATAAACTAAGAAATTTAAATGAATTGTCTCTCTTAATTCTCACAATCACGGAATAAAGCAGGTTTTATTATTTTACCTTTTTTAGATGAAGAACAAAAAGGCTGCCTAACATGAAACTATAATTTTTGTTTTAGGTATTAAAGTAGTTTTATTTGGGGATGAAAAGTATTTGCATCATAAAGTTAATTCAATAAAAGTAACTTGATCACTACATGCATTCATTAATAAACTGTCACTTGTGTCAGCTATGATAGGCTATCAATTTCAAAACAGCTTACAATATTAGGAAATTTTTAAACAACTGGAGTAGCATTACTTTAATTTTCAGAGTCAGGTGACTCAGCTAGGCAATCCTTATTCTTCATTTTGTTTTGTTTTATTCTCTCTTGAATCTCGTTTAGTATTTTATTTACTTATTTATCTATTTATTTACTTTTGGTACCAGGGATTGAACTCTGGTCCTTGAGCTCACACGGCAGGCAGCAGAACCACTGAGCTAAATCCACGGCCCTCTTGTTTAGCATTTTAATTTTTCTAAGCATTTACCTATTTAACTTATTTTTTCAAATTTACTAGTATGAAGGCTTGGGATGTAGCACAATGACAGATTGCTTGCTGAGCATGGACAAGGCCCTGGGTTTGATCCCTATCACCTCAAAAAACCTTACCACTACAGGAAAAAAGTATTCTTACCCAAAAAAGTGTATTTGCCCAAATATCCTTAACTCAGTTCAATATTTCTTTTATCTTATCATTTTTGAATTTTAAAATAACTGATTAAATTTTAAAAGCCAGCAACACCATTCCTGGCTTTAGCAATTCTTTATGTAGAATTTTCTATACCCCTTTAATATACAATTTGTTACCTTGGTGCTCTAAAATTCATTTTCATACGGGTTTCATGAAACATGCTTATTCGTTTAAAAGAAAGCAGCTCTTCCTATTTTTTTCTCAGATTAAAAGATTGTTAAAATCATAAATATTTCACACATAAAGAATTAGAATTTCATTTTTGTTAGGAAAATCAGTATGTAAGCCATGATTCTCAAAATTCAGCAGTTTCTTACAGGCATTAAAAATTCTAAGTGTTCAACAGAAAATCATTGATTTAAGTTGTAAATATCAAGGGTCAATTCCCTATGCATTCTTGCTATTGTCTGGGTAAGAAGTTTCCTTTGGAACAAAAGAGAGCATATTATGCTAAAATAAAATATGGACTTTCCCTTGGGACATGACTAGTTATTTGCACTTGAGCAAGTAGTCACTGAATATCTGTTGGCACCCACAGATTAGACACTATATTAGGAGTGAGGGATATAACCTCCCTCTTCTCTAGCCTACCCCTGGACAGAGGCATAAGTTATAATCCTGCTTCTCCTATTGCCATTTGGGTAAATGGTGTATGTCACTGAAGTTATTTTAAGCCTCAATTACCTATGAGATGCAAGTCGTAATGACTACCTCACAGAGTGGTTACAAGAATTAAATGTTAAGAGGGCTGGGGATTTAGCTCACTGGTGCTGCTGCCTGACTCGCATGTGCAAGGTCCTGAGTTCATTCCGCAGTAGCAAAATAAATAAATGAATGTTGGAAATGTGTATGAAAAATATCTAGAACATAACAAATACGACTGTTAATTCCTCTTTCTCCCTTTAGATCCAACCTCACAAAAATAAATGCCTTACCTTGAAGCAGAAGCTATATATAATGTCCTTTTAGTATTTATAGCACATCCAAATTATCAATTAATACCAAATCTCCAAATTATTAGCATGTGGTTTTTTTTCTCAATCCTAGCACCTGACATTTTGGGCTGAGTAATGCTCTGCCATTTGGGGCTTCCTGTGCATAACAGGACATTAAGTGGCATCTATGTCTTCCCACCACACTCCAAATACTGGTGGCAGCACCCTGGATGTAAACATCCAAAATGTCTGTAGACAGCAACAGTTATTCCTCCAGGGTCAAATATCCACTCCTTCCCACCCTGGTGAGAATCACAGCATTAGCGGATCACAAATTCACATTTAGTGAATCTCAAACATTAAAAAAACAAAATTAAAAGGCATCTGATTCACTATAGACTGAATTGCATCCCCTTCCAATTCAAATGCAGGTCTAACCTGCAAGGTGACTATATTTGGAGGTTGGTTCTTTAGGAGATAATTAAGGTTAAAAGAGTTCCTACTCTCACAGCACTGTCTTTATATGAGGAGGAAATAGTTTTCTCTCTGTGCCACGTAAGGATACGGCAAGGTGGCCTTCAACAAACCTGAAAGAGGAAGGAACCTCATCAGGAACCAAATCAGCAGACACCTTGATCTGTGACTGAGAGCTTGGCCTGGGTAATTTCTGTTGCTGAAGTTGCCCAGTGTGTACTTTATTTTGCATGGCAGCCTAAGCTAATATAGAACTTTCTATAGAATAGAAAATCTTAGAAAGCATTACAGATCACCAGGTATTATTTAGTGATATAAATCTCTTACTACAAGTTTTGGTCAAAAGTTTGAAAAGACATCCCAGTACTCTAGGCAGCAGAAGCAGGAGGATCACAAGTTTGAGCCCAGTCTGGTCCATTTAGTGTCTTAGCAAGCCTTTGTCTCAAAATTAAAAATAAACAATGGGCTGGCAATGTATTTCTGTGTGAGGGCCCTGGGGTTAATCCCTAGTTCCACAAAAAAGAGAAAAGGTGCAAAGATGCAAAGGAGATTTTCCTGCGATTTTTTAAAGATCTGTAGGGCCCAAAATGGCACCTTCTGGAAAAGTTAGAGCCTTTGGTGGAGTCCAGTCATCAAAATGTAATATGAAAATATTAGATGGAGTATTAAAAATTTTCCACATTGTCTTGCTCACCGTGGTATATCCATAGCTACCAATGAAATGAATACATGAACGAATGAAACTTGCCAAAAATGGTGTAGTTTGTGTTCAATCAGCCAGGCCTCTGATCACCTTCAATACCACATGCTGCTCCCTTTGTCTGGAACGTTTCTCTCCCATCCTGCACTCACTTCAGTAAGCCTGACAGAGGCCTTGTGGAAGATGTCCCCACAAAACATCTTCCACAACACCTCTGACAGGCTTACTCCCTCCTCTGTTAGCTGTTCCATAGTTGTTTTCTGATGCTCCGTAACTATGCATCCTATCTACTACACTTCCCAACTCCATCCTGGAGGTGACATCTATTCAATTTGAAAAACCTGAAGCCACAGTTCCCACCATAGTGCTTTTGGCGATGTAGTTGCTATTTAATACCTGTTGACTGGCTGAGTGGAGGAAAACACTAAAAAAGCAAGTGAATATCGCTTTCAAGTTGAAGGAGAAACAATTTCCTTTCTGTGGTCTAAACTAAAGGGATTTTTTTTCTGAAGGAGAGCACGTTGGTGGAAGGCTCCTGCTCCGGTGGTGGCAGGCCACCACCCTGTGGAACCACTGTGCACTGCAGGCGCACCACTGTCCCAAAACCAAACTCCAAGAACAAACGCAGCCCCCACTGCTAAGCCCCCTGGTGTTTGTGCTGACCCTGCCTGCCTTCTGTGTATGTCCTCCATTTTTCAGACAAGAGTCGCTTTGGACCACTGCCAAATCCATGGCTTCCCAGAACCTGCTCTTAGTTAGTTCACTGGAGATAAAGCACCCAATTATTTGTATCTTTATCCAGTACCCCCAGTGATTCGTACAGTGGAAGTCTGGGAAACCAACCGCCTTCTTTTCAGTTCTATAGAATTCGGGTACCCCCCCCCAGTGACTTTACCTCCAGGTTAACTTTGGAATGTTACTGGTAATGGGTGGAATGCTACTGAGTTCCTCGCACAAAGCTGGACCTGACCGGACCGGTTCCAGGCTGCAGTGCGGGGCTTCTGAGGGCCGGGATTCCCCTTGCTGGGCTAACAGATGAGGTCAGGGCGAAGTGACTCGGCGGGGACAGACACCCCGAAGAGGCTTTCTCTTCCTTTTCTGAGAGCCGTGGTTAGAAGCCGCTCTGGGCGGGGGTGAGCCGAGAAAACGCAGGCCCAGGTTTTCGTTCCCATTTTCACGAAGTCGCAGTTCGCATCGCGGAGAGTGGTGGGCCAGGGTCACCTGTCTTCCTCTAGCTCCAGTGAGTTTATCAAGGACAAAGAGGCTCTGGCAAGTACATTTGCAAACTTTTTGAAGAAAAAGATTCAGCCAATCACGACCTTATGGAGCCTTACTGGACCACAATCATGGTACTCGGCCAAGGACCTCAGGAACTCAAAGCACTGCATCAGCTTGGAAGCAGCTTAACTCAACACACCCCTCTTCAAACAGGGACCGGACCCAGGTACTGCGCATGCGCGCACAGGTCCCCGCGCAGGCGCACTATTCCGTGCCGGAAGTCCGAATCCCAGAGCGAGGCGAGCCGAGAAGAGCGCTAGTCACGTGGGCCCGGCGTCCTTCTCCGCGATTTCCTTACAAGGACTTGGGCTTCGAGGCCCCGCCCCTCGCCGGGCTCTGGAATGTGCGGAGACGTAAAGTCCTAGGACAGTCGCAACCATCTGTGAAAACGGAAGGGGGAGGGAGACTTCAAGTGCAAGAAGCGGTGTAAAAAACGAGACTCAGTAATCAAACGTAAAGAAGCGCTACGCATTCGTCACGTTATGTTCCGTCGGCGTATACCTTATCTCAATCCGTCCTTCAACACTGCGCCCTGACCACACTGGCAGTCCCCCCGCGGCCGCCCTCCCATGGAGCCAGCCCACTCAGCTGGTGGACCGTGGGGACGCGGCTTCCTTCCGATGTGCTAAGCGTGGCCGGAAGTGCTGTTTTTTTTGTGGCTCCGGCTGTAAAGGGGCGGCGGTAGCGGCTTCGCTGGGCTTGCGGGGGTGCTGTGGTTCTCGCAGCTACGCAGGGTGAGTGGTGGTCGCGGTCGCCGACCCAGGGACCAGTGTCTGCAGGGCGGGGGGCGCATCTGGGCAGGTGTTGAGCGGGAGCCCAGGTTCTGAGTCCTGGTGTCGGCTGTGGGATCGAAGGCTGCGGCCACAAGTGGTCCGGACGCAGACTTCTCTTCTGTGTCCAAAGTGGGAGCGCGGAAAATGTGGCTCGCTGGCGCCGTGAGCTTGGGCGACTGCCGGGCCCGCGAAACCCGAGCCCCCCCGCAGAGCTGACTCCGGGGCTAAGTTTAGTGTCTAATGTAAACTTGTCGGATTCTAGGGAGTTTGGGCCTAAAGCGGAGCCCAGTGACTCCCCGTCCTCCTGGCTGTAGCTGCTGCTGCAGCTGTACGACTACGTTTCGTAGCAATAACCGACTCAAACTAGAGCTCACGATCCCTTCCTGGAACTAGAACCTGTCTGCTTTTGTGTGTTTGTTTGTTTAATAGTTGGACAAAGGAATGTGGGGTTTAGTTTGGCCGGAGGGAAAATTCCAGAATAAAATACCATTTTCCTTTTGGGTGGAGACTGAGTGAAATCAATCTGCGAAAGAGGAGTTTCCTTTTAATGTAGTTCAGTAGGTTTATTTATTAAAAACTTGTGAGTTCTTAGAAACCTTTGCAACAGAAATGGGTTAAGATTTTAACTTTTTAAATGCAGAGTTTTATATCTAAAGGTGAAGAAAGCGAATGTTGATTAAAATGGTGTTTGTTTTGTGCTCTGGGAGTTGTTTGATAACTACAAAAGCATTTTACTTCCAAAAGCTCAGCTTCATCGTCAAGTTAACCTTCACAGCTGTCTTTGTCAAGTGGTTAAGAACTTTTGGGTGTGGCGGTTTAAGAGAACTAATCCGGCTTTAACCGGAAGTTTGCAAAAAACCAAAAATTAGTTGGAACGGAAGCCTCAATTTGAAAAAAAAAAAATTTAAAGACTATGTTCGCACAAAAATCTCTTAAATTTGAAAATGAATGCATTAATGAAATGAGAAGTAGATTTGATCTAGCGTTTGAAAGCACAGTAACGAGGTACTAGCACACCTTGCAGTTCTAGGATGGGAATTTTTTTTTAAAATCAAGGATATACCTTATTGTCCAGTATACTCTCGATTTAAGTGTTCTGTAGAAAAAGTTTCTGGGTTGTTTTACATTTATAACCATTTTATAAATGCTGGACTCTTACATTTTAGCTAAAGCAGCATGTACTTTAGTATGGTTGGTTCTATTTTATAGATATATTTTTTAGAATCTCTAAGTAGAAGTTCCTAGACATTCTTGCATTTCACCATCTCAGAAATTTTCTGGCTGCGCGTGGCATGTGGGGAAACCTGCTTTGGTGGTCTCTGCCTTCTACTTCCATATTTTAATCTAATCTAAGATGGCAAGTTTCTTATCCCCCCTTTTGTTTTAGCCTTTAATGATTCTTCTCATGGAGCTC
The DNA here is from genome assembly GCF_012274545.1 of Fukomys damarensis. Taxonomy (NCBI): domain Eukaryota; kingdom Metazoa; phylum Chordata; class Mammalia; order Rodentia; family Bathyergidae; genus Fukomys; species Fukomys damarensis. The sequence continues at coordinate 62,511,011 of NW_022900942.1, forward strand.
TCAGAACACACACACACACACACACACACACACACACACACACACACACACAAACAAAAACACAATTTATTAACA
>NW_022900942.1:62511309-62521879 GCF_012274545.1 Fukomys damarensis
CACACACACACACACACACACACACACACACACACACACACACACAAATACAAATACACAATTTATTAGGACCAGTACTCCCCGCTCTGGCTTAGAATATAGTTATGCTCCTTTCTGCCTGTAAATTGAGTATTCTTGATCACCTTTTACTTTCTCATGCATCTGAAATCCTCAAGTATCATTTAGAGGCTGCTCTGCAAAATCTCTTACTTTTCAAGTTTTCCACAACAAATAACTCCTGCACACCAAAGACCTTTCTTTTCTTTCTTTCTTTCTTTTCTTTTCTTTTTTTTTTTTTTTTTTTTTTTTCATTTTTTTTCTCTTTTTTTTTTTTTTTTTTTTTTTTTTTTTTTTTTTTTTTTTTTTTGGTACCAGGATTGAACTCTGGTCCTTCTGCTTGTGAGGCAGGTGACAGTTTCATTAAATATTCTGAAAATAAAGACTCAACTTTACAAGTGAGGATCCTCCTGACTGATTTGGCAATCTCAGGTGCTAACCTGGTGACCTTCTCACCTATCTTAAATAAAGAATACAACTGATGTGTGTGAAGCAGCTTCAATTTTATTTTACTCTGACTTTTTAAACTGACAAGAATTGTGGCTTGTTACTTGAAGAGTTACATTTGAAATGGGCAGCGAAGAATCTGATTCTATTCTCCCCACCTATGTTTATTTCATCCATACTTTTAGTTTGGTGGGAAGAAAAATAAATGACAGTTTCCTTATTTTGGAACAGTTGAGTGTGATGCTGAACTCCTGTTGCTGCAAGGCTCCAGGTTTCTGTTGGAGATAAATCACAGATCAGAGTCCTTTCTCCTTGAAGAAGTCAAGGCCCAGGTTATACTCGCCCAACGTCACACTATCAGTGTTGGTAGAGTTAACTACCTTAATTGTTAGAAGTGTTAGAAATGTTAACATCTGAATCTCTTCACTCTAAAGATACTTAGCTTCCAAATGATACTGCACAGGGATTTTCAAAGTACCTCTCCCCTGAATAGTTTAGAAACACTGTACACTGAATCTTTACTGAGCTCATAATTGCTAATCGCGTGCCACCATGTCAGTTATTTTTCATTATTGTCACATACCTTTAACTGGAGTCATACCTGTGGAATGAAAATTATGCGACTCGTTTCATAAGTTGAACCTTCTTGCATTTCTTTACAGTTGCCTCCCCATCTATGTTTTAAGGTGCTGTAAGACAGGACACATAGCTTAACCCTAACTAGTGGTCAACAGTAATGATATTTGATATACATTAATATAATTAATCATAACAAGTTGATGCGGTTAAGTATTAAACAATCTAAAGTTCTGTGTGAGACTGTTGCCTATGCTGACCAAAAACAAAGAACAACAGCAAACCTTTTGAATTACTGTATTATGCATTTACACATTCAGAAAAATGCATGATTGGGAGCAGGGAGGTAGTTTGCCTAGCTTGTGCAAGGTCCTGGGTTCAGTCCCCAGCACTGCCTTGCCTTCCCCCGAAAAAGCATGATTAAAAGACTAGAAAATACACCAGAAGTTTAATATACATCTATATATGTCTTTACAGCCCTAACTAAGCATTTTTAAAAGCTATCTTTTAGGACCTCCACCCACCAAATTGAGTTACATGAAATTTTGTGTTAAAAAAACAGTTACCAATCATTTGACCTGTAGTTCTTGTCAGTTTCTTTGTTCTTCAAATAACTGACATTTCTACATCCTAGGGGAAGACAGTGTTGGCAAATAGAACAGACCAATTTTAAAGATGTGCTTTGGTTTGAAAGGCATGACACGCTTAAGACATTAAAGAGAGAAGGGCTGGGAAATAATGTGCCCTTCACTGGGCCTTCTGCCCTCTCGCCAAGTCTTTAAGTACAGTTAAGAGGCAGAATAGTACACTCTGTAATACCTTTGGTTTTTTAAACGACATTGAACAGGGAACATACGACTTGGTGTCATTTAATTAGATATATATCTTGCAGAAGGTATTCCGGAATGAAAGGCATTCATGAGTGGCTTAGGTGGGTCATCAAAAGCAGCCTCTGAAAAGAACTAGTAAAGGAAACAGAAATTCAGGAGCATATAATTTCTGTGTCTCGTATCGTGTATCTTTTCAGTAATATCTCAGTGTGTGGCCAAAGAATGCTTTCTTGGATGGACGAGAATTTGTGACTGCCCTTTCTGGAATTTCCTACTAAAATCTGAAAACAGTTTTAGCTAAAAATAATATGAGTGAAGCTCTTCTAATTATTTCCATAATTTTATTTAGACTGGCCGGCATGGTCTAGGAAGGAATGTAAGAAACCACTTTTAAACTCATTGGAAACTTGCTGTGGGTCACTGTGAGTGTTGAGATCTAGGTAGCAGTTCATTCTTTGCAGTCCACAGACTTATTTTTAGAGCAAGGGCATAGTGTTTGGCCACATCATAGCTAAATGCTGTTTTCAGAACGCACGCTTTAAAATTGTTATCCTGGTCAGAGAGTGAAATCAGTGGTGCCTGTTTTAGACCTGCGTGGAAGAATATAACTCAATACAGTGTCTTACCCTTGCTGATCAGAGGTTCACGGACTCATCTCTGCCCCAACTCCAAAGGATGGTATGGTGGACTTTAGTACTTTATGACTATCGGATTTTACACTTCGAACAGTTTTATAAAAAGTAAATGTTGAAAGGAAAATTGGCTTTTCTTTGTATGTATTCTTAGACATTCTTTTTGCTATTAACTCAAAATGTGTAGATGCTAGATTATGATAAATACATAAATGGCAAATATAAAATGATAAACTTAGGTCATCTGAAAATAAAACTAGTTTCTGCCTCTTTAAAATGTTCTCTAAAGCTTTTTAAACTAAATGGCTGTGAAAACTTGTCCTCTGATTTGTTTGGAGGAATCAGTTACACCAAGTGATTTAATGTGGCTCTCGTATAAGAAACTGATTTGGACAGCGTGTGGCGCCTGCCGAACTTAATTATAGATGAACGGGGCTCAGGCATGTATTCTTTGCCATTGTCCTTTCAACACGACGTGTCTTGGGTGACTTTGAACCTAAAGTGAGGGTATGCAGTACGTGTCGGTGGTGACTGGAAGAGATCTGTTCCTCAGTCGCCTTCCTCCTCCTCGCCTGTCTGCCGTGTGCTAGGACTGCTGGCTCAGGCAGGAACTGCGCAGGGGCCCACTGAGGACACTGAGTGTTCTGAGCTCCCTGTGGCACTGAAGTGTAGCCTCCCAGGTACCTGAGTTGCATTCTTGTTTGTTCATTGCTGTTAACTCAGCCAGTGGATTTGGTTATCAGCTATCGGGCAGCTGTTGTACAACAGGATGAAGGTTCTGTGATCTTGGTCATGTGCTGTGAGATTTGATGGACTGTTTATAAAAATTCATACTTTTGAAACCGAGCTCAAAATCCAAGTCTGATTTTTCACTTATAGTTTAGTCCTTTGAGTAATGATTTCCATTAGTTGAGAGATTTTTGCAAAGTGGTATTATCCTGCTGAAGATATTTAAAAAACTGCTCCTTAAATATATCAGGATATTGATTCAGTTTACTTTTGTTAATCATTGTTTTCATTCAAACTAAAATAAACTTCGATACTGATTTTATCTTCCTTGGATTTCCTTTTTTAGGATTCAACTACCACCATGTCAAGCAAAAAAGCCAAGACCAAGACCACCAAGAAGCGCCCTCAGCGCGCGACGTCCAATGTCTTCGCCATGTTCGACCAGTCGCAGATCCAGGAGTTCAAGGAGGCCTTCAACATGATCGACCAGAACCGAGACGGCTTCATCGACAAGGAGGACCTGCACGACATGCTGGCCTCGCTGGGTAATGCGCAGCCCTGATGTGAATGTGCTGGGTGACGTTTCTACGCTGCCTCTCGTGGTTATTTTGTGAGTCTGAAAGCTCGGTGGAGTCAGTGTAAGGAGTCTGTAACTTTCAGATGAAGTATGGAGCAGTGTTTACCACTGGGACACAGCAGATCCCCAGACATCTTGGTGTTGAGCTGTGTGTGTGTGTTCTTACAAAAAGCAGTAATGCTCCTACTAACGTCCCAGTGGAATTTCACGCTGTCTCCAGACTTTTAATATAGGCTCTATTTGTTCAGGAAACCTTTTTCCCAAATGTTTTTGCTATCATGGAAAATTACAAATGATCATCTCTCTTGACAGAATGTTCACTGCAAGTAATAGTTGTTAGGTTAAAGTTATGGCCCTCTTGCTGGGCGTGGTGGCGCACACCTGTAATCCCACCACTCGGGAGGCGGAGACAGGAGGATCGCTGTGAGTTCCAGACCAGCATGGGCTACATAGTGAGTTCCAGGTCAGCCTCAACTACATAGTGAGACCCTGTCTCAAAAAACAAAAAAAAGTTATGGCCCTCTTTTTTGTTTAGGGAAAAACCCAACTGATGAATACCTGGACGCCATGATGAACGAGGCCCCGGGCCCCATCAACTTCACCATGTTCCTCACCATGTTCGGCGAGAAGCTGAATGGCACGGACCCGGAGGACGTGATCAGGAACGCCTTCGCCTGCTTCGACGAGGAGGCCACAGGTAGGTCAGAGGTAACCTTTACTTACAAAGTGACTCCTGTTTTAATCCTGGTAACTGAAACACACACCTGGTAAGGTATGCTGACGTGACGCCCTCAGGTTTACACTACTCCTGTCTGCTCCATTGGTCAGGATTCCCCTCTGGCCTGGTCACTCACATCACTCCCTCGCCCATAAATAGTAGTTTACAAGATCTCATAGATTGTATTTGAAACCTCTGGAAAACTTCCTTTTTTCCTTTATTAACAGGTTAATTCCACAGGGATTAGGCTCTCACTAAGTGTGTTGAGCCAGCTGTGGTGGTGCACTGTGATCCCAGCACTCAGGAGGCTGAGGCAGGAGGATCGCCGTAAGTGCAAGGCTAACCTGGGCCACATAGTGAGTTCGAGGCCAGTCTGAGCTACATAGTGAAACTGTCTCGAAAAATCCCCACAAATGCGTTAAATGAACAGCCTTTACCAGAGCCAGCTTGGGCAGTGTGTAAATTACTATCAACTAGGCTTGCATACCAGGTTATCTGTCCACCCTGCAGTTGTTCACGTCTGCTGTCTGACCTCTCTTTTAAAGTAAACCAAGCAGACTAGGCCTGGAACCCAGGCTTCGGTCCTGGGCTTGTCAGAGCCGCAGGTGTCAGTGTCAGCGCAGGCTCTCAGCAGAGCCAGCCGCCTTCTGACTTGAGCGCACTGCTCTGAGCTCTGGGTATCTCCCAGCTCCTTCCAGACAGCACACGCACAGCTATGCTGCCTGACTCGGGCCGTTCTCTGCCATGCCTTGCTGTCCCACCTCCTCTGTCTCCTTTTACACTCAGCCCGTCCCTTGTTTCCAGGAAGAGTGGCGGAGGAAGAGTAGAAGAGACTTCTTTCCCTCTTCCTCCTCTACAGACACTTCCATATTGCTCGCATATGAGCCAGTGAAAGAATGAGCTGCAGAAGAATAAGCAGTCTTTTCTGTTCACACACCGTCACCCTTCGTGGAGCCTTGTCTGTGACGTCTTACTCCTTTCCCCGGCTCCCGGGAAAACAAAAGACCTTCCCGTTCTTTTCACGCACTAGGTGTTTTATGTGTGTCTCTCTCGACGCATACACTGTTTGACTGTATGTTTTGTACACTTATTTCTAGTTACCGAGATTCCTTCCCACCCCGATGGCTGCTTGTGTCAACCAGTGTGTTGTTCTCATCTTTGTAACCTTTCTGGCACCTACCACCGTCCCTTGCACACAGTAGTTTATGTAGCAGTGGAACGACCTGGTGTTGAGGAATTAAGACTGCAAAGCCAAAAGTCTTAAGATTGGAAATGCATTTTATAAAAACCTGGGATCGAATCAGCAAAATCCCCACAGTTCTCACATTTCTTTTCTGACCTGACGTCGTTCTTCAGACTCACTGTGTAGGAAATACGCTGTCAGTGTATTGGCTTAATTTCACACGCAGGGAAACTGTCCGCTTTTGTTGTTCGCTTTCCGGATTTCAGAGGAGCGTGTACTTGTGTCGTTACCACCTGTAGGAGCAGTGGTTCTTAGCCATGTGCATGTGAGTTGCTTGGAGAGCCTCTGAGAAGTACCAATACCAGATAAATCGGAGGTGACGTCCAGGCTTCTGTTTCTGTGTTTTATAAGCACTTACATTTATTCTCTTAGGCAAGCAGGTTTTAGTGGAACCTTGCTTTGGAAAACCCAGGTGAAAAGACACTTTGCGGCTCATTGCTGCCCATCCACTGCCTCACAGTGTCAGTGACACAGTCCGCCCCGAGTGTTCTGCACACGTGAGGCCATATTTGTTACCACATGTTAGATTTGTCTGCATTCGAATCTCCTTTTACATGGAAGAAAGCCAAAGCCAGAGTAAATAAAATGAATGGGGCCCCGCCCAGCATACACTGGTGCTTATGATGGGGCGACCCGCCAAAACGTGGGCTGCAGTGGCTCCAGCTGCCCGCCGGGACCCCCAGAGCAGTGCAGTTCTGATCCCGACCCCCTGTCCCGCAGGCACCATCCAGGAGGATTACCTGCGCGAGCTGCTCACCACCATGGGCGACCGCTTCACGGACGAGGAGGTGGACGAGCTGTACCGAGAGGCGCCCATCGACAAGAGGGGCAACTTCAACTACATCGAGTTCACGCGCATCCTCAAGCACGGGGCCAAGGACAAGGACGACTGAGCAGAGCTGCGAGTGCCCTCTGCACGCTCCTTGTTGCCACTTTGAGTATTGCTGAGATTCTTCTTAGAGCCTGTTGCATGCCTGTAGCTTGACAGCTTTCGCCTCTTTGTTTTGTATTTATTCTCGGCCATTTTGGGGCACTTGTATCTTTATAATCAGACTGGAAGTGGGACTTTTTGTCATTTTCAGAATAGAAGATCGGGTAATTTAACTTACCGGTGGTCCTTTTCCCCCATAACTGCAGTCTACAAAGAGTCAATATATTTTTTCAGAGAAAGTTATTCACTCAATTTTTTCTGAACCATAATTAAACTTTATGATAAAATGCTTGTTTAAGTTTCTTGCTTACCAAAGTTGGCTTGTGAGTTTTAGCTGTATCCTTCAAAGAAGGAGATGAGGTAGTTTCTAGTAAACAACATACATCTTAGACCTCCTTACTCCCCCAAGTTTCCCAAACAATCCCAGCTTCCCTCTTCCTGTTCATCCTGTTTCTTCTGCTCCCAAGGAAATCTAGTTTTCACTGCCCTGAGTAGTTTTCCTGCACTTGGTCTTCCAAACTTTAAAATGATTTCCTGTAGAAGTTGCTTGTATAAATACAGTAATTACTAGCTGTGAATCCCTCAGTTGACACACCTGCTTTATGTCATCTAAGCTTTCGGGCATTATTTCATGCCACTTAAAATTAGATCAGGCCATTGAGTGTTAATTTTCATTTGTCCTGTTTCTTAAACTACTTTAGCTCTAAAGCTCTGAGGAATGCTTTTTACCAAAAAGGCAGACTTGTGCATTGTATTTCAAACTGCACTATTTTTTATTGTGTAGCTTTTCCTTACTACAGCAGCCCCCACTGAAAGCCCATGTTTGTTTATACAGAGATTCACCATGAGTCCCTGTGTGAATTTTAGACATTCCTGACCTGCCCACAATCAAAACAGCTGAAACCACATGCCTGAGAAACTGAGATCACTGTTCCAGTCCTAAAAATAACCTCTGCTATTTGCACAAAGGCAGGACAGCTTTGAGTGATCTGTGGAAGACCAGTCTTATTCACTGTAGGCTTTAAAACTGGACAGTCATAATATTCATGCATTTTAAAAGATTTGAAATGGAGCGGTTCGGTTAAAAAGAATGACAGCCTACAAAGATAATCGATTGACAGTTACTCTAATGACGTCCAGTTTATGCTCCTGTTAACCAGGCTGTGAAGAAAACTGACCTCATCCAATAAAGAATCATCAAATCCTCCAGGCAACATACCTGTGCTCTCCACAGGGGAGGAGCCAGAGCCTGCGGTCTGGTAAGGCAGCTGCGTGGGCTGGGAGCAGCACGACTGGTAACCACTTGTCTTTGCCCCTTCAGGGTTACGATCATAGGACCTGCCCTCTTTCTCTGCCCACCATTCGGTGATTTAAAATAGCTTTTTCCAGGCTGTGACCATTACGCTAAAATTTTGTTGAGTTGAATTTCCATTTCAGCTGAAAAATAATCATCACCTCTGGTTTGTTAACAAATCTCCAACACAGAATAAATAACATTATTTCCACTACAGAAAGAAAGAAGTAGTACTCAAATCACCCCTCGCAGTATCCCCTTTTCTCCTTGGGAGACCTGCTCGAGGAGACAGCCCTCCTCAGGGACAGTGCGTGGTCTTCCCTGAGTGGGACGAGCCTGATTCAGCAGCAGTGTTCTCCACTGTAGCTGGCCTCCAAGGCTTACTCAGGGGTGAGTGCCTGTAGAGAGCTCAGAGTGCCTCCTCCAGCGGCAGAATTGACTGTAAAACTAGTCTAAAAAAGTTTGCGTGCTGAAAATTACCTTGCACAAACCGCTTCCTACGTCCTTGTGACGCTGGCAGAGTGGAGGCAGGGTCACTGTCCAGCTGCTTTTGATCGTGGGGCCCACGTTTGAATTGATCAAGGAACTAAGGTTTACTTTACTTAGCAGGGATTGAGTCCTACATCTAGAAATGCCCATCGCTGTACCTGGTAGCAGTAGATGCTCGGATGGCTCACTTTGAAACTCCAGAGCAGAGCCAATGCAACAGACGCGTGTGCTTGTTAGGACCTCCCTCCCTCTAGACAATTGCTTGATTTCCCTAGAAGCTGTTTTGTTTCGTTAATTTCCTGCTGCCTTTCACAGAGGTTGCAGGAGCTAACTGCCCAGATCAGAGAACTGTTCCGTTATCCAGGGCTGCTTAGCCATTGCCACTTTCTCTTACAACTTCATCTGCCTACTCTTCTGTTCTAAGTATGTCCATTCTTGTTTGGAGTATAGAACTTTTCAACCAGTTCTTTTAATGGATGGAAAATTATCTTTGACTTGCCTATACAATAAATTCCCGGGTGCTAGATTTGTTTAAAAAATTTTTTTCCCTTTTTATTGAGGTTATTGGTACAATCTAGGTATACAGTACAGTTACATTCATCATTGGGATCCTGTACCTTTACATAATGGGTCTTGATTCTCATTTTTTCCCCTTGTCCCTGCCCTCCCTTCACCCCCTCCTCCCCTCCCCATTTATAAACACTTTATTTCCTTTTTTCAGTGTCTCATATTTTTTTTGCTAGATTTTTTGATGATCTGGTTTCATTAATAAATACGCTTTTCTTTGGAGTCTGGAGAGAATATATTACTGTTTTGGAGCAGTGCTGTCCATTAGACATTTATGGTAACGGAAATGCTCTGTGCTGTCCAGTAGGATGCTGGCTGCATGGGGCGATTGAACACCTGAAATGTGAATAATACAACTGAGGAGCCTAACATTAAGTTAAGATTGAATAGCCACGTGTGGTTAATTGTGTATTAGCATAACTCTAGAAAATTAAATACAGAGATCAGAGTAGAGGGTTGGACATGTAACTCAGCAGCAGAGAGCTTGCCTGTTGTACAGGAGACCTGGGTTCTATCTCCAGCATAACAAAACAAAAATCTAGGTACAATCAGGGTGACTCAGCTGGCCAAGGTAAAGGCTTATCTCAGTCACGTGGACTGATGGGCTCTGTGACAGAGGCCTGTGAAGCCAAGATCTGGTGTGTAGAAAGACTTGTTCAGACCCCCAAAGGCAGACTGCAGTTAAGGAAAGGGTGAATATGTAGAACCAGGAGTGACTTCAGATGAGCACCACAGCATCACCATCACCTGGATGCTTAGTAGGGGTGCAGATCCCCCACCTTCATCCTACTGACTTCCTAGAGCCGGATTATGTGTCAGCAGCCCCACCAGGTTATTCTACCACGGTAGTGGAGTGCCAGATACCTGGTCCCTGCCTTCTAGGAATTACTGATTAAAGATTTCTGAGATACGGACTCCCTAAAGGAAGAGAGTTTGAATTATTCAATCCTCTTTCGAGCACCCAGCTCATGTTTAGGCGATATATGCTCAATAAAGATTGGCTGTTATTCTGCAGTGAGGGAAACTCCTGAATTATAGCCACAAACAGCATTTAGAAGGAAACCTGAATAGTAGTGTGAAAGTATTAATCAAAAGTGTATATGACCTGCACAATGTGTACACAGGAGTAACTGTCATCTCTTGAGACCTTAGGAAAGCAAAGAATTTGAATAAATCTTTCTCGTTGAGAGGGGAGTGAAACAGTCACCTCTGTGACTTGATGAGGCCGTAAACCTTATAATGAAGTGGGCAGGAAAGGAAGAGTAGGGGTTGCACAATTTGACTAGACTGGGGTGCGGTTTTAAAAGAAGTGAAAGGGTTTCAGAGCTGGCAGGAATGTGCCCGGCCACCGCCCTCTTTCCTTCCCACATTACATGTAACGTACTCTGAAAAATGACTTGTTTATCTGAAATTCAAGTTTAACCAGGCTTGCATTTACTAAACCTGGCAGCCTGGTCGGGCCGCTTCCGGCGCTGGGGAC
>NW_022900942.1:62522486-62524877 GCF_012274545.1 Fukomys damarensis
TGGAGAGCCGGCCTTAGGCCTCAGGTGACCCCACGCACCCGGGACCCCACGTCGATGGGCGCCCGCAGTGCGCGATCTGGTGCCTGCCGCTTTGGGCCGCACTGTGCGCCCTCCCAGCAGCCGGCGAGCGCTCTGTCCGCGCCCGATGCGAGGTGTAAGCCCCAGAGTGCGCGGCCACAAAGGCTCAGGTGTCACGTTTCCGTAGGAGCTAAAGCTCCTCACTGTATCGCGTGTCTTGCAAAGACTTCGTTCATTCGTGGTGATTAAAGAAAAGGACAATTGAAAAGACTTCCTTGCGAAGAACCGTGAGCTCAGTAAAGTCGCTGGATTCATCCCTGGGAAGAACTTAGTATTTCTGGCTGGATCCGTGGTAGGAGGTAACAAAACTAAAACAAAGCTCAGAAGGTGGGAATTGTGTGTTGTGAAATGGAGACAGTGGGGAGACCGGCCTGACGGAGCACAGCTATAATGCGTAGTACCTGGAAAGGGGAGTAGGGAGCTGGGGCTGGGTGGGTAGCGCAATGGTAGGGCGCTTGCTTGGGTTCCGTCCTGGGTTAGATCCCCAGCACCGCACTACAATACCGGAAGGGTAGGTACGTAAGTGAGGCCTTTTGTGGATGTCTTAAAGACTTGACAAGAGGTAAAAGATTCTGTAGGAGGTCCTAGGGGATTCTTTGGGTTCTTCAAGAAGGACTGATACGAAAGGAGGTGTTGAGGGGATTTGTTGGGCAGCTTTTGCTTCATTTAGATAGATTTGAAATGGCCTTTTGGTGAAAGAATCACAGCCTTTTAGATTTCAGTGGGCTCGTACAAGATTATTTCCTGAAACCCTTGAATTTTATAATCAAGGGACCTGATGCAGCACTTACAGGTGAGGTAATTTGTCCACTTGGAATTCAGACAGTGCCAACTTCTAGCACACCCCACCCTCCCGTGGCCTTCATAACTAGGTACACAGGCTTTTGTTTGTTCAGGCTCTGCTAAATGAAACAGCTTCTGTGGTGCCTATTTTTAATGCTTTCATGAGATTGAATTTGAATACACTGAACTATAACTTTCACAGGGCAGATCTCCAGGTTAGGGTGGCCACGGTTAGGAAAGAAAAGAGGATTCAGAGCCCCCAAATAAGGTCAGTTTTCCCTTTCCCCCAAGCTTAGAAGACAACAGGTATTTAGAGATGAGTTTCATTATACCCTGTTTACCAGCATCTTTGATTGGGATCGTTCTGCATTCCACACATAGGAGCAAAGGGAACTTCCACCCTCTGAAGGTTTGGTAGTCGTCTTCTGAAACAGATAATAGATTAGCAGGAGGAAAAACCGTACAGAATGTATTGTGTGAGGGAAAACCCACTGAGGTTTAGCAGTTTATACCCCTCCTGCACAGGGTGAGGGAAGTGGGTTTTGAGAAGAAGAGTAAATGATCTTTGGGGGAAATATAATGAGCCTGAAGACCAGATGATGCCCTGTTCCTCAGGTTCCAGGTGTGGTGTTGAGTCTGCTCTTCTGTCCTGAGAATTTTCCGTTGGATGAGGTTATAGAGAAAAGCCTTTCTTTGGAATTTAGATCCAGGATCTGCCTTGCAGAGATTGCACACACTCGTGTGTGATTCTGTTTGTAACAGGAAAGAGGCAGTGTGTTTGGTTAACTAGTATTTATTAAGCACCTGCGATGCTCAGGGTACTCTGCTGTTCCTTGCAATCCAAGGTGCAAAGGCAAAAGGCCATAAGAATGTATTTGTAAATTGAATGGCAATGTAATATTACCCAGCAATAAAAAAGAATGAAGGGTCAAGGTAGAACTTGATGGTAGAACTCTTGTCTAGCATGCCTGAGGCCCTAGCTTTGATCACCAGCACCACAAAAAATTTTAAAAAGAATGAACCACTGATAAATTTAACCTGATAGATTGATATGTTGTTTGAGACTAGATCTCACTGTGTGACCCAGGCTGGCCTGGAACTCTTAATCCTCCTACCTCAGCACCCTCCACCCCCACCCTCTGTTACAGGCATGTAGCACCACACCCAGCCTTAACAAAATAGATTGATCTCAAAATTACCATACTGGGGGGCTGGGGATTTAGCTCAGTGGTTCTGCTGCCTGCCTTGAAAGTGCAGTGTCCTGAGTTCAATCCCAGGTACCAAAAAAAAAAATTTTTTTATTACCATACTGGGTGAGAGAAGTCAGGCATATTAAGAGTATATACTGCATAATTTCATTTAGGAGAACTGTAAAGACAGACAAAAGAGAAATCTGAACAGGGGTTGCCTATTGAAAAGGACCTTTGACTGTCAGGTGTGGTGGTGCAGGCCTGTAATCCTAGCACTTGGGAGGCTGAGGCAGGAGGATCACTGTGAGTTCGAGACCAGCCTGGGCTACACAGTGAGTTC
>NW_022900942.1:62525265-62538456 GCF_012274545.1 Fukomys damarensis
AAAAAAAAAAAAAAAAAAAAGTAACTTTCAGGAGTGATGTTAACATTTGTAACTTACAGTAATTGGGTCACATAGATGTACACTATAAAACTGTGTCATTACGATTTGTACATTTCACAGCTTTCTGTTTCACTGCAGTAAAGCAAAGGGGGGTGGATAATTTACTCCAGACTGTGATAATCATAAAACCTGTAATAAGAAAGAAATGAGAGTACCGGAATGTATTTGGTAAATGTTAAAATACATACGGTAGGGGGAAAGCTCACCTAAAAAGTTGTAAATACTGAGTTTAAAAGAAAGAGTTATAATATTTATAGAACTGACTACTGCTTTTTGCCTAAGTATGCAGCATAAAAACAATTATATGTAATTAAGTATATGAGGTTAATCTTGTGGAGTATTTTAGCTTGATTATATACTAAACTCTCTCTATGATTGCTGTCTTTAGACTGCTGCTTGTGTATCTAGTCATTTGATCCTCTTAATTAGACCAACTGTTAATTAGTTTTGACTACAGAACTGGCCATGGGAACCCTTGGAGATTTCTACAGATGTGGGTAGACCTTGGTGAAGGTGAGAGTGAAGAGAAAATGACCTTAAGGCTTTAGTCTTCCCTCTTGATCTTCCTGCTTTCTGTGTGTGAGTTCTTCCTCCTCAAAGGCCTCGCCTATGTGCCTGCTTAGGAGGATTCTGTGCTCCGGGCCTCTCACCCCGGCCCGCCGTAGCTTGGCTAAAGCCTGGTTACCCCTGTGTCCTCAGAACCAGCTCCCAGCCCACTTACCTCCTTTGTGAGTGGTACCTGTACGCTACCAGTTTTTCATCAGTACTTGAGAAAAACACATCCAAGGCGGAGCTTCATTTAGGAAGCAAGAAGCAGCAGCAAATGGGCCGGGCACTGTCAGCCTGAATGTGGTGGCGATGCCGTGGCAGTTAGAAGAGGGGCCTCCAGGACTTGGATGGACGGGATAGGAGTTCATGTTTTCTAGCCAGAAGTGGGAAGCTCCCTGCCCAGTGCGGACTTGAGCATGGCTGTACTTCTGAAAGGAGGGAATCACCCAGTTTAACATGAAAGAGGTCAGGGAAGCAGCAACGTTGTGACTTCGCTGTTGGTGTTTGACAAATTGTTCCCAAACTTAGGGCCTTAAAAATGTGCGCTTAGGGCCAGGGATTTGGCTCAGTGGTTCCCCTGCCTACCTCGAAAGCACAAAGGCCTGAGTTTGATCCCTGGTACCTCCCCCCCGCAAATGAGTGCACAGTGTTTTCTTCAGTAGCACATACACTAAAATTGGAACGACGTGGAGATTAGCACGGCCCCTGCCCAAGGATGACACGCAAATCCGTGAAGCTTTCCATATTAAAAAAACAAAAAATGAGTGCACAGAGTTCGAGGGCCCAAGTTCAGGGCTCTCCGGAGTGGCCGTCCACCCCCACGGCTGGCAGTTCGGGCGAGCTGTTGGCAGGAGGCCTCAGTGAGCCCTGCCTCGCGGCCTCCTGCACAGAGGACTGAACTACCGAAGGGAGAGTGGGGCAGAAGCGGCGGTGTCTCAGGACAGAGCGCCCGCCGTCACTTCCCATAACCCCTCGCTCTCGGGTAGGAGGTTGCTGAGGGCCATCACGGAGCCTGGCCCCCAGCCTGGTCAGAGGAGCAAGTTCGGTCACACAGATCTAACAGTTGACAGGGGGAGTCCGGGGGTTACTCAGAATACTCTGTCAGCTGGAATTTGGGGGTGTCGGTCAAGTGGTGCCTTCAGCACTTAAGATGAAATTCAGGGTTTTGTGTAAAATATCTTTTTTTTAAAGACTCAGTTAAACGAACTCAATTTTTAAAGGTCATCCCTGGGGAACTGAACGAATACCCCATGCAGACTGCATGGAGTTTGCTGGCTGCAAACTTATGGTCCTCCTAGGGTCCTCTTACACGAATGAGGACAGTGGCCCAGGGTTAACTTCAGTGACCAAAGAACACGTAACCGAGGGACACCTTGAATTGGAATCCAGCACCTCCATTAAGCCCCACGGTGACCGGCCCTGAAAACTAAGGGGCACTAGAAGCGTGAGCAGCTGGCGTGAGCTCAGCGGGACCCCTCGCTGTGCATCGGAATTAACTGGTGTGGTTCCCCATTTTCTCTTCCGGTTCGGCCAGACTGCGACCCCAAGGAAGCACCGATGTGCACCTGGCTGCTGGGAAAGCCACTGGGGGCAACAGCTTGCTAAGCTAAGATGCTAACATTTTAGGAAAAGCTTTCAAAGGAACATTGAAGTCATAGCAGACAGGATATTTCCAGGAGCGTCTGTCTCCCAGGCTTCCGAGAGAAGGACAGTCTCAGGGACAGTCTCTGCTTGTGACGATGGCGTCCGGGTGTGGGTTGCACATCAGTGCTGCAGGTTTCTTCCAGTGCCTTCAGATTACCCCGTAGATGTGCTGAGGGGGACGGAAAACGTGTTGTGCAGCTGTTGAAGGTGATCCGTTACATTACGTACTGGGCTCTGTGCGGATAGTTTCTTCCCTGCCTGTAGTTCAGGGATAGGGTTGGTATTTTTTAACACTTACAAGTTAAACATTAGTAATTTGTCAGTCCTAGGTAGAAGTTTTGAAGTAGAGGCCGGGCTGATGGAAAATCGAGGCGTTGGATTAGGTCCTGCACGGCTGTTACAGTGCACGATTCCAGGCGGTGCCATGTGCACCCCAGTCTGCACAGTTCATTTCTGCAGTACAGCTTGAGTTGCTCTGAGAACTCAGTATAGGATAGGAACTTAGAGAAGAGCACCTGCTCAGAGCTCTTATTGGATTATATTGATAGTGTTAAATTTTTAAAAAATTGCCACAGTAACTGGAACAACGGTATGAAGTAGAAAATACACAAGTGGAGGTGAGTATCACCAATGAGCAGACATTTAAGTGTCTTTGATCATCAGGCTCTTCATTGTAAGGCAGGCAGGTGTGTTTTATTTAATGCACATGTACATGCCCGGCACAAGTCCTTTGATAAAGGGAAGCAGCTGTATGTTGAGTAGACCTTGAATTCCTGTTTACTCCTAAGCAGACAGCTGAGCCGGTGCATTTTGAACTGGAAAAATAGCAAAAACAGTGGTACACGGGTAAGAAACCCCTGGGAGCCCTGGGGACACACCAGCAGTCTGATTTCAAAGGAGGAACACACAGCGTAGTGGAAAAGTACAGTGAACGTTTAGGTTTGTTTGTTTTTATGGTGAAAGACATTGTCATTAATCCCCTCACTCTGAACACACATCTCATCGCTCTGGCCACTTTCTGCAGTGGCTCTGGAGTTCTTTCCTGCATGTTTTGTTTTTTTGGGGGGGGGGTTGGTTTTTTGTTTTGGTTTTTGAGACAGGGTCTCACTATGTAGTTGGGACTGACTGGAACTCACTATGTAGCCCAGGCTGGTCTCGAACTCACAGCGATCCTCCTGCCTCAGCCTCCTGAGTGCTGGGATTACAGGCATGCGCCACCATGCCCGGGTTTTCCTGCGTGTCTTTAGTTGTGCTGTCCTGGCTTTTGTGTGTCCTGAATTGATTCAAAACATTTTCCTTTCATGTTCAGTGTGGCTTTGGGAAAGAGCCAGGAGTTAGTTACACGGTGCCAGATCCGGTGGATAAGGTGAAAGAGGAGGCATCTCAGCCTGCCTTTGTGTTGGATGGTGCGTAACAGCAGCATTCACTGTGTTTTTGATCACCCCTCAGAGAGACACTTGGGAAAGAGGACTCCAGAGCTGCTTCAGAAAGCGGCAAGAGCCATGGGATGAGTGTTGAAGCCAGCAGGATTCTGAGGGTGTGGGTAGCAGTGTGAACCTTTCAGGTACTCGTCCTATTGGGCTCAAAGTCAGGACTGGAGGAGCTGAGGCTGTGGAGGGTGGGGTGGAGTAGACCAGGTGCAGAGTACCTCGGGCAGCCCGAGTGCGTTCTTTGTCCTTCGGGAGGGGCAGAGGCAGAGGTCTTCAGAAGTGGAGGGATGATGTTATCCTCCCTCGGCTGGAATAGGAAGGGGAGCTGGAGGGGACCAGGAGGCAGAGAAGTCTTTCCGGTTTCAGCCAGCGCAGAGCTGAGGAAGTGAGTGCATCTGAGAAGTATTTCTGACGCAGGCTTAACTCAAGAGGGGCGTGTGTGCGGCAGGGCTGGGCTTCTGCAGTGGGCAGATGAGAAGACAGGAAGTTGGGAGCCTTAGGAGGGCCGAAATGCGTGCGCTCCCGGTGTCTGGGGTCAATGTGGCATGGGGAGGGCGCTTTTCTGTGCAGCCGGTGTCCAGTCAGGGCTGCAGGTCAAGGCCGGGCGTGGGGCTGTGGATGTGGGAGTCTGGGGAAAGCTGGGACCTTGAGAAGGTTTGGGTGGAGGTAAAGTCTAGGGACCAAGCAGGCTCATCGTAGAATTAGGAGAGTGGAGCCCAGTCGGACAGCAGACCGGTGCCCAGCGCAGTGTCCAGAGCCTCCCCCAAGAGAGCAGTCTTTGAGATAGTTCATTTCCGGTGTCCCCAGCCACCAGGCCGGGAGTGACCAGCAGTGGGCGGGTATGGTGGTGTCGGTGCAGTGGAGGGGCTCAGGAAGAGTTAGCAGGGGAGAGAAGGGCAGGTTGGGGAAGCAAGTAGGCGTTTCTTCTGGGGCCCCTCCAGGCTGATGGGGCTGATATGTCTTTGCCTTGCTTTTTTGCTGGGGTGTGTGCACGTGAGTGTGTGTGCGCGTGTGTGTGCATATGTGTATGGTTTTCATATTTACTATGTACATATACAAAGTATGAGAAAAGTTTTTTCTTTGTAGTACTGGGGTTTGGACCGCGGACCTGGTGTGTGCTAGGTGAGTGCCGTACCACTGAGCTGAGCTACACCCCCGCGTCTAAAAACCTTTTAAAAGAAATTATAGCTGGGCATAGTGGCACACACCTGTCATGCCAGCTTCCTGGGGGGCCGAGGCACGAGGGTCACAAGTTTGAGGCCAGCGTGGGCAACTTAAGACTCGTCTCTAAAGAAAAACAAAATAGGGCTGAGGATACAGCTCTGTGATAGAATGTCCCTGTTGCTGGGCTCGGTCCCCAGTGCCACAAAACGAAAGGAAGAGAAAAGGAATTGTAGCTCTGTTACACTGGGCTGTTTGCTGTGTAACATACTTTGATCCGGGCCTTGTAGCTCTTAGTTCTCTTCCATCCGCACCTTCCCTTCTTAAAACTGAAGTTGTTCTAAATAACTTCATTATGCACAACCGAGTGATTCTTTCCTTCAGACTTCCTCTTATCACATCTTGAAGAAGTAGGATCGTATAATACTTAGCATGGAAAATACCTTCTCTCACAGCTTTGGGATACGAAGAAGAATTAAAACAGCCAGGTGGGGCTGGGGTGTGGCCCACAGGTCGTGCACACACTTAGCACACGTGAGGCCCGAGTCTGGTCCCCGCGCCTAAAAACAAAGTCAGGTCTCTGCTGTGGACCACAGTGTTTGTGGCTTAACATTCAGTATAACTAAGGTCAAATAACAAGCGAAGTCACAGGGAGGAAAAGAAGACTAACACTGGACAGATGTGCGGAGTGCCAGGAGCCGGAATGCGGGGGTCAGCGCTGGGCTGCTGTGTTCATGAGGACCCCGCCAGCCCACCACACAGCGGCCGGAAGTGCCCTGTGGATTAGAGAAGCACATGGAACCCGCAGAATAAAGTCCAGAGCCCGCGACCGGCCGCTGACCTGGCTGCTAGCTGCTTTCCCGAACCACCCTTGGTTTCGATGATTTTGCTGGGACTCAGGAACTCACGGACAGTTGCTCTGCTCCCTGACGTGGTTGGTGAAGGGAAAAGGTTCGGGTTAAATCAGTGGAGGGAAGCGCTGTGTGACGCAGAGTCCGGGAGGCCCAAAGCAGAGCTGCAGGTGTCTCCCGCCGACGTCATGGACGCGGTCACTTCCTGGTGGTGCCACGTGTCGCCAACAGAAACTTGGCTGATCTTCGAGTCCAGCTTTCCTGGGCATCGGCATGTGATCCGGCCACCGCCACGTGATGGGCCTCGTCTCCCGCACCCTGGACTCAGCCACGCTGATGCTGTGTGGGCTCAGCATTGTTGGACCGGGACCGCAGGTGTCAGGCAAGATGTTCCTGAGCCCGGGACAAGGGCCAGACCTCGTGTCTCTTGTGGGGCAGTTAGTGAGATGAAGATGAAGAAGACGCCAGGTCAGTCAGTCAGTCTGGTACGTTTGGTTGTCAGAGGTTGCTTGTGGCTGGTCGTGGTGGAGCTCTGGGATTCGATCTCAGGTTTCCTAACTCAGAAGCTGAGTTTTTTAGTTGTTTGTCCTCTTCACTGCCCTGCGTCATTGACACGGGCCGTGTTCTGAGAAGTCTTCCGTGATGAAGTTTTGTTGCTGTGCAAGCATCTCAGAGTTCATCCCACAACTCTAGACCCCAGAGCCACCGCACACTCAGGTGGCACTGCAGACGCCGCCATCCTGCGCGTGATCAGAGTGGCGCTCCGCTGTGTCCACGTTGCCTGGAACTGCAAATAAAGTTAGTGCAGAGCACCGTTCTGTTTGCAAATTAAAGTCCTGTAGCTTCCCGCAGTGCCGGGGACCACGCAGGAGTGATCGGAGGGTGAGAAAAGGCAGAGCCGCCGCGACGTCAGGAGTGTCTGTGTGAAGTTGGGCCGCGCTGTCTCCACGTGCAGGACCTCGCGCGGGGCTCGCCTTGCGTTGCAGTGGGCTCCACGCTTCAGGTGCGGGCCGGGGCTCACAGCTTGGGCCCTGACCGGAAATGAAGTCCCTGCCCCCGATGGTGCGGAGCCTGGAGCCCCTGGGGGGAGCCCATGCCTTCAGATGAAACAGCAGTAAACACTGCTGTTGTTCCGTATTTTAACTTCATTAAAATTGGTCCCATGAAACGTGGGGGAAAGTAAGTCATTTTCTGTTTTATTTCTTAATTCTTCAGAACTCTGCTCTTTTTTGCCAGCACCTCACGGTCACCCTGAAGTGAAGTGCAGCCGTGCACGTCCTCCTGCCGGGTTGAAGCAACACCTCCGAACGAACTAGGGTGCCGTGCACTCTCTTTCTGCCTTGTGTCTTGGGCATGCTTTCTTGATTTTTTTTCTTTCAAACTCCAGAATTAAACCGCCACCATGTCGAGCAAAAAAGCCAAGACCAAGACCACCAAGAAGCGCCCTCAGCGCGCGACGTCCAATGTCTTCGCCATGTTCGACCAGTCGCAGATCCAGGAGTTCAAGGAGGCCTTCAACATGATCGACCAGAACCGAGACGGCTTCATCGACAAGGAGGACCTGCACGACATGCTGGCCTCGCTGGGTAACTTTTATTCTGTCATCCCTTTCCCAGAGATCATCACCCAGCTTTCCGTGAATCACCTTGTCTTGCGGCATGCAGGTACCCTTGCCGGGTGCACAGGACCTGCGGAGAGGCCTGGGTGTGGGCGCCGAGTGCAGGGCCTGCAGGGCTGGGACCCAGTTAAAGACAGGCTGTGAACCAGGGGTGACAGGACTCAGCAGTAACGGCTGTCTGAGGAGCAAGGGCAGCAGTGCAGGGGGAGAGCACAGGGAGGGGACGTTCACGTTACTGTCGCCTTACTTTACACTTAAGGAAGATACCTCGGTGAAGTGAGGCACACCTGTAGTCCCAGCTGTCAGGAAGCTGAGACAGGAAGGTGGAGAGTCCCAGGCCACCCTGGGCAGCTGTGCAAGACCCTGTCTAAGAATTAAAAAGGGCCGAGATGTGGCTTCGTGGTAAAGCGTTCGCCTGTTGTTAAGCGTGAGGCCCAAATTTGATCCCCGCACCAGAGGGGTGGGGCAGGTGGAAGCTCAGACGCACGCATGAGCTGCTTTTCGTTACCTGGGGTGTATAAGTGTTCATTATTCTTCGAACGATTGGCTGTTTGACTTCATAAAATTTGTTTATTATTTTCTGTGGTTCTAAGGGTTGAACCAGGGCTTTCGCAGTAAGCTACATCCCCAGCTGCCTGAAGTTTATTTTGAGACAGAGGTCACTAAGTTGCCCAGGCAGAACTAGTGCTCCTCCTGCCTCAGCTTCCCAGAGTGCTAGGATCCCAGGGGTCCATCTCTGTGCCCAGGTTGTTTTGATCTTTAAAAGAAGGAAGAGGAAAGGAAGAGCAGTGTTTTACATCTGGGAGTAGAGGAGGAGCAGCGAGCGAATGAGCCCATGAGGCCCGCACCTGGGCTGGGGTGTAGCGGGTTAGGTGGCGGGTTCAGGGCTCTTCACCGAGCCGTCCCGCATATGACTGACAGGGAAGACGGCTCTGGGGCCGGAGGGCGCACTGAGGGTCGCAGGACGGGTAGCTGGCTCTTGTTCCTCTGCCTTTTTATGTTTTCTCTCTTAACATTATTTTGAAAAGTTTCAAGTTTACAAAAAGTTAAAAGAACAGCATAATAAACACCCATAACGGGGTGATCAAAATATATGGTGCATGTTTGCAATTTTCTTTTTAAAAATTCATTAGTGTAAAAACACACTGCAGTTAATTCCCCTCAACACCCCCCACACCCACTACTTCAGACACACTTGTCCCACCCTTCTTGCTCCTTTCCGAAGCCGCTCTGGAGTCCTCTTTCGTGAGTGTTTTTTGAGTTGTGATCAAATCTGTTTTAAATGCTGCTGCCGAGGGCCATCATGGGAAAGGTGGGCCCGTACAGGCTCAGTGTCGCGTCCGTGTGCACCTTCTCCTCGGACCTGGCGCCGTGTGACTGCTGGCTCTTCCCAGAGTCACAGTGACCGGGAAAGGCAAACGTTTTGAAGCCATTCAGGACAGCTGTGACAGCACCACTGAGGACATTCACGAAAGGGCGTCCAGGCTGCTTCAGAAAGGGCGAGAAGGCTGGGAGCAGTGTGCCGCAGCGGGGGAGCACGTCAGGGAGGGCTCACGGCAGGGTCTGTGTGCGTTACTGTAATACAGTTAAACCTTTTTGGTAATAGTCACTGTTTTCCTTTTTTGTGTTTTTGGGGCACCGGGATCGAACTCAGGCCCTTGTGTTTGTGAGGCAGGCAGCGGAGCCACTGTGCTACATCACAGCCCCATTCGCTGTATTATTCAGTCAGGTCTCCCGGGTCCTTTACCCACATTCGCAAGCTGTCAGCATTGGATTTAGAGCCTGTGCTTCATTCACGGTGAGGGTAGACTCCAGGTGTGTGATGGAGTTTGTTGGTGGTCAGGGGATTGATTGCTGCCCAGTGCACAGTGCAGGGCGCGGCTGTGTCCCCAGGCTGAGATGGTGCCCGTTCCTCCCTCACAGTCCAGGCTCAGGCTCAGCGTGTGTTGCGTGAGTAAGGGGCCAGCAGGGCCTTTCTGCCTGGGGACCTTGAAGTTACCTGTTTACTTCACCTGTTTACCTCCTGATCGCAGAGGCGGGTGCTGAGCCTCAGTCTGTGTTTCGATCCCTCCCTTGGTCCCTTGGTTCTCCGGATGCCTTAGTTCCCGCCCTTCCCCACAGAGTGGCTTGGTAAGAGAGTTGGGTTAGAAATGCAGGCCGGAGAGCAGAGCTTCGTTCCCTGACTCTTCACCCACCTGGTGACTGGGCTGAGTAGGCGAGGCGCAGGGAGGAGGGTGGAGGGCGGTGTGCGCCGAGGCGGCTGGCAGCTGACCTTCGCGTGGGAGTGGGATTCGCAGGTGAGCGCCTCCCTGGCCGGGCGTCTGTCCTGGTCTTGTGACGTGACAGGGACCAGGTTCGCAAGGGAGGCGTGGGCTGGAGTCCTGGGCCCAGCTCTGCGGCCTCCGGAACTTGTGGCCGGCGTGGGGCTTAGGTCAGCCACCCCGTGCACGGCTCCCTAGTGGCCTTGGATATCGTCAGTGCCGGGTCTTCCTGTCCGCAGGTTCACGTCCGATTTCATTTTGTTTTGCTGCTGGGACGGAAGCCAGGGCCCCACACATGCTCGGCCAGCACCCTGACCCTCAGATTGTGTTTCCATAACGACAAATCGAGATTTGAAGTTGTTAAAATTTGTCCTGCTGAAAACGTTCCTTGTATTTCTCGGTGGAGATGGGACCCAGGGCTGGCCACACGCTGAGCCCTCTTCCTGAGCACCTGGGAGTCGGCCCTCTGCTGCCGTGCTGTCCCTTTTATAAGTAAATTGGGAGCCTGACCGTAGCCGTCCACTTCGCCCCCCAGGGAAGAACCCCACCGACGCCTACCTGGACGCCATGATGAACGAGGCCCCGGGCCCCATCAACTTCACCATGTTCCTCACCATGTTCGGCGAGAAGCTCAACGGCACGGACCCCGAGGACGTGATCAGGAACGCCTTCGCCTGCTTCGACGAGGAGGCCACAGGTGCGTGCGCCGGGCTGGCGGCCTTCCAGGGACAGGAGGCGGGCAGGGCAGGGGAGCTGGGAACGCCCGGCGTAGGTGTGGGTGGGGAGGCTGCAGTTGGCTCTGTTAGTCTTTGAGGCTGACTCCAACTTCCTGAAAACCAAAGGGAAATTACGGTCTTTTAGGTTGTATTTTTAGATAATGTAAAGTAGTCTTTAAGACATTCAGTCGCATAAAAATTATAGTTAGCTACCTGGAATGATTGAAAATCTTAGTTTTCTTTTCGTCTTCATTGTAGTGGAGGTACCAGTGGAGACTTTTTGTGTAAACACAGAAAGCCTAGCTCCTGTTTCCTCCTGCTTGTTCTCAGCCTTGCTCCTCCTGTCCCTGGGCGGCTGCACACCTGCCTTATACCCCACGCGCCCTCCGGCTCCACCTGCTCCTGTCCTGTTCTAACCTGCCGTGTACCCCTGGGGCAGAAGGGCTTTATTTTTAACCTCAATCATCTGTGGTCAGCCGGTTCGCGCCCTTCCCTGGCCGGTGGGTGGTGGGCGTCCAAGTCCTCCCTGGGCCTGGTTGGCGCCGGCCACTTGGTGACCCCCTGTCCCGCAGGCACCATCCAGGAGGATTACCTGCGCGAGCTGCTCACCACCATGGGCGACCGCTTCACGGACGAGGAGGTGGACGAGCTGTACCGAGAGGCGCCCATCGACAAGAGGGGCAACTTCAACTACATCGAGTTCACGCGCATCCTCAAGCACGGGGCCAAGGACAAGGACGACTGAGGGCCGGAGCCCGCGGCCACCCGCCTCCGTCCCTCCAGGCTGCCCCGTAGAGCCCGTTGCATGCACTTAATCATGGCTTTGCTTCTGATGTATTTATTCCAGACCTTCCTCCCACCACGTAGCAGTTGTGTAATCAGACTGGAAATGGAGCGAAGTTGTAAATTGTACTGAAAAAGAGATTGCAAATAAAAATCGACAAATGTGAAAGCCCAGGAAAATACATCCGTATTTCTGGTTTTGCTGGATTTTTACATTTTTATATAATAAAATGCTATTTTGAAATAAAGACGATGCTGACTCAAATGGAATATAACGGCAAGCTAGACCATAAATGGTAGTCGTGGTGGGGGACAGTCTTTTCAGGGTTCCGGCTTCGGAGCACGGATTTCTGGGTGAAAGGATTTTTCTTCTGTACGGTGTCCTTCAGAAGAACTTCAGCTCTACTCACCTTAAGGTCAGTATGTGTGCGGCATTTAGTTCAGCCTCTTTACAGCTTGCTACAGCAGACAAGTCTCTATTCACCTACTAAGGTGGGGCTCCGTTAGGGTAGGAGTGAGTGTGTGTTACTGGGGATTGAGGCCAGGGCCTTTGCACTGAGCTGCATCCCCACCCTTTACTCTTCATTTTGAGGCAGGGTCTTCTCAAGTTACCTCGGCTGGCCTTGAACTTGTGATCCTCCTGCCTCAGTTTCCCAGAGTGCTGAGATTACAGGCACGCACCACTGTGCCTGGCCAACACTGCCTTGTTTATAGCTGGGTTGGAAGGGTGTTCCAGATTAAAAATAGGAAGGGCTGGGGATTTAGCTCAGTGGTTCTGCCGCTTGCCTTGCAAGCACAAGGTCCGGAGTTCGATACCCAGTACCAAAACAAACAAAAACAACAACAACCAACAGAAACCAACTGCTAACATTAAATAGAAAACCTAAAAAACAAAACAAAAAAAAAAAAAGTTTCCATTTTAAAAGTTAAAGAAAGAAAGAAAACATTGTTTCTTGAATGCTCAGCGCCCTCACCCCCCACCCCGTGTGGTTTCGTGTGTATTCCACTCACCCCCCACCCCGTGTGGTTTCGTGTGTATTCCACAAAGGACACCGAGGGATCCGGGGTCCAGGGTCTTGCTCCTCTGGTGTGCAGTGTGTATTACCCCCAATGTGGGCGTGGATCCGCCACAGGACCTTTCTCTCTAATGATTAACAGATCTCCGGTCCTGTGACTGTCATCGCTGAGGAGAAGGACCACACAGTCTTCCCACAGATGAGGCGCCAGGTGGCAGGGAAGTGACATCCCCAGGTTGCTAACTAGTACTTACTAGTAAGCCTCAGGGCCAAAATCCAGCTGAGTCACCTGACTCCAGAATCTGTCCCCAGAAAATCATGGCTGGAAATGACACCCCTAGTTTTTACCCTGGTCAAGCAGTTTCAAAAGCCTTCATTGAAGCTGTAGAAGTGAGGCAGGCATTGGTATCATTTTATGGGTAGGAATATACTGGGTTTCAGGTTACCCAGCTGGCTCAGATTGATCTGACACTTCTTGGGAGGCTGAGACAGGAGGATCAAAATTTGAGGCCAGTGCAGGCAATTTAGCCAGTGCCTTTAAAAGCTGCAGCTGTCCTCCCTGGTGAAGCCCTTGCCTAGCATACAAGAGGCCCTGGTCCCAACCCCAGTACTGAAAAGACAGAAACGAAGGGTGCGGTGCTGAACGATAGGCCGTGCAAAGGCCCGGTGAAAGCATCATCTGGGGGATCCGAGTGAGGGCGTGCACGTGTACCACATACACATGCAATGTTAAAAAATGGTTTCTTGGGTGGGAAAATGGTGAGAATCACAGATTGCTCATCGCTGTCTGCGCTGGACCGGGTCTTTTTCGGAACAGTTGCAATTGAAGAGCTATTAACTAGGAGTGTCACTAGGCGGCGCTATCGCCCTTAGTACGGAGTCGCCTGCCGGCTACGACCGGAGCCGCGTGGAGCTGTGTACGGTATGGAAGCTTTGTGCCCAGCGTCGCTGCCGCTTCGCCAGAGTTGTTTCATAAAGGGAAAGACTCAATGCGGAGTCTGTTACAGGGCAATTCTTACCATCCTTGAACCCCAAATTCAAGTGGCGACCGCTAGAGGTTCTTGTGGAAGACGCTCAGGGCGAATGCTTCAGCCCTGGTCCC
>NW_022900942.1:62538599-62565175 GCF_012274545.1 Fukomys damarensis
CTCCCTCCCTTTCTTCCATCATGCCTATGAAATACTCACGATGCCTGGAAAGCACCAGAATCCCAGCTAGCTCTGGTTGCTTTAGACTGAAGTAAGATCACAGGCTTTGTCCTCCTCCGATCTGACTTTCTCCGCTGCCTGTCCCCGGTGGCCTCCTTCCTCCGTCTCCAGCGGCTGGGAACGAAGGCTGAGCCCAGCCCCGCTTGGTTTCCTGGGTCAGCTTGACCAATACATCGTGCTGGTACTTAGCTAAGTTAGGCGAAGCAGTCGCAGACAGGGCTGAGCCCTCGAGGGTCCGCACAAAACGTAGTTGTCTGCCCTTTCCTGCCGTCCCGACGCTGCTGGATCCCCGGTACCTGAGTGACCACACCTGTGACCTTACAGGCGCTCGTAAGTCGCACCCATGTTGTGCCTGCGTGGGTTTTGCTCTGTAAAACTCCCCTGTGAAGTGGGTTCCCCAGCCACCCACTGGAGTCCCCTCCTGCCTCTCAGGAGTTGTCTCCTCAGTAAACAGTGTCCTGCTCTTAACCAATGTTGTGTCTAGAATTCACCCTTGGGCTTTAGAGAACGCGAACTTGGTGTATCAGACGTCTAACAGGTGGGGAGGTAGGACATTTTCATGCCTCATCTCCTGTGCCACTTTTTGTTACTGCTTCCGGGTCGTGTTGCACGAGTCACGGTCATCATTGTCACTTGGTCTCCGATTCTAACTCGGGCTCTGCGTGTGGACCCCAGGACCGCCTCGCCCAGGGTGGGAACTGTTTCTCTAACAGTTTGAGTCCAGCCTGGTCAACTCGCTAAGACCTTCCCCAAAGCAAAGTAACAGAGCGGGCAAGGGGAAGAGGAAGACGCCGGAGTATGCAGAGCAGTCTTAGGAAACCACTCCTCCCCTGTCTCGCAGCCCTGAGTCTCAGGCCCTCCCGGTTCAACCCTGAGCTTCCTTCTAAGAGCGGGAGGGTTCGGGGGCAGGCGTGGGGCTTCTTCTCCAGTCCGATCAAAGGCCAGGACAACCCCGGCCCTGTTTGGGAATCATGATTATTAGTTGCAAGTGTTGTTAATTTGTTTTTCTTGAGCCTGCTTTCTCTTTTCCCTGTGAACCCTCGTTCCCGTGGAGCGGGTGTTGCGGTTACTATGGTAATCCTAGCCCATAATAGTTTGGTCTTTCCCTTTAAAAGGCTGATGCTTGCCTGCAATAAACGTCGCCTTGATCAGACTCTTGTCGTCCTTCTTTTTCTCTCTGCCCCATCTCCACCCTGCTGTTCTTTCAGGTTTGAGGCACTGCTGGACAGTGCTCTGCATCGCCAGCTTGCGACACAGGGGTGCCGTCGAATATATCCCAGACTTCAGAGGTGAAAACTGAGCATTTCCGCCCTGCGCACACTTAGGGGATTGAAGAGTCGTGCGTGCTGATCTTTCCTCTTTGGCTTACGTCCATGTCGAATGCGCATAGTTTTGTTTTGATTTTTTTCTTTTTTCCCCCCCCCCCGCCGCCATGTTGCACAGATCTGTTACCTTCACGGTGACTTTGCGTGAATCGATCAGAACGGCCCTCAATTTTGAAACCTCTTCGTGGCGGTTTTCCTTTATCTGAAGGCACACTGGGTCTGGAGACCGCAACCACTCAGCCCCGCTCACCCCGCGATTGGAAGTGGGCGGGCGGCGCTAGAACCGCGTCCAGACGGGATCCCCCGTGTGTGTGCCCCTGTGTTCGTGCACACACGCGTGGAAAGACGTGCCAGGAGCTGGGGGCTGCTGAGGGGGGATCTGGAAGCCGTGCGCCAAGGGAGAGAGGGAAACACCAATTCGGGGTGGATACTTCCGGTTTGAAACCGGCCTGGGCTTGCATCTCCCACAAGACGCCACAGCCTTTGCTGATCATCCCAGCAGCCGAGAGCCTATCCCGGCCCTGCAGCCGTTCCCCGCGCCCAGCAGGAGCGCTGCCCGCGTCACCCCGCTGGAGGACCCAAGGGCGCGCGTCCTGGGAAGAGGCAGTGGGGGGGGCGGCTGGGGACCCCTGAAAGGCACCCTGGGACCCCACACTCCTCTCTGCCGCTGTCGGGCGCCACCATGTGAGCAGCGTTGTCTCGCCACGTGCTCCTGGCCACGACGCTTGACTTTGCCACAGGCTCAGAGCGATGGGGCCCAGGGGCCATGGCCTGCAACCCCTGAGCCATGAGCCGACTGAAGCTCTCCTGGAAAGTCAGTGTTTTGTTTGTACCTTGCGCTTGGGAGGCAGGCAGCGGAACCACTGAGCCAAATCCCCAGCCTCCTGGGAAGTCAGTGACCTCAGCTCTTCTGCCCACGATGGAGGCCCGTGGCCCTGGAACACCCTGGGTCTGGGCCACCTGAGGGCAGCACCATGGGAAAGACCACAAGGACTTGGGGCTCCAGCGCCATCTCATGCAGGAAAATGGTGCAATGGAGTAAGACTGGCGTCTTACAGAGGTCACTGGCGCAGCCCTGGAATCCCAGCACTCGAGAGGCTGAGGCAGGAAGATGACAAGTTGGAGTGAGTTCAGGGCCAGTCTGGACTGCAGAGTCAGACTCTGTCTGCAAGACGACAGCAGCAGAGCTCCCTGGGGTAGTCCAGAAAATGTACCAGGCTGGGAAATGGGTCTGAGGCCAGACCATAATACTGGAGTCTCCTTCCCTGCTCCACCAAGGAGGCACCGATGGTGGTAAGGTAGCAGGAGCAGCAGAGGAGAAACAAAGGTGAGGAGCACGGTGCTCACCGTATCATTTTCCTCCCCTGATAAACGGATTGGTGAGTCAGGCCTAGGCTCACTGGTGCTGTGTGGATTATGTCCCTTTGAGGCTCACTGGTCCAGGACTGTGAGGCCATTGGGAGCACTGGCGACGAGGGGATTTGGGGAGCGAGGGAAGGCTCCGTGGTACAGCACTTGCCCACCAGTGCCGGGTGCTGAGTTCAATCCTCTAGTATTCCTGGAGCCCTGAGGTGAACAGTGCCTTCCACCACGCGCACCCGCCATGACGCACCACAGGCCCAAGGCACAGGGCGAGAGACCATGCACTGAACCTGACTCTGAGCCAGCGCAAGCCTTTCCTCCGTGTTAGTTGATGCCCTCAGGTATTCTGTCCAAGATGGAAAGCAGACTGACACAGTGGTCCTAAGTCAGGTCCAGATACACTCAGACTGGCCGGGATGATGGACTGCGAGTCCCCCGGGTGGGATGAACGGAGTGGAGGAAGTGCCAGTGGGTGCCATTGGGGCCTGTTTTCGTGGGGTGCTTGCCACGGCTGCGGAGTGTTCCGGGTCCCTCGAGGACCCAGACATGGAGCATGAACCTCACGTGTGGGAGGAGGGCCAGCCACTCCCCTTCTAACTTGGGAGGCGGGGTGGTGGAGGTGCAGAACAGAGGGCAACTTAGCAATTTAGGGAGACCCTGTCCCAAAATAAAAAATTGTGAAGGGGCGGGGGTTGTAGCTTAGTGTGAAAGACTCGAGTTCAACCCCCGGTACTGTGAATAAATAAATGAGGCTGGGCGTGTAGCTCAGTACCCACCGTACTGCAAACAGATCAAAGAGCGGAGGGTGAGGGGGCTCAGAACAGGGGGCTCCAGGACGGCAGCAGGAATCCGCACTCCTGCTGGAAGCCTGACCCACCAGCCCCGCCGCCTCCTGTGCAGGAGCCCCTGGGAGCAAGCGCCAGGCTCGTTAGAGAAAACTGTCTCTCTGCTTCCTATTATGTTTCTCGCTTTGCTCTTCATTTATAATCTGGGTTCGTCATAGAAGAGAGACCAGGTGACATTTAAGCTTGTCTGTCTGGTTTATTTCCCTTCACATTGCAATCTCAAAGTGCATGCATCCGTTTTCCTGCACATGACTCAAGTTTATCCCTCCTCATGGCTGAGTAATGCTCCACCGTGTACAGTTCTACACTTTCTTTATCCATTCATCTGTTGATGGACATGCAGGCTGCTTCGAGGATGTGAATGTTAGGAATTGTGCCGGTATAACAGTGATACAGCTGCCTTTTTGAAGAAGGGAGGGAGGGCTCAGACCCCACTGTTCGTCTCCCAGAAGCCGGCCTTCCGGAAGATTCCTGGGCATTAATGAGACTAACGGAAATGTGTGTCTTCGGTGGCTCCCCTGACCCAGTGACAGCCGCTGTGGGAATCTGGGCTACAAGTACTGACTCTGGCTTCTCTGAAGATGTGTACTCCTGTTTTTGTCTTAGAAAAATAATTCCTAGCTGGGCATGGTGGCGCACGCCTATAATCCCAGCACTCAGGAGGCTGAGGCAGGAGGATCGCTGTGAGTTCGAGACCAGCCTGGGCTACATAGTGAATTGCAGGTCAGTCTCAACTACATGGTGAGACCCTGTCTCAAAAAAGAAAAGAAAAATAGTTCCTGGATCATTTATAAAAGTAAAATTTTATCAAGAAGAAAGCATGCTCTCCCCTCTGTTGCTGTTACCTGTGTCTCAGACCCTAAGTCCACGGGAAGCCATTTTCCTCAGTAACTGAAGACGCTCTATGACGCCTCAAAGCAGACTTTGGGAGCTGGGCTGCCGCCTTGCTGACGGGTTTCGCTGCACGTTACTCGTTGCGTGTATTTTCCCCCTTCCACGGATGTCTCCTAAGAGATCCAGCTGGCCCGTGGCAGCCTGGCCCTCTTGAGACCCCCTTTGGAGGCAATGATAGTGATATAGATAACGACTGACCCCTGCAGAGCCATTACCAACGTCTCTGCTTGAGCTCAGCCCTCTGCGGAAGTCTTTCTTCACCATTATATTCCTCCACTGGCTTGTTAAAGTTTCCTTCCTCCTCTTTGTTTTATTTACTTGTTTGTTTTTGAGACAGGGTCTCATTATGTTCTTCAGGCTGGCCTTGAACTCTCTCTAACCCTCAAACTCCTGGCACTCCTCCTGCCTCAGCCTCCCAAATGCCTGGCTTGTTTGAAGGGGGTGTTTATGCTGTAGATTGGCCCCCTCCGTCCCCACATAGCTGTCACGCCGGGGCCCAGAGAGCTGTCCTCCACTGCCTGCTCGCTGTCTGCCCGAGAGGAAGACCCCGATGTAGCTTTCCCTCCACATGTCTATTTCCTCGGCTACCTTCTGGGGTCACCAGATGCACCCTAAGATTGCTGATGACCTTAGCAGTGTGAAGTTTTTCATCAACGCTATTCCTTAGCTTCACTTTAGGGAGGGAGGTTTGTTTATACCCATCTTTCAGACACGTGGAGGCAGACAGAGATTTTCCTTTTCTTTTTTTCAGAAAAATAAAAATCTCAGGAAACTACCTTAATACTCCCCCCCCTCTCCCCCCCGCCGCTTTAGCTGCTGGGGATGAAGCCCAGGGCCTTGCACAAGCCAGGCAAATGCTCTGCCTCTCCCCGACAGGGGCTGTGTCCCTGATTCTGCTTTTCCCATGAGCCTCGGCCACAGCCAGGAGAGCTGGGTGGGAGTCCGTGTCACACCCCGTGTGTAGAAATCCCAACCTACAGGAAGTTGGGTGGAACCAGGCACCTTTGTCCTGCGGCGGTCACAGCTGGCTCCCAGGGGACCTTGAGGCCCGAGAGTGGGACACAGGGCAGAGCCTGGCCATCCCCACACGCTGGGCACCAGCCTGTCTCTAAAGCCCCTCTGATGGAGCATCCTGGGTCAGCCTAGGGGTTTGCCTCTGTGAGAGCATTCTGGTTTTCTTGGACCACTCCCAATATGTTTTTGATGTTAAACAATGTCAAATATTTATAGCAAGGTGTGATGGTACAAGCCTGTGATCCCAGCACTCTGGGAGGCTGAGGCAGGAGGAGTGCCACAAGTTCGAGGCCAGCCTGAGCTACACAGTGAAACTGCATATACATATATATATATGAATAAAGGGTAACTAAGTGGTGTGTAGAGGCAATAAAGATTTATTTATTTTTCTTATTTTATATATTTTCTTGGGGGGTGGTACCAGGGATCGAATTTAGATCCTGCGCTTGAAAGGCGGGCGGTGGAACCACTAAGCTAAATACCCAGCCCAATAGATTTTTAAATAAGTATCTGTTGTCCTTTTTGCTGCCGCGCTTTAGAGTGAGCCAGATCTTTGCTGTTCGCTGTGACCGTGTGATGTCTTTACCTCGGACTGTTTTGCATGCTTCTGTCTTCAAGTCCAGCTCTGCCTGGCCCTAAGCACCCCAGAACAGGGTCACTGTCTGGGCAGCGGCTGCCTTGCCCTCTCAGCCTGAGGCTCCGCCGGGAGGAGATGCAGCCGAGCTGCCGCAGTCCCAACAGGGGCCAGCAGAGGGCGTCGTCCTGGGCGCGAAGATGCCAGAGGACTGGGGTGCGGTACCAGCTAGGGGCTCCCCTTCCCCAGCATGGGTATGGGGCCGTTGTCAGCACCCTGTGAGTCGGTACTTTGGGTTCCCACAGAGATGTCCCCAAAACTTTCAACAAAATCCGCGCAGGGTCTGAAATCTCTACCCCTGCCCTAATCGTCCTGTACCAACCCACGGGCATTAAATTAGCAACAACGTTTCCCTGCGTGCTCCGGCTCTCCAGGAGGACTCGGCTAGGTGCGATCCTGAGCGAAAGCCGTGGGAAACACAGGAAAAAATCAAATGAAGACCATCAGAGTCGCCTCTTCGTCCTTCCGCGTCGCTGTCTCTGATCTCTAGAGCGTGCTGAGGTAAGCACAATTGAATTACCCAGGAGAAGCTCAGGAAACCGCTCCTCTGCCAGAGCTGCTCTCCACCTGAGATCTTTCACATCATCTCGAAAAGAACACAGTGAGCAGGAAAGATCAGCTGAAAGATAGTGCGAGGTTTTTAGGAATTAATGGACTAGAATAAAAGCTCCCTGACCCCTCTCCCTGACCCAGCCCATCTACATATCTGGTTTGATTTTGTTGTGTTTCAAAAATGAAAACTTGGGGCCGGGGATTTATCTCAGTGGTTCTGCCACCTGCCTCACAAGCACAGGGTACCGAGTTTGATCTCCGGTACCAAAACGAAGACTAGAAAATTAATGTTTGGTGCCAGAGCCCAAAATGGTGGTTATCTGTTGCTATATGGCCCAAAGGTGGTCCGGGTAAGTCAGCCAGGGCCCAGGCTGGCCTCAGATTCGTGGTGATCCTCCTGCCTCAGCCTCCCAAGTGCTGGGGTAACAGGTGCATGTCACCAGGCCCTATGAATAGTTTCTTGACCAGGCCAGAGGACCTGGCCTTGGACAACCTGGATGACTCATTTTGAGTCACCCTAGTGTTGTAGCCCTCAGTTTTCTTATTTATGAACTGAGAAGGTCTCAATTTTCCAATTATGGGCCTTCAGCCACTTGTAATTTAGCCACCTCCTGGAGCGGTTGCATCAAACAGTTAGTTACCTTTCCCCTGGGCTCAGGTGAGCTTTTAAAACTAGAAGGAATGTGATGGTAAACAGATAGCTCAGACAAAGTTCCCACTTTGTGAGCTCCCAGTCCCCTCCTTAGTTAGTGGTGATAAATATTTAGGCTCCAAAAAATATTTTTTGGAAATACCATAGATGTGTATGCTCTTGGAAATGTTGATACAAATAATACTCTATTAAATGCTGACTACATTTTGTCTTTTTCCTATTAACATCTTACAGCTCTTTCATACAAAATGTAAAATTTACCTCATTTTTAAGAGGTGTGCATTTTTTTATTGTACCCCACAATGTATACCCAATGGATATCGGGTGATTTCCAGAATCTTTGTTTTTTGGTACCGGGGATCGAACTCGGGTCCTTGTGCTTGCAAGGCAGGCAGCGGAACCACTGAGCCACATCCCTGGCCCTCCATAGTCTTGTTATTATAGTTATAATAATTATTATTATCATTAGTGGTAAAATGAACATCTTTCTATGTACTTGCAGTTGTAACCCGTATGATAAATCTCCATAGAACCACTGAGCCAAGTAGCAGGTGCATTTGGAACCTTGATATTCTATGTTTAATTGCTTTTCCAAAAGTTTTACGAATTTATCCTGCACCTCATCAGTTCAGAGGGCCATTTCTCTCCATTATTACCAATGCCAGATGTTATTGATCACTTGTATTTTTCCTCCATTACAGACAAAGATGGGTGGTAAGGGGTAGCGGTGAAACCCAGCCCCATGAGCTCAGCAAGTGCTCTGCCCGGGCCACCCTGCACCCCTGCAGGGCGAACTTTGTGGTCCCGGCCAGATGATCCGGGTCCCCCCAGTGATTTCTCCTCTGCCCCCTACACAGGCTCCTCTCCTCCAAGCCGCCCAGGCCTTATCTGCCTGCTCAGGGACAGCTGTGTGAGGTGAATGTTTAGCCGGGTTGTTTCTCAGGGGGCCTTGTGGGGCACTCTCCTCGCTGATCCAGCAGGATTCAGCTCACAGCTGCACTGACCCTCAAAAGGGAGCGATTGCCCCCAAGTGTCACGGTGACTATGGGCCAGGGTCTCGAGGCAAATTCCAGAATTAGCTTATAGATATTATTTGTCACTAAAGCCCTTGCCACAGTTTTAAAAACAATCACAGTGAAGCTGGGCATGGTAGTCCATACCTATAATCCCAGCACACCGGAGGCTGAGGCAGGAGGATTGCCATGAGTTCAAGGCCAGCCCTGTCTTAAAACAAACAAAAATTATGTATGATGGTTGAAGCAAAAATTGTAGCATTGTCTAATGTGATCTTATGTCTGGGTAGAGGTAATATCTAAGAGTTCTGTTTTAAGCTGGGAGGTTAAAAGGACATAAAGGGAGAAAGATTTCTTTGCATTATTTGCACTGGTAAAAACGGGCGACACTCATACATTATGTAATATCTGAGCAACCATTAAAGAAGCTTTACAAAGAGATGCACTGAAATCACTCTGGATCAGTCAGATAGGATTGTTTAAAAAGTCCAAATCCTCCATGGGGAGGGAGAAAATAGAAATCCCAAGTCCACACAGCCAGTGCAATAAGGCAAGAAAATAAATAAGACACTGAAACAGAGAAAGTGGAAATAAACAGGCCTGACTTGAGAGGAGTTGATTCTTTAATGCGGAAAATCTCAAGGAAACCATAAAAGGCTCCTACAACTACCAAATGAGTTTAGCAAGATGAAAAAAAAATTAGAGAAATATATAAAAGCCCGTTGTATTCCTATATGCTGACAATGCACCAGAATTAAAAGTACAATGCCATTTACAGTCACTCAAAATAAGATGAAAAAATGTAGTTATGAACCTCACAAAGCACATACAGGACTCATAACGAACTCTGCAAAACTCAGATGGTGGAAATCAGGAAGGGCGCAGACAGATGAAGAAACACACAGTGCTCATGGGTTAGAAGACGCCGGAAAAGCGGTGCATTCTCCCCAAACGTATATTCACACTTTAGACAGCTATTATCAAAATCTCGGCAAGATTTTTGTAGATTTGGACAGAGTTAGCCTGAAATTTATATGTAAGTGCCAAGGACCTACAACATCTAGTTAGTTATTTGGGGTGCTGGGGATTGGTCCCCAGGCCTTGTGCCTTCTGAGCCTGTACCCTGCTCCTAGATCTGCCCCGGTCAAGAAACAATTTTGATCAGGCTGCCCAGTTTCTGGAATAGATGGGTAAACTGCAGTAGCTTCCTGCAGTAGAATACTACGCTGCAATGAAATGGATCAGACACAGGCAGGAGATGAATGCATTGCGTCCATTTTGGGTAGAAAGAAGCTGGACATAAAAGGTCATGTATTAGTAATTTCATTTACTTAAATAGTGATAAAGGCAAGCTTACAGTATTTTGTAGGGATAAATACTTTATTTATTTATTTTTTGGTTTTTTGAGACAGGGTCTCACTACGTAGTTGAGACTGACCTGGGACTCACTATGTAGCCCAGGCTGATCTCAGACTCACAGCGATCCTCCTGCCTCAGCCTCCCGAGTGCTGGGATTACAGGCGTGTGCCACCACGCCTGGCAGGGATAAATACTTTAAAGAATAAAGTGTGGAGTGGTTTTCATAAAGAGAATAGTTACTTCTGGTAGGGGCAGGGGTGTGACTCTGGGAGGGTGATGATATTTTGTTTCTTGTGCTTACAGGAAGCTTGCTCTATTGCACATTTATATCTTACGTATTTTTCTGTTCCTATTCTTTCTCTTTTTTAGATAGGGTCTTGTTATGGG
This sequence comes from Fukomys damarensis, assembly GCF_012274545.1. Lineage (NCBI taxonomy): Eukaryota > Metazoa > Chordata > Mammalia > Rodentia > Bathyergidae > Fukomys > Fukomys damarensis. The sequence continues at coordinate 62,548,697 of NW_022900942.1, forward strand.
ATTCAGGCTGGGTTTAAAGTCAGTCTTAAATTCATCATGTAGCTCTTGCTGGCTGGCTGGCCTCATATTCAAGCTAATCCTCCTGCCTTAGCCTCCCGAGTGCTGGGATTACAAGGTGTGCACCACCACACTTGGCTATAGGTTGTATTTCTTAACAGAAAGTCTATTTTTAAAAAAATCACCATCTTTGAGAAGGAAACCTTGTAAAAATTGAAGAGGAGCAAGAAAGAAGTCAGAAAGCCCACCGGAGTGGAGGAAGGGTTTCTATGGCAACAGTCCAGGTGGGCCAGTGTTAAGGAGGCCCAGGATGTCAGTGGTCAGAAGAGTCAGGATAGAGCCAGGCATGGCAGCACAAGCCTGTAATCCTGGGACTTGGGAAGCTGAGGCAGGAGAATTGCAAATTGGAGGCCACCCTGGGCAATTTGGGAAGACCTTGTCTCAAAATGAAAAAGGCCAGTGTGGAGCTCAGTGGTAGAACTTAGCATGCACGGGCCCTGAGTTCGATGCCCAGTACTGCAAATAAATGAAAAGAAAAAGAATTTTTAAAATTATGGTAGAGACAGAGATTACGAAGCAAATGGGGGAGGAAAGCATGGGGTGTCTTTGCCCTTGGTCTGGGCTGGTCCAAGCAAAATGACCCTCAAGACTCCCGGCGCCAGGCAGGAAGAAGCCTTGCCTGGGAGTCTGCGAGGAGCGGGGGCCGTGTGGCCTCGTGAGGAAACAGCATCGGGGCTGGGGGCTCAGAGCGATGCAGCCTCCACCCCCATCTGACCTCATGATCCCAAAGGGGCTGCCAGGAGCTGGGCCCTGAGCCTTGTGAGCCCACAGAGTAACTGAAGGGGGCCGGAGCGCTGGATCCCACAGCACAGGCAGTTGGAAGACAATGATGCCTGTACTGAGCCTCAGCTCTCAGGAGGAAAATAGGTTTGGGTGGGGAAAATTCTGTTTTGGACTTTGAGTGCTCATGGCTTTCCGGCAGACACCTATGTGCACACGCCTGAGGCCAGCAAAGAGGGCTGGCTGGGGACAGAGTCTTGGAGGACATCAGCCTGGACCCACGGGGACACATCAGAGAGAGAGCTAGCACCTTCTCTTTCTTCAAGGCTGAGTAAGAGCCAGGCGTGGGAGGCTGAGGCAGGAGGACCGTGGCAAGTTCAAGGCCAGCCTGGGCCACCTACTGAGTTCAAGGAGCCCGCTGACACTGGCTGCCAACCACCAACGGTCCTTTCCTGGTAATTTGGCACTTCTTTGACAAGTTTTCTAGGCCCTTTGCACACTGCTCTCTAGGTATTTATTTACACACGTCTTCCCATGAATTGTGAGGGGACCTGAGGTAGAATTGGAACTTCCTCACGTGTTTTAAATTCCTAAAAGCAAGGAGGCATCCAGAGATGAAAGAATGAGCAAGTGGATGAATAAATGGCCACTTAGGCTGAAATGTAGCCCAGCAGCACCATGCCTGCCTGGCAAGCGCAAGGTCCTGAGTTCAATCCCTGGTACCAGAAAATAAATAAGTAAATAAATGACTGACCGCTCACACCTTAAGCAGATGAATAGGAAATGAACACATCAGGAAACGCGAACATCACTAGGCATTAGTTGCTAATTCCTTACTGAACAAGGGTGTTTTCTACTAAGCTAAAACTTAGTTTAGTATGTGATGCCCACAGAGCTGAAAAGAATGTTGATCTAAGCCAGGCGTGGGTGCACATGCCGCGGGAGACCACAATACCAGCGACGCCCACAGCGGGCTGCGAGGAGAGAGTCTGGCTGAATCCTCTGCGCTGAGGTCAGAGGAACTTGCACCCAAATTCAGTTCTGTAAGACTTAAAGTCTCACTTTTACTCCTGGAGTGTGAACAGCCAAGAGGCCTCCACAATGCTGAGCCCAAAAGCTCAGCGAGGTTCCAGGAGCTTGTCGGACAGCGAGAGTCACTCAGGAAGGAGCACACCAGGCTGGTTGGCAAATAGACCTTTATTAGTCTGGCCAGACGGCACTCCCAGAGCCGAGTAGCTCAGAGAGGCGGCCAGCTCAGAAACAGAGGCCATTTTATATAGGGCTAAGGGGGGGTTTACACTCAAAACTTACAGGAAGAGGACAAAGGCAAGTGGTCAGTTGATCCGAGCTGGTGGTCATCAATCATGTACTCAACCGTTACGTACTAATGGTCAGCAGATCGATTACCCATTGTTCTGTTTACAACTTAGATTGTGGTGTCCAGAACATTTAATTACGGGCAAGTAAGGAGTGGAGTGATTGATTTTGGGTCTCTATGTTCATTACAGTTTCATTCTGGTTTCCCAGCGACTCCCAAGCAGTTACCTAATAATTTGCAATGAATCATTAGTTATCCTATAAGGGGGGGGGCATCAGTCTCTGGGTCATTTGCTGGTCAACATGGAGTTGCTCTAGTTCAGTAAGGCTCTTACAGTTGCCAAACTGAAACCTTCTGCCTAGAAGGACAGTGTCTGATCACAACCATATATTTTGTGTGCTCTGTTCCTAACTCGACAAGGCTCTGCCTTGTCCTTATGAGCCTTGCTTCCTTTAGTTTCCATAGAAACTGCACAACTGCATCTTCTCATGTAATCCCTTCTTTGCACACAGCTTGGCTTTACCCCAATTGATGACTAATAAAAATCAGTGGCATTGGTGGACCAGCACCTTTGCTAATTAAGCAGCATCGGCCATCCTGGCTTCCCAGTTTTCTGTCTTTCTTAGTTCTGTCTTTTAGTTTTTTTATTTGGCCTTGCATCGTACACTGGGCAGGAGACTGGAGCCTACTTCAGAGGTTTCTGGTAACATTTTAGGGGTTTACAGTACATGCCTGTAATCTTGGCACTTAAGAGGCTGATGGGCCAGGGATTTAGCTCAGTGGTTCCGCTGCCTGCTTCATAAGCACAAGGTCCCAAGTTCGATCCCCAGTACAAAAATAAATAAATAAATAAAAGAGGCTGAGGCAGGAGGATCGCTTCAAATTTAAGGCTATATATATTTCCCTGAAAATAAGACCTAACCAGAAAATAAACCCTAGTAGGATTTTTTTCTAAATGCTTGTAATATAAGCCCTACCCATCTATAAGCCCCAGTTAAGACCATCAGCCAAGCGGACACACTTAGTTGGCCGCTGCAACACACATGCATGTGTGGAATGATAAAATAGTAATATTAATATGTAGTTAAATATAACTATGACCGACATTAACATTTAAAATGTGCTAATGTAATTATAACTAATCATCTGTAAACACACGAGGGGCGCCTGAGGACGAGAGGTAACCACCCGTGCGCCCAGATGACCCCGACACTTACTGCTGTGAGTCCGGACCAGGGCACAGACACAACACGAGTGGCGTGCAGTTCTCTACCATGAAGCTTCACAGTCCAGTGCGTCGTGCACCGTAACGGACTCACTTCTGCACGTGTGTGAGGCAGACATCTCCCGAATTTTATTTTATTTTATTTATTTATTTATTTTGTACTGGAGATCGAACTCGGGTCCTTGCGCTTTTGAGGCAGGCGGCGGAACCACTGAGCTAAATCCCCAGCCCAACGTTTCCTGAATTTTGACGCCTGCCATTTTTCACTGCTTTTGCATGGACCATCACCCCTCACGGTCATCGTTTCTGTTGCCACTCCCGTCTCCCGAGTCTTCAGCTAACGTGAGATCTAATGAAAACTGTGAGGCCCGGCCTGCGAGGGGCTGTGACTCGGGCGAAGAATTCATGGGATAAAATCACTGACAGCCGGGCTGCCAGGGCACCAAGAGCAGGCTACACGGACAAGCAGCGCTCATTTAGGGAGAGCGCTACTGCTGGAGCCAATGGTTCTGCAGGAAAGGGAGCGGAAAGAAATGCAGGCTGGGATTTGGGGTTTGGAGAGTTGTGACGAAGTCCAGAAGATGATGGCAGGGCTGCATCTGAACAGATGTAGAGTTTGGGGATTTTTTCCCCATTTTTTGAGGCAGGGTCTCACTTTGTAGTTCAGGTTGGACTTGAACTCACTCTGTAGCCCAGGCTGGCCTCAAACTTGCAGGGATCCTCACGCTTCAGCCTCCTGAGCGCTAGGATCACAGGCGTGCGCAACCACGCCCAGCAAATGTACATTTTTGTACATGAGTAAGTTTAGACTGTTGTACATGCAAAATAAGACATCCCCTAATAAAAAGCCCTGGAGAAAAAATGAATCAAGACCCAGTCTTATTTTTAGGAAACACAGTAGCGAGTTCAAGGCCAGCCTGAAATGCTCAGGGAGACCCTGTCTCAAAAGAAATAAAAACAAAACAAATGAAGAATCTATATACATTTCACCCTTCTTCTGAACGCACTCTTTTCAGGAGCCTAGTCCTAATTCCATGAGTGTATCTGTTTTCTGTCTGGTATCTGAATTGGGAGAGTTTTACAGATGAGATTTTGGAGATGCCCTTCTCTTTGTATGTACAGAGTAGTTAGTGGGGGGGGGAGAACAGACTGTGAATTACAAAAGTTTATGAATCTTTCTTTCTACCCAATAATGATTTTAAATAAATTAAGTAGTGTAGCTCTGGGCTCTTCCTTAACTATTTTAGGAAGTTATTAAGACAATCCTACTCTAAACCCTTTGGCTTTTATACTAATGTACTTTAACTTAATAAAACATAATTGATTTATTTAGGTTTTATAAGGGTCCATGTAAGAACTTAGCTCCTTTGCCCATGGGCTACCCTATAATTTTAGTTTCCACACTAGAGAAAACAGCTGTGTTTACCCACTCCTGGCTGACAAAACCCATCTGTCCTCTGTCCTACCAGAGTTGCTTTCACAAATGCGAAAATCCGGCAGCATTTTAATTTCAAATGAGCACGTGGCCCGAAGGACTCTTGAAAAGGGAAAAGTGCCAGCTTTGCAGGGTTCCTGGGGGTGCTGGAATATTCATCCTGGAAGGGGTCAGCCAGGAGCCGGCGAGAGTCCCACTGCCAGGCCTCAGATTCCACCCTAGACCCTGGGGTGTGGGGAGCCTTGGAGCTGAGGGAGGAGGGCCTTAGTCACTTGGTTTGAAATCTGAATTCCTGAAATTATACCGGGAGTAGCGGGGTGAGGGGCCGACGGGAAAGCAACCCTCCAGAAGAAGTAAAATTTTGACCACGTTTTGGTGGTCAGTGTCAAACAACTGGCTAGATGTTTGATGACAGACACGCACCCTAAAGACACCCCTAACAATGGTCTAACTTACAAAGATGGGACTTCTGTACCACTCGCTCATTCATTCAGTAAATGAAGATTAGGTACCAGCCACAGTTGCTAATCCTTCTGCTGCAAGAAAACAGCCCCTGTGAAGGCAAATACTTTTTTTTTCTTACATCAAGAACACTGGGAGGCTTAGGCAGGGGGATCTCAAGTTTGAGCCCAGTCTGAGCAACTTAGTGATTCAGAGAGACTTTGTGTTGGACATAAAATGAAATGAGATAAAACAGCTGGGCTCAGTGCAAAGGTCCTGGGTTCAATCCCCAGCACCGCAAACGACAACAGCAAGACCACCCGTGAATCGTGTTTCATTGTCCGACCCAACCTGTCTTCCTTTTGTGCTCCGGTCTCTCCATGTCTTTTTTTCCTTTTAAGTCTAGTCTTAGATCAGCAGCAAATTCAAATCATGAGAGAAGAGTTTTAGACAGGTACTGCCTGGACTTGCCCACAGGCCATTCCTTTCATCTTTTGTCATTGTTTGGTTGGATTTTTTGGAGTATGTAGTCCAGACTGGCCTTGAATTTGCAGAGATCCTCCTGCCTCGGCCTCACAAGTGCTGGAATCACAGATGTGTACCGCCACAACTGGCTACTCCCATAGACCTAACTCAACAAACTGCTGTGGGGTGGGGCAAAAGCACGTGTGTGTGTGTGTGTGTGTGTGTGTGTGTAAATAACGTGCAGCCAACATTGGAAGCCACTCACTACCGAGATCTCCGCCTCCTCCTCCTCCGCATTCCGAGCGCCAGGAGTCCCAGGACCTTTCCCGATGGCCAGGGAGGAAATCCCGTCCCAGCTCTTGTGCCCCGTGTGTCGGCAGCGGTGACTCCTCCGGGTGTAGACTGCTCTCCCGACCGTGAGCTCAGGGCCTGGCTCCGCTCTGCGGCCCTTATCAGGCAGAGTCTCCAGGGGGGTGGGTGGCAGGCGCTACCTCCGGCTGGCGCCTGTCTTTTCTAGATCAAACCTCCAGAATCCTTCGTAAGCCTGGCTCTGCACCACTCAGGGAGAGCGACTCAGCGCAGGGCAGCAGGGCGAGGGACTCGCAGAGAGGGACATTCCCAGGGTGGCAGCATCGCAGCGGAGAACCAATCAGAAAAGCGCTCCTTTCAAGCCTTCATTTTTTTTTCCTCGTTCTTTGAGTTTATTGGTCCATTTTAGGTACACAGTACAGTTACATCATCATTGGGATCTTGTACCTCTACATGACAGGTCCTGGTTCTCATTTTTTCCCCTTGTCCCTGTCCTCCCTTCACCCCCTCCTCCCCTCCCTATTTACAAATACTTTATTTCCATTTTTTCATTTTCTCCTTTTTTCCCTATTACCTTTCCTTCATTTGAATCTGGCGCTGCTCCTAGGACCAACAGAAGACGCTCTTCTCACGCCTTCATTTGCATACGGTTACAGCCAATCAAAAGACACTGTTCTGATTCTTCATTTACATACCGAAAGAAGGCAAGCACCAGGCGCGGGCCAGTGGAGTGTTTGCTACGACAGATGTCCCAGGGCCTTCTTTACACCAGGCAGAGCCGACCTGGGATTTGGGGTACGGAAATCCCCTCCCTTCTCTGGGGCTGTGTCCTCCAGATGGGTACCTTTCCACCTGCACCGCACCTGCGCCTCGCGGCCTTCTCTGTGTCCCGCCCAGCTCGTGGTGACACCAGGGACCCCGGGAACAGACGGGACGCACAGTCTGGGGCCTCAGCAGCCTCTTCCACGGGAAGTTTATTTCGTCTGCAGAGTAGCAAGCCACACCCCTGACGCGCATGGGCAGGGCGGGCCGCCGGCCCTCCTGTCCGCGAGCACTCGGGTCCCAGTTCGGGTCCCACTTCGGGCCCGAGTTCTGGCTCGAGGGGCCGGGCAGCTGGGACGAGGAGGGCCGTCTGGGATTTCTGGTGCTTTCACCGTGGCTGTCACTTTTAACTTGCACAACAACCTGTCAAAATGAGCGTTTGGTTATCCGTCTGGGTGGTTTCGTTTGGGGATAAAAAGTAATTTAATGTAATTTTTAACATTAATATTCAACGTGCCAAAGCATAAATCTGATGCTTTCTTAGGCTTTGAAGTCCAATTACAAATTCTATTTTTATAATAATAAACATGGGCAGCTATTGTACAGAGACCTTTGATTAAAATTTGGTCCATTTATAAACAAATATTTTAAGAATTTTAACATTGTATGTATAAATTTAACATATATTTAGCTTTATTAAATAACTGCCTTGATAAAACCTTCCTGAAACTAAGTAATTTTCATAAAGCTGATACATTGTATTAGACTTATAGTATGTTGTATATGAGGTCCTTTTATGTCATTCAGTCCTGGGTATAAACCTACACACATCTGAATCAACTACGTGCTTGTATATTTTAAAATGGATTCCCAAAGCTTTTCCTCTAATACTTCAACCATTTTAAAATTTGACAAGTTTAGCCAGGTGTGGCAGTACACGCCCATAATAATCCCAGCGCTCAGAAACTGAGGCATGAGGATTACCTTGATTTCCAGATCAGCCTGGGCTATTTTGTGATTTCTAGGCCAGCCTAAACCACGTGGAAAAAAAAAAAAAAAAGACAAGTTTATAAAACATCAAATATGTGGAAATTCCTTAACCCCAAAATACAAACCCGACTTTGATTCACACCTTCCTGGGTTGGAAGATACTTACCGCTCAGTGTACAATTTAGCTTGGTAATTATGGCTTGAGGTTACCGAGCCACCAAAGATTTCGGCTGTGATGCTGATTTCCTTGGTGACCACGGCTACAGTAGCTGAGCAAATTTCTTCCTACCCTCAGGAGAGGGATGGGATGCGTAGCCCCGCCCACGACCCTCCATTCTGCTCTGTCCACCCGGCTAGATTGGATTTTGCATATCTTTGGCTCTTAAAATATGTAAATATTTTTTCTTAGCTTCCCTTAAGAATATTGAATTTGTCCCCGAGCCAGGGATTCAGCTTAGTGGTGCTGTCATTGTCTCGCAAGCACAAGGTCCTGATTGTGATCCCTCGTACCAAAAAAAAAAAATTTTTTTTTTTAATTTGCCTAATTTCTACATTCTTTAGGTTATTTTTACTTTCTTTCTTAGGATTACTAAATGTTACTGCATATTAAAATGCTGGCAACCCAGTTGAAGTCTGAGTTTGTCTGACTACTGTTTTCCACCTCCAGGGCCAGTTTTACACACGCACACACACACACACACACACACACAGGCACACACGTACACAAACACACTTCACACTGCATCTTGTGGTTGGGCTTTTGACCATGGGACAATTTTCTTCTCTGTGGTCCGCGCCCGCTCCTGGTTACAGAGCCGCCGTCTGACTCACCAAGCTGATCATGCAGGCGGCAGCAGAGATCTGCCGAAGCGGTGTGAAAATTTAAACTGAAGACATGGGAACAATCAGAGCCATGGGAAAAAACCTTACAGGGTTACAGCGGCCACTGCCCCTGCCAGAGCCTCCTGCCTGGGGCAAGACCGAGCTCTTCGGCTGGCTTGCCAGCCTCTGTCCTGCCCAGGAGGCACTCCTGGCTGAGTGACCCGGCCCGGCCCAAGTGAACCTTGTCCCTTCACCTGTCACTGCGACCTCAGGCTCCGGCCCTTGAACCCAGGTGGCCAAAGGGAAGCTTTGCCTGCAGTTAGTCGGTTTTGGTTGCTATAGCAAAACACCTTAGGCCGGATTATGTATAAATAATGGAATTGTATTTCCCACCGTTCAGGAAGCTGGGAAGTTCAAGATCAAAGTGTTGTCAGGGGTGATGGGTCCAGGGACTGGTTTCTAGGTTCTTGTTCGTGATGAACAGAGAATTGGACATTGCACCAATGGTGACGAAAAAGCAGCTGAGTTTAATGAAGCTTAAAGGGCACTGATATGCTCAGAATGAGCGGGCTCACACCGGAGGAAAGGAAAATGGCACCAGCATGAAATACATCGAGCTTAAAATTTTAAACTACTGTGCCGGGTCTAGGGTATCTCTCCCGTCAGAGTGATTGACAAGCAATTGCCAGGCTGCTGAGTCGTGTCAGCTGTGCCTACTGCGCATGTCCTTTCCCATAATCCACTCTGTTATCATTGGGCGCTTGAGACGCAGTCCTTACTATGAACCTTTAAGGAGCTCCAAGTCTAGAGAAGTCACTGTAGGCCTAGCCGGCAGGTCTAGCCCTTGGCCTAGTTGGGAATTTCGGGGATCTTTGTTGTTCTTATTTCTGCCTCTAGAAGGTGGGCCTTAGGGCAAAGGTCCGGGTGGCTGGGCAGTTGGCCTTGCCCTGGTTCCGGAAATGGAGATGCTATTTTTGTGAAAATCTCAACAACTCTGGTGTTTCCGGAAGCCTTTCTCGCTGCTTCACAGCCTCTTGTGGTGACCTCACACGGCAGAAGGGCAAAAAAGCTCCCAATCTCTCAGGCCAACCTCATAAAAGCACTAATCCCACCGGGCGAGGCCTGCATGCCCAGACCTTCATCCCCTGTGCTGCTCGGCTGGGGAAGGTGTGGCCGTGGACCCCGGGACCCCTCCGGTCCACCAGACCCCTCCCCCTCTTCCTTTCCGGGATCCGAAGGGCATCTGGTCCTCCACCCTGCCCACCCGCGCCCACCTCTTCTCACTGCCTGGTACCTAGTGGGGCTCAGGGAGTATCACATAGTTGGTTGAATGCATGGATGAATCAGTAAATGACATCAGCTACAAGACTGAAGACTGAACGCAATGATTCTTTGCAACTTTTATCCCGGGGAATAGCAGAGCTCTGTGATGCCCTCTCTTGGGGACAAATTCGTGTTTGGAGCAAGTGGTAAAGACTCTGAAGGTCTTTCTGGGTGTTACCTCAGTCTGTCCTCTGTTGCTATAACTGGATATCACAGACTAGGAAATGCATACAGAAGAAGAAGGTTTACTTAGCTCAAGGTTCTGGCAGTCCGAGAATATGGCCCTGCTCTCTGCCTGGCATCTGCTGAGGGTTTTCCTGTGGGGTCAGGACACCGCAGGACGTGACATGGTGAGGCAGCAAGGGAGCAAGAATGCCTTGCTTTTATAACAGAGCATCTCCCACAGCAATGCATGAATCCACTAATCCCGGAACCAGGGTGGATCCGCCCTGAGAGGGCACAGCCCCCAGGACCGCACCAAAGGCCCCACTGGTCCTACCCTCAGTAAACCAGCACGGGGACTTGATTTTGGCCTTCATTTCTACAGGGACGTTTGCGTCACACCAAGGTGTGACCTGACTTCGTACTTAACCGCGAATTCCCCCGTGAGCGAGCGTGAGCCTCTGCACACCCAGCGACAGTGCTCTGTGCAGAGGACAGGCCGAATGCTTTACTTCACAAAACTGACTTCAGTCTCAAAGTGTAACCAGCAACATACCGCCAACGCCACCAGGGAGGCAGGGGCTCAGCTTGGCATAACAGCTTCTGAGAAAACGGGGAGCGAGTGACAAGGCAACATTTAAATATTTAAATATGAGCGGGAAGGCGCGAGAGTAACCGAGTGCCACGGAAAAGGTTGCAGACGCACGGATAGAATCTGCGGGTCAACAGAGCAGAAAGTTCTGATGTTTTGCCTGTTGTGAAAGTGTTGTCCCCGGCTCCTCCATGGAGAAGTGCTAGAAATAAAGACAAGGTGGGAGAGGAGCGGGGACGGAAGGACAGCCTGCTTGTTCAACAGAGTTGCTGAGGATCTTCTGTAATGAAAGAGAGGGGCTTTTAGTTGGGCATGGTAGTGCATGGTTGTAATTCCAGCACTTGGGAGGCTGAAGCAGGACAATCTCCCTGGGTTCAAGGCCAATGTGGACCACATACTGAGTTCAAGGCCAGCCTGGACTATATAGTGAGACCCTGTATTAAAAAAAAAAAAATAGGGCTTTTGACCAAGAACTACTCTAAAGGCTGATAATCCAGTAAACGATACTCAATGAGGATTTTAAAATAAAGTGGCAGAAGGGCTTTATGCTAACAATCCTCTCCCAAGACTGGAGAAAAATAGAGGAAAAAGTGAGGGAGGCTGCCCACAGAATGAATTTCTAGAAAGCAGCACCCGACTTCCACGCCCTCTGTTGCCTGGGTGAGCGGATTCCTCAGTGCAGGAAAGACAGGAAGTCATCAGAATCTGATCGCTCCAGCTCCCAGAGCGCCTGGCACAAGGCTCAGCGGCCAGCAGGGAAGGTTTGCTGGGCAGGAGCCCAGCCGTTCCCTCCTCCCACAGAAGCTGTCAGTGTGGGCAGCCGAGCACAGGTGCCCTGTGGGACTGGGGTTTGGATAAAGAAGGCATCCATGTTTTATAAGTACATCCCTGTTGCTTCCTAATTCAAACTGAACAAGCTGTCCTGTGTTTTATCTGGCAGCCCAACTCCCAAGGAATATGTGTGGTATGAGGTACCATGAAAAATAAAGTGAAAGTTTAATTTTTAAGAATTTGTTACGGTAAATGTTGCTATTGATTCCTTTCAACACCCCCCACACACTCAGGAGTACTTAGCCCACCGTCCTGGCTGCCTCGATGTCCTGAACTGATTCAAAACCTTTCCCTTTCATGGTCACTTTGACTTTGAGGAAGAGCCGGAAGCCCCACAGTGCCAGACTTGCTGAAGAAGGTAGATGAGGACCCAGCATCACGTTTTCACTGTGACCCTTCTGTGGGTGGCACTCGGCAGCAGCAGTCACTGTGGGTTTTTGTTGTTGTTGTTGTTGTTTTGTTTTTTGGTTTTGGTTTTTTGAGACAGGGTCTCACTATGTAGTTGAGTCTGACCTGGAACTCACTGTGTAGCCCAGGCTGGTCTCGAACTCACAGCAATCCTCCTGCCTCAGCCTCCCGAGTGCTGGGATTACAGGCGTGCGCCAGCTGTCACTGTGTTTTTAATCACACTTCAGAAAGACACTCATGAAAGAGCTTCCAGAGCTGCTTCAGAAAGTGGCAAGAACCGCGGGATGACCGTGTTCGAAGAGAAGGGGAGGATTTTCAGAGGGATTTGTGGCCACGTGTCTTTTACTGTAATAACTTTTAAGATTTACATGTATAGTTGTACATTTCAGGTACGCAGTACAGTCACATTCATCCCTGGGACCTTGTGCCTTTACATAATCCATCTTGGTTCTTATTTTCCCCCATTCCCAGCCCTCCCTTCACCCCCTCCACCCCTCCCTATTTACAAAGACTTTATTTCCATTTTTTCCTTTTCTCTTCTTACCTTTCCCCTACCCCTCCCAGTTCCCCTACATCTTTAGACCTTTTCTTCCTATTACACAGTATCAATTACACATTTTGATCCTAATTTACACTTTTAGTTACCACACCAGAGAAACTATTCAGTATTTACACGTGTCCTATTTACTTCACTTAAGAGTATGTCCTCAGTGTGCATCCACTTAGCTGTAAATGTCTCCAGTTTCTCATTGTTTATGGCTGAGTCATTTTCCATTTTATAGATAAACCACATTTCTTTATCCAGTCTCCAGTTGATGGGCATTTGGGCTGTTTCCAAGTTTTAGATTTTACAAACTGTACCGCTATAAACATGGGTGAGCATACATCACTGTGTTACGGTCCTTTTAATTATTTTGGGAAGAAAACCAGCATAGGAATAGCTGTGTCAGATGGGACCTCTAATCCTAGTTGTTTGAGGTATCTCCATATTGATTTCCACGGTGGTTGCGCCAGTCTGCACTCCCACCAACAGTAAAGAAAAATTTTTAAGATTTCAATAGTGATTGTATTTTGATCACCCCTGGTATAGTTTTCCCTAGATGACTTAGCCTTGGGGCCTCAATATACCCCAAAGTGCACCATTAAAGAGTGAACTCGGGTGCTGGGGGTATAGCTCTTACCTAGTGAGAGAGACAGAGATGGAGAGACAGAGGCAAAGGGGGAGATTAATGCACATCAAGGTAGGGACTGTACGTGTGTGTGATGGAAATCAAATCAAGGCACCGTGATGTAGAGGAGTGGGTTCTATTATTGCTGTCAGTCTCTCCGAGGAAAAGAAACCACTAAATGTTGTGTAAAAATGGCTGCGCCAGCATGGAGGAGAAAGAGGTGGCCGTCAGGAGTCGGCCCAACCCTCTGTCACTGCCCAGGCCCTGAGGCCCTGACCCTCCTGCGCCTTCGAACCCAGATCCTGGCAAAGTCTCCCCTTTTCCCACTAGGCAGTGGTCGGTTCCTGAGTGACCGTGGTTGAGGAAACACAGGAGGTGGGACAAGAGGGAGGATTAGTGTTCCTGTGAGGGGCTGGAGACCACACCACCGCTCACATTTCAGAATATGCTTTTCTCCTTGCTGAGACAAAACACCGGACACCCAAAGTGAAAGGAGGAAAGGCTTGTGCAGCTCACAGCTTGTAGAGGTTTCAGCTCATAGTCAGCTGGCTCCAAGGCGGGAGGCACAGGGCAGAGGGGCATCAAAGAGGAGAAACAGTTCATGTTGGGCAGAAGGTAGCAAAGCAACAAGCAAGCAAGGGGCCTTCACAGCTTCTTGCTGCCCCTTTTATCTTACCCAGGCTGTTCAGGGCAGGCAGCTCTCCCACCCTTAACGCTAGGTCCTTGAGCCCAGCATGGCACCAGGAATCAGTCCCAGCGGCCGCCTCTGAAACAGCCCCGCCTATGACTGCATGAGGCTTTGGGGCATCTGGACAGAGCCTTAACAGTCCCGTACTTACCGACGAGCTATTTCAGCAACTGCCTCCGTCACAGTGTTGGCAAACGTCCACGTCTGTTCCTGGACGGAGGAGAAGGGTCTGGGCCTGGTGACTTTCTCCCAGGGTGACATTCCTGCCCACCACCTGCAGAGCAGCTTGGAGACCTCACGGGTGGCTCTGCCGGGTCCAGAACCTTTGACTCAAGGCCGCTCAGTGGGCTTTTGTAGGCCACAGGATTTTCATTAAGTCAGAAGAGGGAAGTATGTCAGCACTGAGCTGGTTTCAGTCAGGGGACAAAGTGGCTTCAGCTTCACTACTGAATAACAGCCGAACCCAAGAAGGACTGAACCTTAGGCCCATAAAACAATCATATTATATAATAGCACCGTTCATTCTCCTGCAGCACCAAAACACGCTAGGACCTGTGTCCCCGCAAGGGCCTCCTATAAGATCGACCCCCCTGAGTCAGGACGCAGCACACTCACACCGTAAGGCCAAAGGCGTAAGAAACTATGATTAAAGAGCCAGGTGTGGTGGCACACAATTAACATTCTAGCACTCTGGGAGGCTGAGGCAGGAGGATCACAAGATTGAGCCCAGTCTGGCTAACCTTGAAAGACCCAGTCTCAAAATTTTAAAAGGGCTAGGGATGTGGTTCAGTGGGAAACCCCTAGGTTCAATCCTCAGTGCCATTGCTGGGCATGTTATTCTGCACCTGTTATGTCTGGACTCTGGAGGCTGAGGCAGGAGGATCACTGTGAATTCAAGGCCAGCCTGGGCTACACAGTGAGATGCTGCCTCAAAAAGACAAACAAACAAAATATGCTCACTTTGGCAACACATACACTAAAATTGGAACAATACAGAGATTACCATGGCCCCTGTACAAAAAACAAAAGGGAATACATTTTTAAAAATTAAAATAAAGAATAAAAGAGCATTGGACCACATATCACTGGCCTGAAATAGAGCAAAGGTCCAAGTATCATTTCTACTGAGTGATAACATTAAATAATCATAAGTCAGGGGTTGTCTGTGGCTCTAAACATCAGTAGGGCAAAAGCAGTTTGGAGAAGCCTTGGGCTATAGTGTTCAAGAAAGCATTCATGTCCTTGAGAAATGAGAAAATAGTTTATCCACAAAACAAGAACAGAATATCACAGAATGGTTTTCAGAAAAATATCCAGCTCTTAGCAATTAGAAAAACAAAAACAAACAAAACCTCACCTCTAAATGTCATGAACCATAACCACTGAATAAAAACACTAAGCAATATAAGGCACAAAGCTCAACATTACAAACCTTACCTTTTGAAAAATACTTTTAATACGACTTGCAAATAGATGTATCATAGGTCATCGTTGTGTGTCTATGAAAGCAAATATAAACAAAATGTCATATTTAAGAAATTATTTTTGTTTGGTTTTTTTTTTGAGACAGAGTCTCATTACGTAGCCCATAGTGAACTGTGGCAATTCTCCTGCCTCAGCCTCCTGAGTGCTGGGATCACAGGTGTGCATTACCATGCTGGGCTACTTAAGGAATTCTTAAATATCTTCATGTTCAAGGTCTGTCTTCTGAAACAGCTTCAAATTATTGATATCTTTTCCCCTCATTTAATATCTTGTTGCATGCAGTTAAGAATATTGACAAGAGCCGGGTGTAGTGGTGCACACTTGGGAAGCTGAGGCAGGAGGATCGCTGTGAGTTTGAAACCAGCATGGGCTACATAGTGAGTTCCAGGTCAGTCTCAACTATATAGTGAGACCCTGCCTCAAAAAAAAAAAATTTAAAAAAAAAAAAAAAAAAAAAAAAAAAAAAAGAACATTGACAAGAGGCCTGGGGATTCAGCTGCCACCTCCTTTGCAAGTGCAAGGTTCTGAGTTTGATCCCTGGTACCAGAAATAAATAAATAAATAAATAAAAAAGAATATTCACAAGAAACTGGGCATGGTGGCACACACCTGTAATCCCAGCCCTTGGGAGGCTGAGGCAGGAGGATCGCCATGAGTTTGAGGCTATCTTGGGCTACTTAGTGAATTTGAGGCCAGTCTGAACTACACAGGGAGACCCTGTCACACACACACATAAAACAAAAACAAAACAAAACAAAAAAAACAGATTTCCCGAGGACGCACAGGCGAAGTCCGGGTGGTCATTGGGCCAGGGAAGGACCAACGACCCACACCCATGAGAGTGGGGAAAGTCGGGAGCCCTGGGAGAAACGTGAGGTCACTGCAGGCACAGAAATGTGTCACGGGTGGGCACAGGCGCAAGGCACAGGGGCGCTTAGCCGGGCGAACCTGGAGAGTCCTCCGGCCCGGCCCTGCGGGCGGGATCGGCAGAACGGGCTCTCTAGACTCAGCCTCCTTCCCGGAAAGGACAGGTCCGAGGGTGGACCCGACCTCCTGGGGTGAGAGCAAGTGGTGAATGAGGTTTGCGTAAAGGTTTTTGTTTTGTACTAGGATTCGAACTCAGGACCGCAAGCTTGTGAGGCAGGCGCAGTGGCGCTGAGCTCAATCCCCGGCCCCGTGGCGAGGCTTCCTACACGTGAGCCAGCCCGGAAACGAAGGAATTGGGCTCCGTCGGTGCGAGGCGAGAGGCCGCCGTGCTGCGCGGTGCAGCAGGGGAA
>NW_022900942.1:62565595-62567954 GCF_012274545.1 Fukomys damarensis
GCAGCTCACACCTGCGAGGTGTGATTAAGGGGCGACGTCCAAACCAGAGGGTCCTTTCGAGCACCGAATCGCGGGAAGTGAAGGCGCCATGATTCTCCAGCTCGGGCCTGGATTTGATTTTCCCCGGAGCAGTTACTCACTGAAGGCTGCAGTTCTCGCTCTGGAGCCGGGCTCTGCTGCGGTCGCTCCAGGGGCTGCTCCGCCCCGTCACGCAGGGCCGTATTTCGGCAAGGCGAGCGGCCGAGGGAAGTGGGCTGGCTCGGCGTCTCTGCCCTGTGGTCCAGGCAGCTGGGTCCACGGCCTGTGCTTGCTCAGCGGAGTTCGAGGGACAGATTGCGTTTGAGAGCGGGGAGTCCGGTCTTCAGGTCGGCCGTTCTCGCTGCTCCCGGCCGGCTCGGATTTCGCCTTTCCCAGAAACATTTGTCTTAGCATCTCATTGACCGTCAGACTTGGCTGTGTCATCGGCTTTTCAAGCACAGAGTTTCCGTCCTCAGCAGGACTGAAGCTCAGAGCCAAGCGAGATTACAGCGCTGTCCTGAGGAGCTTTGGGCACCGGCTCTGTCCCCAAACACTTGTATGAATCCATGAATAAATCCATGTCTGGAGATAACTCAGAGAACTAGGATTAGTGGTTCCATTTGACCCAGCCATCCCCCTGCTGGGCATCTTCCCAAAAGAAAAGGATCATACCCCAGTGACGTATGCTCACCCATGTTTATAGCGGCACAGTTTGTAACAGCTAAAGCTTGGAAACAGCCCAGTTGCCCATCAACTGGTGATTGGATAAAGAAGATGTACTTTTTCTATAAATTGGAGCACTACTCAGCCATAAACAATGAGAAACTGAAGACATTGATAGGGAAACGGATGCACCTTGAGGCCATACTCTTAAGTGAAATAAATAAGACGTGTGTAAATACCGAATAGTTTCTCTGGCGTGAAGAATTAAAAGTGTAAGTAGGGTCCAAATGGTATAACTGATACTGTGAAATAGGAAGAAAAGGGCTAAAGGGGAAGTGGGAAGGGAAAGGAAAAAGAAAGAATGTGAAAAAACAAAAAAATGGAAACAAAGTCTTTGTAATAGGGAAGGGTGAAGGGGGTGAAGGGAGGGCAGGGTGTGCGGAGAAACATTAGAACGAAGATCGCGTATACAGAGGTACCAGACCCCAATGATGAATGTAGCTGTATCATTCGCCGTAAATGTACCAATAAACTTAACGGGGGAAGATGAATAAATCCACGTCTATGCGTGGCTGCAGCCCTGCACCCCAGCAGTTGCTCTCAGGGGAAGGAGCGAGCAGCAAGGCCAGGCTGGTGCTTCAGGGGACCTAGGCTTTGCTTCCTACATCCAGAGCTCACACACCGGAAGGGAGCACCAGCTACCTATGGGATTTCACATTTTTCATTCGTTCCATTTTAAAAAGTAAGAACAGACAGGTGACACTGAAGAATACATTCTATTGAACTCACCCTAAAGTGCTGTTATTTCAGCCAGGCATGGTGGCACACTCCTATTATGTCTAAATGTGGGAGGCTGAGGCAGGAGTGTTCAGGGCCAACCTGAACTGCATGGTGAAACCCTGTCTCCAAAAAACACCAAAAAAATTTTTTAAGTATTATCACATCATCTGTATAGGTCTTTCTGTTTGTGTGTGTTGGCATGTGAGGGTGTATTGGGCACTTATAATACAGAATCTCTCTCTCTCTGTTTTGTTTTTTTCAAATGTACCTCAAGCTGGCCTTGAACACCCTATGTAGCCCAGGCTGGCCTTGAATTCCAGGTGATCCTCCTGCCTCAGCCTCCTGAGTGGGATCACAGGCATGCACCACCATGCCTGACTCCACTGGGTTTTCATCCACTGAACAGAGTCACAGCCAGCAACTGCTGGGCCCCTGGAGCCTCAGGGGGGGATGGAAGGAAAGGAGATCATCTTGCAGAGCTCGTCCTGGGCTTCACCCTGCCAGCCACACCTGGGGACACAGAGTCGCAGCCCTCCCGGAGGGGTCGCAGGCCGCCTGTCCCTCCCGGTTCAGTGTACAGACTGGGGCTGCCCTGCCTGCCCCATGTCCCAGATGTGGAGCAGTGGGACAATGACACAGCCAGCATCCTCTGCGGGCTGGACATAAAGCCTTAGACAGCAGCTCCCCACCTGGCTGGAGGTTCCAGTGCCTTCCTGAGCCCGGGTTCCGGAGCAGAGGCTGTGGACGCAGATGTGCACCTGAGATCCTTAGATTTCCTTAGCGCACCCAGGTCCCCTGTAGTGGATGCAGCATTCCCGTCTCTGATCACAGGGTACCATGAGCACGCGGTGGGACACTTTCTGGAATAGGAGGACGTGGGCGCGCTGTTTGCCCTGAA
>NW_022900942.1:62568044-62610855 GCF_012274545.1 Fukomys damarensis
CACAGCCAGCAACTGCTGGGCCCCTGGAGCCTCAGGGGGGGATGGAAGGAAAGGAGATCATCTTGCAGAGCTCGTCCTGGGCTTCACCCTGCCAGCCACACCTGGGGACACAGAGTCGCAGCCCTCCCGGAGGGGTCCCAGGCCGCCTGTCCCTCCCGGTTCAGTGTACAGACTGGGGCTCCCCTGCCTGCCCCATGTCCCAGATGTGGTGCAGTGGGACAATGACACAGCCAGCATCCTCTGCGGGCTGGACATAAAGCCTTAGACAGCAGCTCCCCACCTGGCTGGAGGTTCCAGTGCCTTCCTGAGCCCGGGTTCCGGAGCAGAGGCTGTGGACGCAGATGTGCACCTGAGATCCTTAGATTTCCTTAGCGCACCCAGGTCCCCTGTAGTGGATGCAGCATTCCCGTCTCTGATCACAGGGTACCATGAGCACGCGGTGGGACACTTTCTGGAATAGGAGGACGTGGGCGCGCTGTTTGCCCTGAAGCCGCCCTCAGGAAGATCACCTGACTTCCAGGCTGATGACATGTGAGGTGCTCACTCCTTACAGTGACCTCCTGTCACCGCGCAGAAGACCCACTGGAATCCCCAGGACCAGTCCAAGTGCACCAGAGATGACTGATTTGACGCTTGTTGGCTTGAACACTGTAACAGAAGGGAGTTCTCCTCCCTGGGCTGCGCCCCTCTCTGCCCGATGACTGTGGGGCATCCCGTCCCACACCAGATGCTCCGAGGGTGACCTTGGGGAATGAGCGGCTCCTTCAGCAGTGGCGATGGGGATGCAGCCAAAACCACACCCTGTCGCAGTGGAAGTTGATGTAGACATAGATGGATTAGGTTTTTATGCTTCTCATTTTAGTCTCTATTTGTAAGAGTATTTCTGGAGATCCAGGAAGCAGGATCTATTTACATTAAGAATTTGATTGTTTCAAATTGAAAATGCCAAGCTGGGCATAGTGGAACACGCCTATAGTCCCAGCACTGGGGAGGCTGAGGCAGGAGGATCACTGTGACTTTTGAGGCCAGCCTGGGCTACATAGCGAGTTCAAGGTCAACCTGAGCTACATAGTGAGACCGTATAGTGGAACACGCCTATAGTCCCAGCACTGGGGAGGCTGAGGCAGGAGGATCACTGTGACTTTGAGGCCAGCCTGGGCTACATAGCGAGTTCAAGGTCAACCTGAACTACATAGTGAGACCCTGTCTCAAAACACAAAACAAACCCCCTAAATGAATAAAATAAAGTAATCTTAACTCCTATGAATTCCCCCCTATAGTCCTACTTGCTTCTATATAATTTATCTTCTCTTGAAATCTTAATCTGTCCTCCTTTGATAAGAAGGTCTATAAACCCCCAGGTTTAACTGCCTCTGTAAACACTTGTCATATAAATGTTCATAAAAACCGTGTGTTTTCTCTTGCTACATTAGCCAACTCTTCATTATTGGGGTCCAAATACCCGACAAACACAATTTAAAGGAAAGGGGGTCATGTGGCTTATAGCTCTGGAGGTTTCAGTCCATGGCTGGCTGACTCCAGGCGGGAGCATCATGGTGGAAGGGTCTTCTGGAGCACAGCTGCCCACCTCATGGCAGTCAGGAAGCAGAGTGAGAAAGAGCCAGAGAGAGGGAAGGGCCAGGGCCAGAATATACCCCGCAAAGCCACACCCCAGTGACTTACGATCCCAGCCAGGCTCAGGGGTTTACGGCCCACAATCTGATCACCTACAGAAAGCCCCACCACTGCTACGTGAGGCTTTTCAGGGAAACTTCGGGTCTGAAAAGCCTGTATCCATCTCATTATGCAACATTCATCCAACCCATCTCTAGGAGCTGCTGAGGTCTCTGCAGTCCCAGCCCTCCTCCAAAGCGCAAGTCCAGTCCCTTCCGAGACTCAAGCCAGCTCAAGGGTGTGTTCTTGTCAGGCTACAACAGTGAAAAGCTAATATTGCTCACCCACTAACTGGGCTATTGCTGTTTAATTCGCAGATCCCCAGTTACTGATCTTAAGAGGGAAGAAAAAACCCTTCCTTGACGGTCTAAAAAAGAAGAGCAAAAATCCTGCACAGAAGTATTTGTGTGATATGAGTGATTGAGTGAGAAGGAAGAAAGACCAACTTAATGCTACAGCGGCTGTCTTCCGTCTCCTTGGAGCCTCTCTCTGCCCTGGGGACCTGCCCCTCTTGATCCAGACGTAACTGGCAGTGATAATACCACCCTCTCCTACTGTGCCAGAGCAGCCATCTAACCCTGACTGGGCCGTGACGGCGCCTGTCCCTCTGGCCACACCCAGAGCCTCTCAGCCAATCAGGGTCACGCTGCACACAGCAGATGGACAGAGAGGCCTCCTCCTGCTCCGTGCCCTCCCTCACCATTCGGTTTTAAAATGGCAGTGTGGAATGCCGGTCTCCATCATGTTCTCTCGCTGTACTGCAGGGCACCAGCTCAAGCCGAGCCAGTGTCTCCACTTCTACCTAGGTGTCCCCAGAGCCCGGTGTGCTCATGGAGTGGCTTTGGAGGTGACTGGATCATGGGGGCCGATCCCAGCAGATTCATCCACAGAAGAGTTTAGCGCTAAATGTGATGTTGGCGGGAGGAGGTGGGTTACCAGAGGCCTGGCCTGGAAGGGTCCACCTCCCCTCCTTCCTCGGTCCCGCTGCTTCCTGTGTGCTATGCCGTGGACTGTTTCTCCTCTGTGACGCCCTCTGCCAGCTGATTGTGGACTGTGACTCCTCACACTGTGAGCCCCAATAATCCTCTCCTCCTTTGAGCCGTGGGTGTCGGGGATTGTGTGCCAGTGACAAGCAAGTAACCAGGGTAGCTAGGAACGCCAGGGTCCTCCGTAAGCCTTGTGCTGCCCGCTGCATGTGCCGACCTCTTCTTTCGAACACTTGCACGTGCACCCAGGGTGCGCAACAGTCTGGCAGCTCCTCGCTCTCACCAGCGCTTGCTGTTATCAGAACTAAAAGTCTTACTAATTCTTCAGGGTTATCGGAAGCAATCTTGCTACTTTTCATTTCCTTATTTCTACCCCTTTCTAAAGTAGCTTGCTAATTTTACACCCATGTCTGGTACAGAAGAACCTTCACTCCAGTTGCTCCTTGTCAATCCTGCTTCTTAGCACAGGACACCGTTTCCGTGTTCGCTTCTGTGACTGCTGTCTCTTTGGAACTGTTCTGCACCTCGCGAGCTTAGGCTGCAGGGTTTGGGGCCGTCTCTGTCCCCAGCACAAGGCCTTCCACGTCCCCAGGGAGTCGCTGTGGAATAAGGCAGAGAAGCACACGGTGATGTGGTGAGGAACGCTGTGGTCAGGAACATCCGGCTCAGGTTTCCAAATATCTTGCACCTAGCGATATAGCGTTTAATCTCTGCATCAATCTGCTAAAGTGGGCACGATTACTAGCGTAATCTGAATTTTAGATAAGGAAACCAAGACACAGAGAAATCGAGTAACTCTCCTGAAGCCACCCAACAAGTTAAAGGCAGACAAGGATTTAAGCCTGGGCTGCGGGAAATATGTTCTTAATATGGCACAGTTTCTCTCCTGTACCAGTGTCTGCCTCAAAGGATGGCTATGAGGGTTAAGAGATGCAACAAAGCACTTCCAAGTCAGGCGTGGTGGCACAAGCCTGTAATCCCAGCACTCGGGAGGCTAAGGCTGGAGAATCACCTCAAATCTGAGGCTATCCTGTGCCACATAGTGAGTTCCAGGCCAGCTTGGAGTACATAGCAAAATCCTATCTTTAAAACAAAAACAAACAAACAAACAAAAACCAGAAACATCGCCTTCTAGGGACTGGAGGTGGAGATCAGGAGTAGAGCAGTTGTTTGAGAGGTCCTTGGTGCCGTCCCAGGAGACTCATCTTTTCCAAGCTTAAGTGGGCAGTAAGAGTAGAATTCAGGATCCATAAACAGATGTAGCACATCCGATTATGATTCAGGATCATAAACATCTGCAACATCTCTGAAGAGCTTACAATGTCTTCATACTGAAGAGTGTCCAGTGTTATGTGTCTGTAGCCATGGTGACCTCCTTCGTACCTGCTTCTCTGGTGCTGGGTATGGAATTCAGGGCCTTTTCATGGAGCTACATCCCTAGCCCCATTTAGTGACTCACTAAGTCACTAAATTGCCCAAAATGGGCTCAAATTTGCAGTCCTCCTGCCTCAGCCTCCCAGAGTGCTGGGGTTTCAGGCCTGCCGCACCACAGCCAGCTATTAATCTTTTAAAATCTTTTATTTTTTACGAGTACATGTTTGCAGTACATAATGATTGCATTCCTTGTGGGGGGTTGGTGAGTGAACACAGTTCATTCTGCTTGCATCTCTTCCCCTCCCTCCTCCATCTCTTGGTCCCCATCCCATCTGCAAAAGATTATCCTCCTACCCCTAGTATCTATTTTTTCTTTTGGTTTTTATTTTTCCTTGGGGTTTTCATACGACAGAAACCACGTGATATTTCAGCTTGTGTGTCTGTTTATTTCACTTAGCCTTAAGGTCTCAAGGTGTGTCCATTTCCCTGCAAACGCTTCAAGTTTGTCCTTCATCGTCACAGAGTAGGACTCCACTGTGTGTAAATAGCACATTTCCTTCACCCGGCCCTCTAGTGGTGGACATGGAGGGCGTTTCCCAGTGTCGCTATTTTGAGTTGTACTGCTGTAACACGGGTGTGCATGGATCACTGTGTTACTAGAAGGGGAACAGATTTCCTCAAATTTCTCTGTGCATTAAGAATGCCAGTACCTTCCACCCTCCAGAAAAGCAACGTGAGCAAGTGGTTTTCGTCCAGTACTGGGAATCGAACTCAGGGCCTTGCGCTTGCCAGGCGGACACGCTGCCACAGAGCTACATCCCCGGCCCCATGTGAGTAAACGTGTGAGGAGACGATTTCAACACGCGCTCGACTCAGAGCTCCAGCAGGGATTCTCAGGCGCGCAGGTCTGTCCCTACATCAGGCCCTCAAGGCGCGGGGACAGATCCCGGCCTAGGAGCCGGAGGCCGCCGGTCCCACCGCGCCACGCTCCGCCCAGCAGAGGGCGCTGCCCCGCGCCTCCACCTCACATCGCCCAGGCAGCTGAGACCAGGGATGCAGGACTCCCTGGGAGGCCAAGGGTCTTGACGCTTCCTCCGCAGATCTTCGCTTGGGATACTCTGTTTGAGACCCTGTGAATGAATACTGCGTAAAAAGGTGTACAGACTCCTTTAAGGGTCGCATCTGGTGGAGGACAAACTTCTTAAAAGGCGACTCCGTCGCGGCCTGCACAAACCAGAGCCCAGCCGCGCCGGGGCCTCTGCAGAGAGCTGGAGAAGGGGCCACAGCTCTGCAAAATATCCACCGGTCACGTACAAGGCGTGTCACAAAAGAGGGGCTCCCGTGGCGTTCAAGTCTATGCAACGCAGGCACTAAAGCTCATGCATCGGACAGGAAGCAGGGCTGGGGTGATCGCGGCGGGGCCTGGGTCCTTGAGGTGCTGGCTGAAGGACACACTGGGGGAGAGAGGCAGGCGCTGCTAGAAGAGCTCGGGAGCTGTGGGACGGTGGGCATCCAGGTAATACTAGTGGCATGGACTAAATGGGATCGAATTAACAGAATCCAGGTTCTTCCAACACATGGGGGTGGAAGTCTTATTTAGAGAGAATCCCAGCCTCCCCGCCCCCCCCCCACTGAAGGAACAGGTCTGTCATTCCAGCACTTGGGAGGCTGAGGCAGGAGGATCGCTGAGAGTTTGAGGCCAGCCTGGGCTGCACAGTGAGATGTTGTCACAAAACGAAAACAAAACAAAATGAAACAAACGAACAGACAAAAAGAAAAAAATACATGGAATAACCGATTGAGGACATCGGTATGATTTCACAGTGTATTGACTGATTCAGACAAAAGCTGTGGAAAGCACAGGAGAGGAGTGCTGGACCAGGACCTACGGGCATGCTGTGTGTGGACGTCACCCCGCAGGGTGTGTGCCGTGACAGACAGGAAGCAGAGACATTGGACGCAACGTCTACCAGGGTGATGGGTCACAGCCGGGATAGAAGAAACCCACAGGATGCCCTGGCCGCTGGCCCGTGCTGAGAAGCAGGTTTCTTCAAGGATTCTAAAACATCTGGGAGACAGAGCCTGGCCTCCTTACTGCGGTGTTTTAAAAGAAAAGGAAACTCATCCGAGGTATTTGAAAGAGGTGGAGTGCTGACTGAGACTAGTAAATGCAATACGTGATCCTAGGTTGGATTTTGGGTTTTTTAAAAATGAGGTAATGCTGGATGAGGTGGCTTAGCCTGGAATCCCAGCACTCAGAGGCTGAGGCAGGAGGATTGCACATTCACCCCTGTGCCAGGCAATTTAGCCATCTGCAAATAAAAAAAAAAGGGCTGGAGATGCGGCTCAGTGTGAAGGACCTGTGTTTAATCTTCAGTATAGTGAAAAAGGCAAGTGTGTGTGTGTGTGTGTGTGTGTGTGTGTGTGTGTACAAGCATTGGAGAAATTTGGTTTTGGGCTATTTTTAAATTTTCAATAGTACATAAATTTTAAATAATAAACAAAGCCAAACTTCTTGAATATGACCAAGGTATAATGATGGCTCCATAGGAGAAGGTCCTTTTTCCCAGGAGGCAAGAATTAAGTAGGGGTGGAATATAACGATGGGGTTCTTGCGCTGTTCTCTGAACATTTCTACAGGCTGGAAAGTCTTCAGAATAAAAAGGCTGGAAAAGCTGCATTTGTGGGGCCGAACACACAGATCCCAACCAAGGATGTTCATTCACTCGTGTCTGTGTTTTTTGTTGTTGTTGTTGTTTTTTTTTCTTTTTTTTTTTTTGGTACCGGGGATCGAACTCAGGTCCTTGCACTGCAAGGCAGGCAGTGGAACCACTGAGCTAAATCCCCAGCCCTCATGTCTGTGTTTAACATCGCCTTTATCATTGTTACTTCATATTGAAAAATCCCAGTACTTTAAACTTTGGTCCGCACAGAACAATGAATGCAGTTAAACTCCTCAGCCCTGAAATGTATTATTTAAGGTTTATTTCCTTTGGAGAAACACCGTGGAAAAGGAATTATCCCACAGTATGGCTTCTGTTGTTCTAAAAAGGAAATTGTGTCCCACAAAGAGCAAGTGATCCAGGCCGGATGGGAAAGGGATGGTGAACTTGAGATCCCTGGCAGAATTGTAATGCTGAAAGGGAAGCCAGGCCTGGGGTGCACACCTGTAATCCCAGCTGGAAGGCTGAGGCAGGAGGATGGCAAGTTCAAGCTCAGCCTTAGCGACTTAAAACCTGTCTCAAAATAAAAAATGAAAAAGGGCTGTGGAATCAGCAACTGGGATCTCATCTTTTTAAAAAGCTTCTGCACTGCCAGAGAAATCACAAGTAGAGCTAAGAGACAACCTACAATGTGGGAAAAAATTTTTACCAGCTGCTCCTCAGACAAAGGTCTACTATCTAGATTATACGAAGAACCCCCCAAAAATCAGGCCCCCAAATAATAATGATCCAATTCAAAAATGGGCATCTGAAATGAACAGACATGTCTTAAAGAGGTAAAAGCAAATAAACATATGGAAAAATGTTCCACATCACTGGTCATTCGAGAGATGCAGATGAAAACAACACTGAGATTCCACCTCACCCCACAAAGAATGGCTGCTATCAAGAAATCACACAATAACAAATGTTGGCGGGGTTGTGGGGAGAAAGGAACCCTTCTCCATTGTTGGTGGGAGTGCAGACTGGTGCAACCACTGCGGAAATCAAAGAACTAGGATTGGAGGTTCCATTTGACCCAGCTATTCCTCTACTGCGTATCTCCCCAAAAGAATTAAAAGGATCATAGCACAGCTCATGCCATGTTTATAGCGGCACAGTTTGTAATCGCTAAAACTGCTATTGGAAATGGCCCAATTGCCCGTCACCCGGAGACTGGATAAAGAAGATGCGGTTATTTTATAAACAGAGTACTACTCAGCCATAAAGCATGAGAAACTAAAGATACCTATAGTTAAGTGCATGCACACTGAAGTCATACTATTAAGTGACATTAATAAGTCACATGTGTGTAAATACTGAATAGTTTCTCTGGTGTGAAAAACTAAAAGTGCAAATAAGGATCAAAATGTATAATTGATAGTGTGTAATAGGAAGAAAAGGTGTAAAGGAGTAGGGCAAGTAGGAGGGATGGGGGAAAGGTAAGAAGGGAAAAAATATGAGAAGAGGAAAAACATGGAAAGAAAAGAAGTCTTTGTAAACAGGGGAGGGTGGAGGGGGTGAAGGGAGGGCAGGGGTGTGGGGGAAATGAGAACCAAGATGCATCATGTAAAGGCACAAGATCCCAATGGTGGAATTAACTGTACTGTGCACCTAAAAAGTACCAATAAACTCAGTAAAGATTAAGGGGGTGCTGTGGATGCAGCTCAGTGTGAGGCCTTGGGCTCAGTCCTTAGGCCAATATAATCAAAAATTTAAAAAGGTGTGTGGGGGGGGTGTAGCTCTATGCGAAGGCCCTAAATTCAACGCCCACTATCAACAAAACAAAACCGGACCAGCCCAACAAGCGAAGCTCCGGGGGATCTTAAAGTTGGAGCATGCGGGGCTCAGCCTGCGCCCTGCTCTGCTGAGCTCTGTGCAAACCGGGAGCCCCGCGTCAGGGTCCCCACTGTCCCTCAGGCGACAACCCGAGGTAGGGCTCCCCCCAGGCCTCCTGGCGGGGCTGCGGGGAAGACACCTGCGTGCCTGTCTGCCCGCGCCCCCGCCCCGGCGGGGTTCAGCTCTCTCTGTTACTCGATCACGGCCGTGGGGAAGTCGGGGACAGAGCGCAGCCCACGGGGTCGCCTCGGCTCATCTTCTACTCTAGACTCAAGCAAGGAGCCCTCAATGCTTACAAGACCAAGTGCTCCGTGCGTGCAGCACGGGAGGTGCGTTCCGGGGTGTTTTTAATTTGTTTTGGGAACTGGGGATGGAAGCCAAGGCCTTCACAGTTAGCTGCATTTAGCTACATCCCCAGTGCCCTCTCTCTCTCTCTCTCTCTCTCTCTCTGTCCCCCCCCACTTTTCCAGGGTCTCACTAAGTTGCTAAATTGCCCAGTCTGGGCTCAAACTTACCATCCTCCTGCCTCAGCCTGCCAAAGTGCTGAGATTCCGGGCGCCTGTCCAGCTCCCCAGCTGGGAGGCCGGCTGCAGAGAGAGCCGGGCCCAAGACACCAGCAACAAGGAGAGTTATTTCAGGAACAGAGCAGGCCATTTCAGAGTTGGTTTCCTGGTAAGTTTCAGACAGACCCAGAACAATGGGAAGCGAGTGCCTGGCTCATTTGGGGTGACAGGGGTCGCTCATAGCCCGGGGATCAAAGCGGGGAGCTTTGTTGTCATGCCAACCAAGCCGCCTGTTGGGAGACTAGCTGTTATCTCTCCAGCAGATCTCTGCAAGTCCGATAATGTCTTGGTGACACAACCTTAGCCCAAGTGACTTCATTTTCGTTTTCAGCCTGGCCTTTTGGGGCCCAGGGAAGGAGCTTCATCCAAACAGTGACTTTCTAGAATTGTTAACAACTCAATAACCTGACTTTTAAAAAGTCACAGACAGACTCAATAGCAGAATGGAGGGGACAGAATGAAAATTCTGTAAACTTGAAGCCAGAACAAAGAAAACAACCAATGTAAATAACAGAGACCGTGGGGTAAGAAGAGAAGGCAGAACAGAGCTGGCGTAGTGGAGGGTTGGAATGGAAGGCCGATCTGCGTCTGGTCGGCTGGGCGCCCATCTATGCCAAGGCCCGTCTGTTTCCTGTTGCATCGCTGGTGTTTATACTGCTGTGCGTCTTGGTGAGAATATGGTATCCTCTTTGCCCTTTGTTTATCCTTTGGGTTTCTCCTATAAGAGAAGCCATGTGATATTTAAACTTGGGTGTCTGATTTATTCATTTAGCATTATGGTCTCAAGGTGCATCTGCTTTCCACAAATCCCTCAAGGTGATCCTTCTTTATGGCAGTGTAGTACTCCACTGTGCATAAATACCGCATCTTCTTTATCCGCTCATCTGTCGATGGACCTATGGGCTGCTTCCAAGACTTAGCTATTAGGAGCTGCGTGGCTCTAAACATGGCACGCAGGCGTCGCTGTGGTGTGGTCTCTAACTCTTCAGGAAGATAACTGGCAGGGGAACAGCTGGATCGAGTGGCATTTCTGCTGTTAGCTTTTTGAGGCATCTCCATGCAGATTTCTGTAGTGGTTTTTCTAGCTTACATTCCAACCGACAACGGAGACAAGTTCCTCTCCACGCGCTGGCCTCTTCATGACGGCCGTTCTTTCTGGAGTAAGGTGGAATCTCAGTGTTGTTTCAATCTGCATTTCTCAAACGGCCAGCAATGCTGAACATGTTTTCATTATTTATTGGCCATCTGTACTTCTTCATGTGAGATTCCATTCAGATGCCCATTTTCTAAGTGCGTCTTTAAATTTGGAGATTCTACCTTCTTTGGCATATCCTACATGTCATCTATTCTAGTCCTCGTCGAGGAGCAGCTGGCAAAGTTTTTTTCCCATGCGGTAGGCTGTCTTTCCCTCCGTTGGTGGTTTACTTTGCTGCGCAGGAGATTTTTGCTTTGAACGTCCCCACGTTTTGAGACAGGACCTCACCACATCTCTGAGTCGCCCAGGGTGGATGCGAACTCCTCTTTCTACTTCACCATCTCAGGGTGCTGCATTACAGGCATGCACACCACACCCAGCTAAAACTACTCACTTTTATCTCACAAAGGAAAAAGGCGTCCGCACTCAAGGTTGTTAGTCCTAATGAAGCAGTTGAAGTCCTGGGGTGTTCTGGGGGCAGGAGGGTGTCCTGGAATGGATATTTTTGCTAAGCTTCATCATCATGTCTTCTGGAATTCGCAGGAGGAGAAGGAGGAGCCAGCTGCAGTCCTGCACACACCCCAGGCAATGTGAGGAAAGCGAGGAGCAGCAGTGATGCAGAAACAGGCACCTCCTCGCTGGCCGGGCTGGGGGATCCCCGTCTGCCGCATTCGCGCCTCCTGTGTGTTATTCAGCGAGTCTTACAGCTCATTCGTTTTGTTGCTACTTTTCTCTCTGCTTGTTTTGACTTACTTAAAAATAGTGAGAGAGGGTCTCACTATCCGTTCCAGGCTGGCCTTGAGCTCACTTTAGCCCGCATTAGCCTCAAAGTGGCAGTGATCTTCCTGCCTCAGCCTCCCAGGGGCTGAGGTTACAAGCAAGTGCCACTGTGCCCAGCTTTCCGCTTCCTTTTCGAATCATCCTATTTTAAACCTTTGTCGCTACTTGACTATTGAATAATTTTATATTTCCTTCACAAAGAATGAAAGCACTGGACGTCATGAATTTTTTTTCTTGGGATGGTCTTAATTGTGTCTCATGCACAATGACCTGTACACTATTTTCTGTTAACCATTGCTCAAGGTTTTCAAGTTGTTGAGGTTTGTTTTGCCACTCCATTTATGGCTGCTATGTCTCTTTTATTACATTCTTATTTCACTGATATCTGGAAGAGCATCATCTTCTTTGGGCGCAATGTAAGGCTTTCTTTGTGCCAAAACGTTTCCATAAATTGAAGTACTTATTTCTTGATGCTAGCAAAGAAAGTGACTTCTGGGTATAAATTCAAACATATATCTAGGTTTAGAAATTGTTGGAAATGTTTTTCTATTCAGGTAATAAAAGTAGTATCTATTTGCTATATTAAGCATAGCAATACATAAACTATATATGTTTTCCCCCTTTCTCCAAGCCCTTGTTAAAAGCAAGGGGAGAAAAATCCTCTTATTTTTTTCATGTATAAATCTTAAATTACGTTATTTTATCATCTTTCCCCTTAATACTTAGAAAGGGTAGTCATCGTTCAGCTTTTACTCTGTTAGTTCTTCTGTTTCACAAACTTTATGCCTCTATATTTTGATGCTTTTATTTGGTGTATGTATAAATCAGCTTTTCATTGCTGTGACCAAAGACCTGACATGAACAATTTAACAGAGGAAAGAGTAATTCTGGCTTACGATTTCAGAGGTTTCAGTCCAAGGAGGAAACATCATGGCAGACGGGCATGGCGGAAAAGGGCTGCTCACCTCATGGTGGCCAGGACTCAGTACCAGCGAGAGCCAGACTAGAGATAGCTGCCCCAAGTATCCCCAAGTCTGAACTCATCAAGGGTTAACCCGTTAATGAGGTAGCACCCTCCTGACCCAGCTGCCTTCCTGTAGCCCCACCCCAGAACATACAGACTGTGGGGGGACATTTTATCTTATTTTATTTTTCAGTACTGGGGAATCGAAGTCAGGCCATTGTGCTTGCAAGGCAGGCTCAGTGCCACTGAGCTACATCCCTGGCCCTGGGGGGAACATTTTAGTTCTAAGACAGTGGCACAGTGTGACAGTATTTATATATGAATTGTGTATAACTCCCTTTATAACTAAGCAAAACTTTTGGGCTGTTTTCTTCCTTTTTGTCTTGAGTTAATTCATAACCCCACTTCTTTTTATTAAATTAGATGACTGAAACTTTGTTCATTATTTTAATTCTGAGAGCTTTCATCTTCCACGTGCCTCTTACAGGCGTGGTTGGTTTTTATTCTTTCACCTAATAAGGGTCTTTATTTTTTATTTTAACTTTTAATTGACCCATTATTTATGGGGCACAGTATTATAACGTGACACAGCCATACCATGTGCAGTGACCAAATCAGGATAAACAGCATTTCTGTCTCCTCAAATTTTGCCATTTCTCTGTGTTGGGAACCTTTTAGACTTTTCTCTTCTAGTTATATCAAAACATTTAATGAATTGTTATGGACTACAGTACCCTACTGTGCTATAGAACATTAGAACTCCTTCTTCTTCTTTTGAGACAGGGTCTTGCTCTGTAGTCTAGGCTGGCCTTGAACTTGCTATGTAGCCAAGTGTAGCCTTGAACTTGTGGTGATCCTCCTGCCTCAGCCTCCCAAGTGCTGGGATTATAGGCATGCGCCACCAAGCCCATCTTACAACTCATTTTTTTTCTAACTCTTCCGTTTGCCAATTTTTCTGCCCCTCTCCCTTCCTGGCCTCTGTTGGCTCTTGTTCTGCTCTCTGCTTTGGTGCGTTCCACACTGTAGCTTCCACGGAAAAGTGGCACCACGTGGTCCTCGTCTCACTGTGCCTGACTTAGCTCATTGAGCACGGTGGCCTCCAGAGTGTGTTTACATTTCTCTACCCATTCCCCGGTGAAGGACATCAGGTTCCTTTTTTAGCTGCTGTGAGAAGCGCTATAGAAGGCATGTTTTAGACAGAGCAGTTTTGCTTCCCTTGCTGGATCATGTGCCCATTCTACTTCCACGTTTTTTGTTTTTGTTCTCATGGTACTGAGGATGGAACCCAGGCCACGCACATGCCAGGCACAGGCTCTGCCACTGAGCACCACCCTGGCCTCATGTTTATTTTTGGGGTCCCCGTACTGTCCTCCACAGTTGCTGGCCCAATTTCCATTCCTACAAGAGAGTATAAGAGCTCCCTTTCTCACTGCCAGGGCCAACATTTGTGGGTTTTCTTTTTGCCCATTTGATGATGAGCATTCTGACTGGGGTGAGGGGATGACTCCCCGTGGTTTTGATCTGTGTTTTCCTGTGATTCATGATGACCTTTTTTTACACATACTTGTTGGCTTATTTGTATGTCTTCTCTTGAGAAATGTCCACTCGGGCCATTTGCCCATTTTTAAATTAGATTATTTCATTTTTTGGACTGACCTGAGTTCCTTCTGTGTTCCAGGTACTAATCCCTTGCCAGACGGGCGGTTCACACGGATTCCCTCCACTCTGTGGTGTGGCTGGCTCTCTGCCCAGTTGACATTTCCTTTGCTGTGCAGAAAGAGGCCTCTTAGTTTCACATAATTCCATTTGTCCCAGAGCTTTGCTTTCATTTTCTGCACTTTTGGGGGTCTTATCCATTTTCTGCACTTTTGGGGGTCTTATCCAGAAAACCTTTGCTGAGATCAGTGTCTTGAAGTGTTTCCCCTGTGCTTTCTCCTAGTCGTTTGATAATTTTGGTCTCACATTTCAATCCTGGATTCATCTTGGGCTGACTTCTGCCTGTGGTGAGAAGTGGGGGCCTAGTTACCTTCTGCAGAAGACAGACAGCTGGCTTTCCCAGCACCCCTTGCTGAAGAGACTGTCCCTGCTCTAGGTATGCAGTTGGTGCCTTAGTTGAAAAATCAGTTAGCTGTAAATATACACAACATGCACACACATGCGCGCGTGCACACACACAAACACACACACACACACACACACTCACACATGATAAAATCAAACAAAAAAAAGAGAGGGGAAACCTTACATTTCCACTACTCAGACAGCAGTAGCAATATTTCTTTCCTTTTTTGTGCATTAAGTATAAAGGTTTAACCATACTTTTAAAAACTAAAAGTAATTTTTTTCTTCCTTCTTTATTGGTACATTTTAGGTATACAGTACAGTTACAGTCATCATTGGGATCTTGTGCCTTTACATGACAGGTCTTGGTTCTCATTTTTTCCCCATTCCCCTGCCTAGAAGTAGTTCTATATGGCAAAACAATTAAAGGTGTAAAGAAAAGTCTAAAAAAAAATATCCAGTTACCTTCTGAATTGTCTTACTTTTCTCTTTGCTGCGATAAAATACCTGATACCCAGAGTTAAAGGAGGAAAGAGTTTATCTCAACTCACAGTTTGTAGTTTTGGTCCATAGTTGGCTGGCTCCAGGGCAGGGTGGGATGGCAGAGGGGTTCACAGAGGAAAAACAGTCCATGGCAGGCAGAAGGCAGCAAAAGCAGCAAGCAGCAGGTGGTGACTGCAGCCCTCTTTCTGTCCCTGATATTCTATCTAGGCTACGTACTCTTAGGGCAGGCAGTGCTCACACTGAGGGTGGCCTTCCCGTTATCCACACTCGGAACAATGCCAAAGCAATCAGTGGACTAATTTAGTAACCACACACCCTTGACCCCAGCATCACATACTTAATGTGAGCATCACACACTGTAGATCCAGCCAGCTCTGAAAAGCCCTACCTATGACTTTGGGGGACACGAGGCTTTGAGGGGACATGTAGGTCCAAGCCATACTATAGATTATTCACACCTGTAGGTTCACTTTGCATACATAACTTTCACTATGTTCTGGGTTTTGCTTTCTCCTAATGAACGCTTTCAGTTATACTTCCATACCTTTGTTCCTTCCATTAAAGTTGAGAACTTTACTTTCACTACCTCCCCCGTACACTTCATTGGTTTGTTTTGGTTTGCTTTTGCTTTTGTCTCTTAATTATGTCAGTTTGCCTGGAAATTATATTGGTGGAATCTGGGAAAGAAGGGTATCATAGCTGTCAGATTTCCATCAGTATTATGAAATATCTGAAGCAAACTAATTAAGAAGTGAAGAGGTTCTGATTCCACCTCAGTCCAGAAAGAATGGCTATCATCAAAAAAAGTCAATGAATAACAAATGCTGGCAAGATTGTAGGGAGAAAGGAACCCTTCTGTAGTGCTGGTGGGACTGTAAACTAAAAATATAAATTCTACTTGACTCAGCTGTTCCCCTTCTAGGTATCACCCTGAAAAAGTTAAAAGCACCGTATCAAAGTGATATGTGCACAGTGATATGTTTATAGTAGTACAATTTATAATTGCTAAATCTTGGAGACAGCCCATAGGTCCATCAAAAGATGAATGGATAAAGAAAATGTAGTATTTATATGCAAGGGAGTACTACTCTGCCATAAAGAAGGATGAACTTGAGACATTTGTAGGAAAATAGATGCACCTTGAAACCATAACCTTAAGTGAAATTAATCGGACACACAAGTTTAAGTATTGCATTGTTCCTCTTCTGTGAGAAACCCAAAGGGCAAATAAGGAGCAAAATAGAGGAGAGATACTGGGAAGTAGGAAGAATATGTTCAAATAGTAAGGGGAACAAGAGGGGGTGGGGGAAGGGATAAAAGGGAAAAGAAAAAAGAGAATGAGGGAAAAAATGAAAACAAAGCTTTTGTAAATAGAGAGGGGAAGGAGAGTTGAAGGGAGGGGAGGGAAATGGGAAAAAGAAAAGAATCAAGATAGATTGTGTACAGGTACAAATTCCCTATAATGAGTGTGATTGATATGTGTGATAAATTTGAACTAATAAAAAAAGAAATGGGGGCTGGGGATTTAGCTCAGTGCTTCCCCCACCTGCTTTGCAAGCACAAAGTCCTGAGTTTGATCCCCAGGACCAAACAAACAAACAAACAAACAAAAACCAAAAAACAAGTGAAGCGGTTTCTTTCACCCACAATGTGGAGTTTTAAGACAGGGCAGCCTCGTGCAGGGGAGCGCTGCGGCCCTCACATCTGGAGCGGGGGGCAGAGAGGGTGCAGGTCGGGCCCTGCAGTCTTCTCCAAGCATCTGTCCCAGGGGGACCACCCAGCCACCCCGCCTCCTCAAGGTCCACAGCGTGTGCGGGACGCCGGCCACTCAAACCCAGCAGGCTCGGGTCTGTGCTGCTGGCTGTGACAGCTTCTCTCATCTGTGTGATGCTAGCTAGCTCCGTTATGGGAAGCAACAGAGATGTGTTTCTTTCAAAAGCCATTAGAATCAGATATTCAGATGTAGTGGTTTCCACCATAATCATTATTTACGGCTACGTTTAATTGATTGCTGATGAATTTGTTTTTCCCTTAGAATTGTCTAAGAGCCTTTCCCCTCAATTTCCGTCACCTCAGCAGACCTCATCACCCCGTGCATGTCCCCAGCCCTGGGGGCCCAGCTGAGATTCAGCCAGGCCCTTTCGAATACTCTGAGACGTCTCAAGTCCTTCAGTTGCCCCGCTGGACACGTGGATTTTTGTTGTTGTTTTGTTTTGGGGGGAATTTTTGATGCACCACTTTGACCTGAAGACTTAGATCTTTTATTCCGAGACAATCTCTGCCTAAGTAAGCCTGGGAAAATTTGGGCTCGGCTTTACCTCGTTTTTCTCCTCTCCCGGGACACCTGCTGCGTGGGTGCAGAGTCGTCCGGTCTCTTTTTACATGGGCAGCAGGTGTCGGTGAAGACTGCGGGGCCTGTAAGATCCATCTCCATGTCTGGGGAGGTTCCCACGAACTCCAAGATGCAGAAAAGATCGAAGGCATCACAATTTCCGTAGCATCACACACAGAGAGAAAACTCCGATATGTTTTCCCAAGACATCGACAGACGTCAATATTGGGTGACCTTCACTTGGATTTCCGTGAGATCCTAGGGTGCGTGGCCTTGTCTGCACGCTCCCTCCTCCTCCTGCGGTGCTCCCCACAGGGTATCTGTCCCCGGTGGGGACCCAAGAGGGGTGGGAGCGGGTGGGTGGGGAGCGCAGGGCTCCACTTCCTCCCTCCAAGCCGCTAGGCCACACGAAGGTGCCCATTTCCCCTCCTCCGCTCAGAGTCTGTCTGTCTGCCTCTTTTTACATGACTGCGTTCTCCGCAGACGCAAACCTGCTCGCTCTAGGTGGCAGGTCGGATGGCTCCCGCTGGCCCCGATCCTGCAGAAAACCTTAGGATTCAGGGAACAAAAGGGAGCCTCTCCCTCCCCCAGTATACCACCTAGCAAATCTCCCAGAGGAAATGCGGTTGGCTTTGCTCGGCACCACGACAACGTGGCTGGGCGGCTGGGTTGGCAGGGTGGGACGCATATCCGGTCCCCGGTGTGGGCCAAGGCTCCCACCTGAGGAGGGCTGCTCTGCGGAAGAGACAAAAGCCACAGCTGCCTGCCACACCTCGCCTCTTTGGTATGGAAATGTATCCTCCAAAATCCCCTCTCCCTGCCCGCTCTTCCGCCCCAGTTCAGGGTTTATCTGCGGGGCCTTTAGTAAACTTTTCGCTCAAATATCAAAATGTGATTCCTGTGAAAGACTGGGAGAACCTGCCTGGCTTGGGATTTCATCTCCTGCGTAACTGTTTTTCCGTCTTAGTGGATTCAGGGAGGGGAGTAACAGTGAAAGACTCCCCTTATGATAAGTCTTTTGCTTTTGTTTTGCTTTCTGTGGAATATGGAGAAGAGATAAGAGCAGTGGGAAAGACAAGAGAAGATGATCCCATAAATCCCAATCTTTCCGGGGAAGTTATACTTGCTGCAGTTGTTTTATATGCAAGGGGCTCAGTGAGTGACAAGTGCAGGGAAATTCCATCAGTAGCAATGCAGAGGAAACTGAATGATACTAGAGTCAGAGGAAAACCTTGCTTTGACGCTTTAGGTTAAACCGATACAGTTATTGAGCACTTGAGTTTCCTCAGGTACAGTGGTAGATACTGAACTGGGGAGGATGAGGCAGGAGAATCTCCTCGAGTTTGAGGCCAGCCTGAACTACATAGTGACTCGTCTCAAACAAACAAAAAATGGATGATTAAAAGGCTATCTTCACTTACAAATCTAGTTTTTATGTTGCATAAATCTTTCACTTCCTCTACCCACTCCATTCCTTTTTTTATGAAGTGATGATTTTAGGAGATTGTATTTGCATTGAAAATATTTTTATGGGTAGTAGCCACCATTTGCTGAAACCTTACCTGTCACACACAATCTATTAATTACTATCTTTGTACGAGATACCAGGGGATGGAACCCAGGGCCTTGTGTGCGTTCGGCAAGTGCTCTACCACCGAGCTATGTCCCAGCCCTGCCACTCACACGTCAGACACGTTCTCTCTAAATGCTCCCTAGAACCCACGAGGCAGCGTGGTTACGTCCAATTTACAGATGAGAATAATGAGACTTAAGGGGGTTACATTAGCTGAGTATTACGGTGTACACCTGTAACTGGAGCTACTCCAGAGGCTGAGGTAGGAGGATCACAGGTTCAAGTTCCGCCCGGCCAATTTAGCAAGACCCTGTCTGAAAATTAAAAAATTAAATTGCTGGGGGGGTAGCTTAGTGATAGAACCCTTGCCCGGATGGTACAAGGCTGTGGGTTCAATCCGCCGTACCATTTAAAAATCAATAAAAGAAAGGGGCTCCGTGAATTTCTCCCGACCCAGGAGAAGGTGAGGGAAATAAATAGACGCAGCGTCTGACAAGGACGGCTGCTGCCTCCGCGCACGTGCCTGGGTGCAGCAGCCAGAGAGGGGAGCGTGTGCGCGAGCTCGAGTGCGTGTGCGTGAGTGCGTGTGCGTGAGTGTGCGTGCGTGCGCTTGCGTGCGTGCGCTTGCGTGCGTGCGCTTGCGTGCGTGCGCTTGCGTGCGTGCGCTTGCGTGCGTGCGCTTGCGCATAGTGGCACCTTCCTGGGCGTGGACCAGAACCCTGTGGTTGGGAAGATGGAGGCCTGTGGGTGCTATGACCCCAGCGGGGTGCTCTCAGGAGAGGTCTGGCCCAGGAGAGCTTCCTGATGTCACTTCTCTGTGGGGTGTGGCACAGTGAGGCGGACAGGAGGACAGCGGTCACCAGGGCTCAGAGTTCGGGGAGCTGGGGAGACGCCGGTCCTGAGGTTGGAGTTCAGGGACGCTGTTCCAGGCTCGGGATCTGCGGGGCAGACCTCTCGCGTTCCCTGCAGACTTGCACCTGCTGACCGTCCCGCGGCCTGCCTCCCACGACGTATTCGTGGTCAGAGCACAGGTCGTCCACCTGACCTGCACACCACTTGTGTTTGTCTCTTGCAGTTCAGGAAGCCTGGGAGCCCGGCCAAGCCGCACAACCAGGTTTGGAACTCACACGTCCACTTTTCCCTGCAGTGGTGACCTCTCCCCGGCTATAAGGTTTCTTATCTTCACTGCCCCAGGTCACTCACTGCCTCCAGCTCTCCCTGCTCACCTCTGCCTGCCCACCCCGTCTCAGGCTGCCAGGAGAGGACGCAAACGTTCACAGCACACCGCAATGCGTGGTATCATTATTACTTTATTAATATGCGTTTGGGAAATGTGTCAGAGCTGGCAGAAACTTACCTGGAATCATCTCCTGTAGAGGACAGAGCTGGCCAACATCTGATGAGGATGCTATAGTGAAAAGTGACGACCTAGCTAGGCGTCATGGCACATGCCTGAAACCCAGCACCCTGGAGGCTGAGGTGGGAGAATCAGAAGTATGGGTCACGCCTAGGCCATTAATGACTCAGTGAGACCCTGTCTCAACATTAAACAAGAATAATAATAAGGGGGACTGGAGATGTAGCTCAGTGTGAAGGCCCTGGATTAAATCGCCAGGATAGCAAAAAAGGTGAGAGAGGAAGGAAAAGGAAGAGAAGGAACAGTGAAGCAATTATGTATAATGTTAAATAATCATCAAAGATTGCGTTTTCAAAACATTTTCATGACATGGAGAAAGGGCTAAAATAAACTTCAAGAAAAGGATGAAAATTCGAAGTACTTCACACATTAAATGGACACTGTAATTATGATTAGAAGACAGAACAACGTTAAAAACAAAGGAGTAAGAAGGGAGAAAGTGGCAGGGCACCAGAGAAACTTCCAGAGCAGACTGGGGAGATCCCTGGAGGAGGCAGACAGAAAGATGGGGCTTCTACCCCAGGGCAAATCTGGGGAAGCAGAGTGAGCCCACTGTGGGGTTCTGTGACTTGGTTTGTGATCTCTTCCTTTTGGTTTTGGGGTGTGCTGGGGATTGTTCATGATTCTTAGTGTTAGTAGGAACCTGGCAGAGGGACCCTGGCCAGAATCTGGCTAACTCAGCTGTCCCTGTGAGACAGGTTCCCAGCCCCATCTCTGCCTGGAAGGAAACTTCTCAGCAGAGATGGAGTCCCAGGAGCCCTACACTGTGGTCGCCTTACTGCCACAGAAAAAACAGACCCAACAGGTTGGACCTGAACCTGCCTGGGAGCCTCTCCTTGCTCCCTCCTGTGCAAGCACCAAAAAACTCAGATCTGAGCCTCAACTGAAAGCTCACATCCTGGGATCCCTGCAGGGGGTGTGCGAGCTACTAGACACAAGTTCCAAGCATCTGTCCCTGACAGCCACACCCACAGATGGAGGTAGATTTGTGTGGATAGGGAGGAAATAAATCCTAGAAACACACTAGGAAGCCACTGATTCCACAGGACCAGGGGAGAATGTGGGAAAGAAAGGAGCACAAGCCGCTTGAGGCAACAGTGGGATTTGCACACGGTGTGCACATAGGCAAGTACACACACACACACACACACACACACACCCCTTTTGCAAATATTCAAGGGAAACTGTCTGCAAGGCAGTTCCTCCTCTGTCCCTTCTAGGGAGGCACAGAGCAGTGTCACTGACATCCATGACAGTGAGGGTGAGGGTGAATCCAAGCTTAAGATTCAGAAGCATAGCAATCACAGTAAGCATCTCTGTGAGCTTACTGTTGCAGAAAAAGCCAGGCAATGGGCTGGGAATTTAGCTCAGTGGTTCTGCCACCTGCCTTACAAGCGCAAGGTCCTGAGTTTGATTCCCCAGTACCAAAAAAAAAAAAAAAAAAAAAAAAGAAAAAGCCATGCAAAGCTAGACATGGTGGCACACACCTGTGATCCCAGCGCGTAGGAAGCTGAGGCAGAAAGATCATAGCGAGTTTGGGGCCAGCCTGGGCTACATAGATCCTCTCTCTCAAAAAAAAAAAAAGAACAAATAAAATAGCGAGGCAGAGGAGAAAAGGGACTGGTTATGGGAGAGAGTTCACTGGCTGCTTGAAGGGAGCGTCCCCTCTAAACTGGGATAAGTGCTGACCTTAGACTCTAGATGCTTGGGTGATATTTTTTGCATAATGCTTTCATTACAACTTTTCTAATGTTGTAACACAGAATTGTCTGTCGCCATAGCAACACCATAACATGATGCTATTTCTCATCTTCATTTTACAAATGAGGCAACTGAGGCACAGAAAGGTGACGCGCTCTGGCCAGGGTCTTGCCATTCTCCGGGGCCCAGAGCCCCCAGGTTCGCACAGTGCACTGTCTTGAGCTGAGTTTATTATTGTCATAGATTGTTTCTGGAAACACTAACCTCTTTCTGGGTGTGTCCGTTTCCAGGCGAGATCGGCCTTGGTCTCTGTGGCCTTGGTGACGTTGATCGCCTTCTCCAGCGCAGGGGAGCCAGGGTCATCCACCTCCCAGAGGGCAAATGCCAGAGAAAGCAGGAGTTGGCCATTTTCCACTTCCTGCTTCCCTACCTGAGCCAGGCCCTGGTCTCTCACCCTTGGACTTTGGTTTCTATCTCAGCAGCCCTGGTGCTCAAACCTTCCCAGCTGGGCTGGCTTTACACCCCTCTTTCCTGGGGCTCCGCTCATGGGGTTCTCTCTTTCACACACACACACACACACAAACACACACACACACCTTCCACCCTCTCTGCTGGTTACACATCTGTGGAGTCAACCAACCATCCATCGATTGGATGGTAGAGAATGTGACCTCATGGTATCGCAGTGTCATTAGACCTCTGACCTGAGCACATGCACATG
Source organism: Fukomys damarensis (assembly GCF_012274545.1). Taxonomy (NCBI): domain Eukaryota; kingdom Metazoa; phylum Chordata; class Mammalia; order Rodentia; family Bathyergidae; genus Fukomys; species Fukomys damarensis. Next base: position 62,590,431 of record NW_022900942.1, read on the forward strand.
TGTTTTCTTGTCATTATTTCCCCAGAACAGTCCGGGACCACAGCTGTGTACATACTTTTATGAAGGGTATTGTATTCAGTATTAGAGGACAGCCAGGAGCACCTTGGTGGTTGTGTACATCCTGTGCCGTTTTGATGCAGGGACTTCGCACCTGCAGATTTGGGTGTCCTGGGAAGGGTGTGAGCTCCAGGGACACCGAGAGACGAGGGACGGCTGGATGCACTGCTGGTGTCGCTTCTCCTGAGAACACTGAGCAGTCTTATGGTGCCTGGGCATCCAGAAGTCTGCATAACCCCAAGAAACTGGACAAAGAGATTTTCAGGTGGTTCTGTATTCAAAACAATCCCTAATGTCAAGTTTACAACCAGCATCTAAAAACAACTATAAAAATACTTTTCACAATTTTTCTACTCACAAGAACCTTTTAGGGTGAACTACAGTTTAGTAAATATAGCAACGTATATAGCAGTGGTGGCAAACCTATGGCACACGAGCCAGTGAGCTGTTTGTGTCATTGAAGGCTCTAAAAGGTTCGCCATCACATGTGTATCAGCATACAGTTTTTATAAGTCTGTCTGTCTATTTCTGGATATCCAGAAAAGGACCTTACCACCCACTCTTGTGGTCTCTCATGGGGATGTGACAGGTAGAAAGTGAAGGGTAATGAAATCCCAGCGTTTGGGTGGCTGAGGCAGGAGAATTGCCCTGAGTTGGAGGCCAGCCTGTGCCACACGATGAGACCCTGTCTCAAAAAAAAACAAAGGTTGGGGGAAGAAAACTGTCAGAGTAACAGAACTGCACCTGGGAGAGAAATGATTTGTGCAAGCCACAGGGAAATGCATGCCTCTTTGCAAATGCAAGTGTTTCCCTTCTGATGATCAAGGGAACAGAGACTACAGCCAGATCCTTGCTTCACCCTGAGTTTGGATCCTGTTGATATTCATTCTGATGAGAACACATAGGTATCTGAATCCCCAGAGCAGCCTGTAGTTATTTCGTGCATGAAAGTGTTTCTTATACATTTAATATCATCTATTGTCAGAACAAATCAAACATTAGTACGTTGTAGGTTTATGAAGCCATGATGGACAGCTCAGTGTTCCTGGAAGAACCATCAACAGTGGGAAAAAATCACACTGTAAATATTTAAGCTCTATGCTTATCTTATTCATTGTTTTTGCCTCAGAATCTACAAAAATATGTAGTAGTAGTCTTGCGTTTCACTGCAGTAATCTTGACATTTCAAAAGGACCCTAGCTAGGCATGATGGCCAATGCCAGTAATCCCAGCACTCAGGAGACAGGAGGATTGCAGCAAGTTCGAGGCCAGCCTGGGTGACACAGTTGAAGGTCAGCCTGAATTACGTGTTAAAACCTTGTCTCAAACAAGCAAACAAAACAGAACAAATGAAAGACCTAGTTTTCAGCATGATGCATTATTTAATATGAAGTTGCTTTCCGTGACAGCTTTTGAGGAATGACACTGATTCCATTACCTCTAACAGAAAAATGAAAAGCCCTGGGTATATTTTAATGTTTGGAAAATTTAGCTCCAAATAAAAATCATCTATCCAAGTGAAAGATTTCAATAATAAGTCTAATACAGATGCACGATACTTGTTTGTGGGTTTGTGTTTTGAGGCAGGGTCTTGCTTTATAATAATCCAGGCTGGCCCGAACTCACTAGTCCTGCAGTGATCCTCTTGCCTCAGCCTCCCAATTGCTGGGATGATAGGTATAATAAAAAGGAAAGCATCATTCTGGTCCTCAAGGACGTAAAGTTGGGGCCCAAGGAAATCTGTACTTACAAACCTGGTTAAACAAAGCCTTATCTTCCTACCTACCTCTCCACCCAGTTAAATCCCTAAGACCAAACCCTCCGGCTTGTCATGGTTTCACAGTGCCACTTGTCTAATTCTACATATAAACATATCCATCTCTAACTGTCTTTGGGTCACCATTGCCTTATGACACCTGCTATGCTGCATAAAACTTGTATTACCTGAGTTTGTATGCTCATCTTCTGTTGACCTGTCTTATGTCAGTTTAATTCTCAGACTCAGCCGAAACCCTACCAAAGGATGGAGATCAAATTTTGCTTCCCTGCAGAAGGGCTTCCAGCCAGAGGGATGTGTGGAGGCCCTGTATGTGCGCAGGAAGCCAGTTGGCCTGCAAGGCGAAGTGTGCATGGGCTCAGAACACCCAGGGTCCTTGTACCCTTTCTTAGAAGATTACTTGGCAGTATGCCTCGGCAAAACAAGAGTAAACTAAGGAAAAAGAATACTGGGGTCCAGGGCCCCTGGTTTCCAATGAGGTATGTCATTACAGGAAGCCCCAGTGACCTCTGTACCACGGACACACACAAGTGGCAGCAAAAGACTTGGGAGGAAGTTGTCCTGGGGAGGGGTCAGGTTTTTTAAAAACTTTATACTAGTTCAGATGTTAGAATAATAGAGACCAGCCATGCAAATATAAAAATAAAGACAAGACAGTTAGCTACCTCATTACTGGTTTTACCGTAAGCAATAAGAAAACCAATCACCTTGCTTAAAGAATAAGTGGAAGGCTGAGGCAGGAGGGTGGCAAGTTCGAGCCCAGCCTAGGCTACTTAGCAATTTGAGACAGTCTCAAAATTTTTAAAAATTTTTAAGGAGGCTGGGGCTATACCTCAGTGAGAAGGTCCTCGATTCAATCCCCAAAAATCCAGGAGAGAAAAAAGAATAAGTAATGTACCATCTGACATAACTCGATCACTGTCGGGGCAGGGAAGGTTAACTCAGTGGTTCCAATCTTCGTCAAGCACACAGATTCTTCCCCAGTCTCTGCTGTCCTCACAGGCAAAATGTAGACGGCTCTTTCAGCATCTGCAGCCAACACGGCAGCATCTCAAAGCAAACCTGCGCCCCTCTTGGAGACAGGAGACCTTTCCGGAACTCCCCCCACCCCCAGGAGATACTCTGTCCTTGTTCACTGCCAAAAACTCTCTAAACCATTGCTGGGAAGGAAAAGGAATCCCTGGAGCAGCATGCATTAATTGCCCGCCTTCCCTCCCCGGACAGAACTCCGGGATCATGTCTGGATACACAGTCACCAGGCTGGAAGGCCCTCCCAGAGTCCTGCCAACAGGCTCTGAGTGGAAATGCTGTGGTCGGTCTGTGGGTTGCTGTGTGCTCTCCCCTACCATGTTTCTTCCTTCTGGCAGCTGAAGGCTTGTTGAGGGTGGGTCAACCTGAAGATAAGGGCAGTTCCCAAGGGGAGCTCCAGGTAGGAGGAGCTCCGGAGCCAGGACAAGCTCATGAGTTACTCTTTGTCTAGTTAACTCTTCATGCTGGGACAAAATACCCAGCAGCCGCATGTTAAATTAGGAAAAGTTTCTTTCAGCTCACAGTAGGGGTTTTGGTCCATAGCTGTCAAGCTTCAGAACAGTGTGGCACGGACAGAGGGGCATCACGGAGGAGGAACAGTCCGTGGCAGGGCAGGCAGGAAGCCCGACTGTTTTCCTTCTGTATCTTTTATCCCATCCAGGCTACAAGCCTTTTAGGTGGTGCTACCCACATCCAGGATGGGACTTCCATTATCCACACCCAGAACTATGCTAAACCAATCAGTGGACTAACTTAGTACCACACAGCCTTAATCCGGTGTCACACAACCAGGATCCAGACAGTTTGAAAAGTCCCACCTAAGAGCTCACGAGGACTGGAGGGCATCTTGATACAACCTGTAAAAATCCTCTTATGCTGTTTCAAGTTTGGCATTCTGTGTGACAGAGACGTTAACTTCTGTCCCTTTACTATGATCAATTTGTTTTACTTTGTTTTATTTGAGATAGGGCCTCACTATGTAGCCTAGGCTGGCAGTCCTGGTGATCCTCCTGCCTCAGCCTCTCGAGTGCACCACCATGCCAGCTCCATAATTATTATTAAAGCAGCCAAAACAACACCGTAGGACTGGAGTGGCCGGGCGTCACTTGGCCAGCAGTTCTCCAGGACCAAGGCCCTGCCCTCTCGGGCAGAATCCCCAGAGCTGTCTGTCGGGCACATGTGCTGGGCCAGAAGCAGCTCAGAGCCAACTTGGGATAGGGAGCGCCCAGTGTCACAGGTGGGAGGATCGATGTAGCCGCACCTCTGTCTTTCCGTGCAGCTGGTGCTTGTGCTGGTGCCACCTGTCACTTGTGATTCGCTGTGTGCCAGGCTCTGCTCTCAACACCAAGTCACTATGGCTGGTGGCTCGGAGGCTGCGTGGCACAGGGCAGTGGCTCTCGGAAGGCGGGGCTGGGGGCTGCCTAGACGCTCTCGAGAGGCGTCCAGGGGCCTGCCCAGCACTGGGGACCTTGTCAACTCTCACATGTGAGACTTTGTTAGGTTGTCTAGGGGAGAAGGCTCCCGGAATAGCTCCCTGTAACTGCAGGAGCCCTGTGCTCCATCTTTCTTTTTATCAGTTTTTGCAAGCTGTACAAGAAGAACCAAGTCCTACTGCTTCTCTGACTCAGCGCCTGGCTGGCAAAGTGGAGATAACGGTGTCCTCTTCTCCTGGATCCCAAGATTGTGGTGAATTGGATAAAAAAGGTGAATTCTAAATTATAAAAGCACAAAGGATTATCACCTACAAAGTCCCCCGCCCTTGTCTCTTTGGGGCCCCTGAAGTCTCTCAGCCTCAAGTCCGCCACCTCATGTCTTTCTCCGTCCCCGAGACCTGGGGGAGCTTCCGATCTGGGGCCACTGCAGGTCAAGAGCAGCTGAGGAAGGAGCCTCTCTGTCCTGTCCATGCCTGCACCAGGCCCACCTCCTCCCGCGTCCCCTGTGCAGATGGGGTGGGGCCTGGCTCGGGCCTCCCCTTCCTGTCTGCCACGGTGTGGCCTTGCCGCGGCCTCCTGCCCTACTCTGGGCGGGAGGGTTCAGGAAACCTGAAGCAGTTTATCACAAGGAAACAGTCGGATGTCTTTCAAGAGGGTCACATCTGCTGGGGCCAAAGAAGTCCCTGGTCCGCAGCTAGGTGAAGGGCAGGTCACACTCTGGTTTGGAGGCTGGGCACCGTGGGCACATGGCTGCCCTGCCCTCATCCTTGCCTACGGAGGAGGTGCCTGGGTTCCGGAGAGAGGCCCTGGGAAGAGAAGCCCAGGCCCAACTCGCCCACCTGGGTGCACTTTCACAGATGCCCTGGGAATGTGGTGTGGAGGGGCCAGGCTCCCCAGCGCATGCCGCCGACTCCTCCTCTAACCTTGTCCAGCCTCCTTGGGCAAGTGTGTGACCAGAAATGGAGCCCATTCACACAAGGTATTGACTATGCCTCTCGGTGAACCCGGAAATGGAGATAGAGGATAGGACATGCGAGCTGGGCTAGAGGCACACACCTGCAGTCCCAGCACTCTGGGAGGCTGAGGCAAGAGGACTGCAAGTTCAAAGCTAGCCTGGGAAAATTAATGACTTAGCAAAATCCTGTCTCAAAATAAAAAAAAACGAGGCAGAGGATGTGGCTTGGGGCAATGGCTTCCAATTCAATCCCCAGTGCTGTGAAGAAAAGCAAAATCTCAAATACACCTGGGTGACAGTGTAGTGCCTTTAAAAAAATATTAATTTTCTCATTGACATTTCTCTCATAGAGTCCAAAGGAAGAAGAGTGTTTTCGTGGAATTAATACAACCATTTCCACATTAAAGAAGAAAAACGCTCCTTCTGAAATTCTCCTTCTGGCCTGGCCCTTAGGTGGTAGTCGGTGCCTCTCAGTGTGACAAGATCAACTTAGAATCGTTCCATAAAGTTCTTCCCCTCGAAGTTCAGATTGGATTAGAATTTTAACCCTGGCATCTTTATAGCACTGACTGCTTCCTTTCCAGAAATGGCAGGTTCTTTTGTTTATTTGAGTGACTATGCTTTCTGAGCCCATTTTAGAGTTTTCGTCATAGAGCCTAGTAGACTTTTCATTTAGATTCTTCCTAAGGATTTTATGAGGTTTGGCACCGGGGATTGAACTCAGGTCCTTGTGCTTGCTAGGCAGGTGCAGGAACCACTGAGCTAAATCCCTGGCCCAGGAAGGTATTGATTTGTTAAAATTACTTCTATAGCTGTTGTAAGAAAGTAACAGCGGACAGGGCGGCCGAATGGGGGTGAATTTCCCAAGTCCAGGAATTTGTGGTGGAGAGGCCCGGCACCCCCCGAGACCCAAGCGGGCGAACCCCCAGCACATCAACCCGGAGGAGGACCAGGGCAAAGCGGGGTCAACTCTGAGTTCCCAAAAAGAAAGATCCTTTTTCATTCATGAAAGTTTTTCAGATGAGCCTTTGCAAACTTGAGATGAAAAGTCTTAAGAAGTGAGTTGGAAATAAAACAGTGCCGTTGGTTGGTTTCTTCCCTGGGCCGTATGCCCTGGAAAACGGTGGAGAAAAGAATTCAGGAAGCTTCTTGTTTAATCACCTTTAACTTGAGCACTTCTAAAGACCTCCAAACTTGTTTAAAGGCCTCTAAATCGGAACAAGAACTGCTGGGCTGGTCCCTGCCACCCCCCACCGACCCAATCTGTATCAGGCTTTGTTCTCCGGACTCTGCCAAAGGAGGAACAAAAACCCTGCCCTCATGGAGTTTGGAAAACACACCTGCAGTCGTGATGAAAGAGATCGCGCACCTCAGCCGGCTATGGGTTGTTCCTTGATCCGTTTCCTCTATACGGAGCCGCTGAATTTCAATCCAAGACTGTTGGAAACTTGTGTTTTTAGATCTTCATTAAGTAGAATCTTAATCGCAGGTCTGACTTGCCACTTACCCTGGGTGTGGGGGAGGGTGGAAGTCATTGTGTACTTAGATAATCTCCTCATTGTCCTCGAATATAAGAATGAGAAAGGAGATAAGCTTGGCTCATAATGCTTTTATCAGGATGTACGGGGTTTTTCAAAAGTGATTTAGTGTCTCCAGAATTTGATTGGCCTCCAGTAGATTAACTTTCTCCCTATACAACAGTAAGAGTATTTTCTATCCACTTGGCAGTGATTGAATCTAGGACTCCTGCCGGGTTTACTGCGTTCTTCCAACTCCTTGGGTAAGGAGATGCTGAGAGACAGCATTCCTAGGATGGGGTAGGGGTGCGGTGGAGGGAGAGGAGACCCGGTCGCCCGTAATCCCTCTGAATTCTGCTCTTTCCTTTCGGGGTTAATTTACGCGTAGCCAGCCGTTGTTCCCGCCTGGTCCTCTGACTGCCGGGCAAATACTGTTCAGTACTTGCCAGTGGTGGTGTGGACGTCGAAGTCCTTCCCACCCCCCTACCCCCCGCACGAGCAAACAGCCGCTGCTGTTTTAAGCCTCCAGGGTCTGTTTTCTGGTGTGGCCGGGAGGCTGCAGCAGCGGTGGGCTTTCGTATGCAGCGCTGTAAGTCACTCGGGACTGGTGGATCCTGCGAGGGGCCAGGAGCTTAACTCTGTTTGTGCCCTAGATCCCTTCTCAAGATGACGCTGCGACTACACGGAACACCAAGAGAACAAATCACACCGCAGTGTAGTTGTCCAGAGTGAAGGCGGTTGTGAGACACAGTTGGCCCCTGAGTCAGCAGGTTGTGCCTCTGGATTCAACCAGCCACGGGTCAGAAATGCTCAGGAAAAAACTGCACCTGTACTTGACCTTTGTCTGTAGATTTTTGTTTCTTGCCCTTACTCCCTAGACAATCTACTAGTACAACATAGCATTTACATTGTATTACATATTATAAATCACTAGGGACACTTTATAGGGGATGTACAAGTTGAACACATTCCACTTATTTGCGTATTTATTGCGATAAGGTCAAGTCCAGGTTGGCCTCAGACTCTTGATTCTCCTGCCTCAGCCTCCTGTGTAAACCCTGTACCGTTTTGTATAAAGGACCTGATCATCCACAGATGTCCATAGTCGATCACAGAAATTCTAGAGATGGTCCCCTCACAGACTGTAATAAAAGATGCTACTTTATTAATAAAGAATCAATAACAAGGAAAAAAAAAGAGAAACTAACAGTGGTGACGCTGTGTTCACCGGTGACAGTAGCGGGCGGTTGTTAAACGGCAGACTCTAGGCTGTGTTTCACGTACGTCTTTCCCCCAGATTAATTATCATTACTACGCTGAGGAGAACACAGAAGCGGAGGAACTCGCCAAAGGTCCTTAGTCCGCTCTGAACATTAATTCCTTCACACAAAACTGCGATTTCCCCCCTTCCTCCGGCCTCCTGGTTGTACTTCACACCATACTGAACTGGTCATAGTTATAGCAGCGTGTTAACTAGCAGCCGAGGTCTGTTACGATTCTTAAACCTCCCGCACTCGGGCACAGTGTAGGAGGCTGTGGTCAAGCGCAGTAATGGTAACCATGGCTGCGACTGATGGGCACCCAGGAGTGCGAGTTGCCGGCCATTGCAGTCACGTGACCGATTCGGGAGCTCCTGCAGCCTGCTGTTCCGCTGCCCTGTTCTTCCTGAACAGCAGCCTGACAAACGCCTGAAAAGAAGGGAGCATTTCTGCCTTCCTGGCCCAGAATTCGAATTTATTGGGATTTGTCCTCAGTAAATAATCATAGATAAGTACACATACCTTTTCAAGATATTTATTTTAATATTACTAGTGGTGGTAGTAATTTTGTAGATATACAAAAACGTTTTGCTTCTCAAGCAAATTATATTACACCTGCAGAAATATTTTATTTTTGGAGATGGGTGGTTTCGGGTTGTTTTTTTTTTTGACACAGGGTCTCATTAAGTTGCCCAGGCTGGCCTCCAACTCATGGCAGTCTTCCTGCCTCAGCCTCCCAGAGTGTTGGGATTACAGGTGTGCACCACCATGGCCAGCTAGAGGAATATTCTATAGCACGCAATGCCATTCTACAGGTCTGTGGTACTTATGGAACTTAGTTACCTTTTCCTTGACCTCAGACAACCAAAACTGCAAGCCATGGATCCCATGTAGGAGACTGTGCTTATGTCTGTATGAGAAGACTGCCTCCCATTTGTCAACCGGTTCGCTGGCTGGGTTTTTATGTGCTTTCTCGTGAAGGGTTTCTTGTTGTTGTTTTGTTTTCCTGTGTTTACTGAATTCACCCAAATTTGCTATATATAAAATATGTCTCCAATTCAACAAGAAAAAGACAGGTAACCAGATTTTGGAATGGGCAAAGGACCTAAGTGGACATTTCACCACGAGATGTGCACATCGTTAATACACGTGAAAAGATGCTGGGCGCAACAGTCAATAAAGAAATCAAAACCACACTGAGGGCTGGGATTCAGCTCAGTGGTTGCACTGCCTGCCTTGCAAGTGCGAGGACCTGGGTTCGATTTCTGGTACAAAACAAAACGATGCAATGAAAAATCACCCCAGGTGTGAATTGCGCTAATCCCCTGTGCAGTTTAACTGTCACAGGTGTAGAGTTTCCATTTTACAAGATGAAAAACTTGGCAGCATGAGTGTCCTTAGTGCCTCGGAATTACATGATATTTTAATTAATGTTAGGGGATAAAAAGGTGTACCACGTCCCCATGATGAATGTAATCATCAGGTACAGCAAACATTCTCATAAAATTCTCAAAAAACAATTAATATTTTAAATTAATATTTTTAGGTCAAGATGATGAATTTTTTAAAAACCATAATTAAAAGGTTTTTACAAACTAGTCTCATCACTGTGTTTGTGTTTTTAGATTTCAGGAATCAGAGGTAAGCCTCCTGCCTCACAAGAGCAAGATCCCTAGTTTGATCCCCGGTACCAAAAAAAAAAAAGCAAAACAAAGAATCAGAGGTAGGATTCCTTACACTTGAGCTGTCTGACATGGTAGGCTCCAGCCACATGTGGCCATTAAATATTTGAAATGTCCTCTAGCAAGCGCAAGGCCCTGAGTTTGATTCCTGGTACCAAGAAAACAAAGAAAAAGAAATTTCCTAACACTGTAATCTCAAAATGTGTGCTAGAGTTCAAAGATATAGCGTCAAAACTTTTAAATATTTATTTAATAATTTTTATATCGACTACATGCTTAGGATTAATATTTTGTTTTTTTTGGAACCAGGGATCGAACTCGGGCCCTTGTGCTTGCGAGGTGGGCAGCGGCACCACTGAGCTAAATCCCCGGCCCTAGGAGTAATATTTTGAATATGTTGGATTCAATAAAGTGTATTATTAAAAGTACTTCATGTTTTTCTTTGTTGTTTTAACGTGAGTATTAGATGTGGTAGAAATTTTAGAATTATCAGACAGAAATTTGAAATAACTGTGAAGAATGCGTCAAGAGATCTAACCCAAAATGCGGGCGAGATGTAAGCACAGGTGAGCGATCTGGCAGGCGGGGCAGAGCATCAGCTGGGCGGGCTCTGGGGTCTGCCCTTGGGACTAGAAGAGCTCACTTCCGGGGTCTGCTGGGTGAGGGCGGTGCAGCCGTGGGGCCCACGTCTGGTCCGACCGCTTCCTCTATGGTGCTGTCCCCTCCCTGTGTCCTGGCCGCCGTGAACTGTGCAGCCTTGCTCTGCAAGCCCTGCTGCCAAGATATTTCTGCCTCAGAGCCAGCCGACCATGGACTGAATCGCTCGAAACCCTGAGCCGTGTGGAATCTTTCCTCCTTTATGTTGTGGGTGTGGGGTATTGTGTCTCAGCAAGAGGAAACATGATGCACACAGGTAATCTCGTAATCCCAGTGACGTGAGAGGCAAAGGCAGAAGGATCACAGGTTCAAGGCCAGCTGAGACAATTTAGCAAAACCCTGCCTTAAAACAAACAAAGGAACAATCAGACGCAAGAAGAAAAGCTCGAAAGAGGACTGGAGGTGGTAGCTGGGGCCTGGGTAGGGTGAAAGTGGGGGTTGGGCACCACCAACTCATCTACGGACTTACAAGGAAAAGAATTACACCGATCTTCTCTAAAAACCATTGGACCGGTGTGATGGCGCACACCTGTGATCTCAGCACTCAGCAGGCTGAGGCAGGAAGTCACCATGAGTTTGAGGCCAGCTTGGGCTATCTATTGAGATCCTGTTTCAGAAAACAAAAACATTAAAGCAAGAAGAGAGAAAAGTAAAATATTTAAGCATTGAAAGAAAAAAGCAGCAACCTAGACTTATATACGCAGCAAATTTTTCTCTCAAAAATAAAAAAAGGAAGGGCAGTTGTGGTGGCAGCGGCAACCGGTGCAGACTGGCGGAGGCTGGTTCGGACGATCCACAGATCGCAGGTCGTCTGTGGAAGAACAGCCTGTCCACGCAGGAGAGCTTCGGCCTGTTCAAAAGTGTCTGCTTCTGGAACCGTACCTGTTGCTGCCACTTCAGCAGAAGAACTCCAGAGATCTCCGAAGAATGAAGATTCTAAAGGGGCCGTGCAGAAAGAGAACTCAGGCTAGGTCACGCCTCACCTTTGCCTGCAGGGCTCCGGGCGGTGAGAGCGCGGCGGTGGAGGGAACTTTGCCCAGGAAAAGCCTCACTGTTAAAGACCCAGACTATCAGCCGCCAGCCCCCCAAACAAAGCAAACCCAAAAGAGCAAACTGCGCAACACGGGAAGGTAGGGATGTGTCCATCTACAGAAGAGCAACAGGAAGGTCTGCTGTCCGAGGCTAAGGCACAAAAAGTGGCTGGTGATATGAGGCCTTCAGAGCCAACAGAAATTGAGATGTGTAGGGAGCCACCACGGCACAAGGCGGATTCAGGAACAGACAGAAAGGAGACTTAGAGTGGAGAAGCTAAGACCTGGGTCCTGGTCAGTGCTGCTGATGGCAGCAGTCAAAGGCCCCCAAGCGCATCCAGAATTTATTGGACACAATCGTGGGAGGGAACAGGGAGCAGGGAGCGCTTTGAAGGCATCTAGTGAGTTACTGCCCAACACCAGGCGTGATGGCGCCAGGCAGGGCTGTCAGGGAGCGGGCTCTGCTTATCTTGCTAGGACAGAAGAAACCGGTACTGGGACCAGGCGCAATTAGCAGGCAACCCACAGGGTCAGTGAGAAGCCATAGTTCTGGGGAAAGGATTTTAACTGGGGTCACGCTGACCTCAGCTGCACATAACTCAGCAGGGCCCTGCCACTCCACAGACCAGGACTTGGGCCTCGGTGACGGCCATGAGCAAGGGAGCAACAGTGGCCCAACACTGCTAGCTGCCGTGCCCGTCTGAGGCACGCAGGGCTTCGTTCTGACTCCTGACATAAAACAGTACAGCCGAAGTAGGGAAGGCAAGGGGCACCGCCACTCAGCCCGCAGGACTGGGCAGGGAAAGGGATGTCTGCTACAGAGAGGTGTGAAGTCACTCCAGTGTGAGCTTTGCAGTTACACGTGTCCACGGTGCTCACATTTGGGTGGTCACATGAGAAGCCACGCTGATGAGACCAAGCAAGAGCCATCTCTGTGACAGGGCGTTCAGAACAGTGGCCCTCCTGTGGAATCGCCTTGGCACTGTCCTCATGGTGCCCAGGCTGTGGCATGGCCTTCGTGACCAGGGGAGAAACGGTGTGGCATTGTCACAAACCCGCCCACGAGAGGCCATTTAAGTTCCTCGCGGGATGACGCCAGTGTAGAAATCAGCAGAGTAGAACGTTACGTTCACTCTCATCCGTCAGCTCAGTTGTGCAGCTGTGCCGGCAGGGACACGAGGCACAGGAGAACCCTTCAGGGGAAACCTGTACGAATGCTCGGATTTACCCAGAGCAGTGTCACGAAGATGCACACCTCACAGAAGTACAGAAAACGTGGCCGAGTTTCATTGGCACAGCCCCCAAAGTGACCTGGTGTCTACTTGCAGAAGCAGCATTCCTACACTGGGTGAGAAGGGCCGGGGATTCAGGTCCGTGGTATCACCGACTGCCTTGCAAACGAGGACCTGAGTTCGATCCCTGATACCAAAAAAATAAAACGGAACAGGGCAAGGAACGCTGTTACTGCTACGTAGTCTCCTGAGCGCTGTGCCCTCACGCGGCGTCAGACGTCACACGAGAACGAGAAACGCTGAGTGTGACCATTGTGTTGTGGACAGGAGAGGCACATGGCTGTGCCTACGTGTGCTCACACGGGGAGAAGCCTCACGGCCGCACCCACTGCGACCAAGCCCTCCCACCAAAAATAAAAATTTTCTCCCGTCTTTCTTCTTCTGGCTTTCAGAAGAGCATCTGACACCATTTCACCAAACGTACTGAGACAGAAAACTTCAAGGGCGGTGTTGGAAAAGTGAGACTTAACTACAGCTTGCTAATTGGGGTAGAAAATCGCAGAAGGCTCCTAAGTTGCTGAGGGCTTATTTTGAAGGCCGAGGACAGTGTTCAGGCCCAGTTTTCTTAGATGCAAACAGAGACATTGCACCCTCTCCTGATTAGAAAACCACCCGGGTCACCCACAGATTTCCCAGAGTTCCGTGATCTTCGTCCCAAGAGGGCCTGGAATGTTAAATGCAGGCTTGGGAAGGACTTAGACTTTCAACCTGTTTCTGTTTCTGCTTCTCCCTGACTCCCCTTTTGCTCGGAGTCAGCTGCCACCGTCGGTTTCTGTCCCGAAAGCTTTGCCTGTTTTCTTGGCAAAATCTGGGATATAGTCAAGCTTGTAAGTAGCGTTTTCTCACATTTTCATTTTTTCCATTAAGAGATTGAAAAAAGGTGCAGCATAAGAAAACCCAGCATTTTAATGACTCACAAATTAAGTTACGGCGTGCAGCGGAACAGCCCAGAAAGTGGCCTGTGAGGTTGGATGCACGCGTGCAGAGACGGGGCTGCCAGCCGTGGAGCCAGCATCGGAACCCTGCTCGGCCAGCTTTCAGCTATGACTTCCCTGCGACATTTTCTTTGCTCTGTTTGTAGGTAAATGTTGCTCTATAAAGCCTCTGTTAAAGCTGGAAGGATGATTATGCGCGGGGTTACGGAGGCCTGCCAAGGTGGGCCTTATCATAGATAATGTGAAATAGGAAGGAGAAGGTGCAAAGAGGAAGGGGAAGGGGGAGGGGGGAGGAAGAGGACGACGACAGGGCCCGGGATGTAGCTCAGTGGCACGTGCCTGCCTCACAAGAGAGAAAGAGAGAGAGGAGAGAGAGAAATAAATTAAGGTAAAACAAAATCTTTTTATTTCCTTGTTCTTAACTGATCTAACAGAACATAAATATTTGTTCAAAATAATAATAGCAACAATATATTAGATAACTGTAGCTTATGGATAAGTGAAATGTATGACAGAAATGTTATAAGAAATGAGAGGAAAGAATTAAAAATAGCATAAGTGGGCCAGGCATTTAGCTCAGTAGTTCTGCTTCCTGCTTTGCAAGTGTAAGGTCCTGAGTTCGATTCCTAGCACAAAACAAACAAACAAACAAACAAAAAATAACTAAAAACTAAAAATGACATAAGTTACCTAAAGTGACACAGTATTATTTGAAACTGGGCTTATATTGGTTGTAAATGTACATCAGTAACTCTAGGGCAACAACCAAAAAGAAAATCAAAAAGAAAATTAAGGGAGTATAACAAATAAATATACAACAAGAGGAGAGAAAATGGAACTAAATAAATGCTCAGTTAAAACTAAGAGAAAAGAGAAGAGTAGAAAACAAAAAAGAAACAGAATACGAGATTGTATAATAGGAAAAATGTATAAAGATGCAAGGGAAGTGGGGGTAGGGGAAAGCTAAGAAGATAAAAGGAAAAATAAGAGAAAAGGAAAAAATGGAAACAATGTTTCTGTAAACAGGGAAGGGTGGAGGGGGTGAAGGGAGGGCTGGGGAATGGGGAAAAATAAGAACTAAGATACATCATGTGAGGTACAAGATCCCAATGATCAATGTAACTGTACTGTGTACCTAAAAAGTACCAATAAAGAAAAAGTTAAAAAAAAAAAAGACTTTATAGTAAATAAAAAGGTCACTTGGTTAAAAAAAAGATTGATGAAATAAAACAACTTACAGTAGGATGCAAATGTAACTCCATCAGCAACCTCTCTCAGTGTGAATGGAGTCAGTGCACCAGTTAACCGATGACTACCAGAGTAGAGAAAATAAAACCTAATTTTGAGTTACGACAAAACAAACAAACAAACAATCTATGGTGAATGTTTAAATAAAAATTTTAAATAATCAGTACAGTAGAAGACACATTGCCCTTAGTCCCCTTACTTCAAACATGTGTGTGTGACCTGTTGTTCTTGCCACCTCCTGAAGCAGTTCTGGAGTCCTCTATCATGTGTGTTTTCACAAATGCCTCAGTGCCCCAAGAGGGTGTGAGATGTTTACTGAAATTTCTTTCTTTTTTTTTTTGGTGCCGGGGATTGAACTCAGAACCTTGTGCTTACAAGGCAGCATGGTGTCACTGAGCTTAATCCCCAGCTCCTTTTTTTTTTTTTTTTGGAGACAGAGTCTCTCTCTATGCAGTTCAGTCTGGCCCTGAACTCACTACATAGCCCGGGTTAGCCTGGTGCTCACGGTGATCCTCCTGCCTCAGCCTCCTGAGTGCTGGCATGTGCCACCATGCCCAGCTTGCAATTTCTGTCAAATAAAAATATTACAGTGGGTCCTCATCCACCTTCTTCACCAGATCTGGCACTCCGGGACTTCTGCCTCTTCTTCAAAAGGACCATGAAAGATAAATGTTTTGAACCAATTCAGGACATTGAGACAGCCACAAGAGTGCAACTAAGGACACTCATGAAAGAGGACTCCAGAACTGCTGCAGACAGTGGCAAGAAGGGAGGGACGCATGTCTGAAGCAAGGGAGATTTTGAGGGAGAGGCTGGTTAGTAGCTCTGTGTCTTTTACTGTAATAATTTTTTATTTAAACATTTGCCATCTTTCTTGATCAGATCTCATATAAGTCACAAAGCAAGAAACCTGCTTTAGATATGAAGACACATTAAAAGTAAAATGATGAGCCGGGTGTGGTGGCGCATGCCTGTGATCCCAGCACTCGGGAGGCTGAGGCAGGAGGATCGCTGTGAGTCCGAGACTAGCCTGGGCAACATAGTGAGTTCCAGGTCAGTCTCAACTACATAGTGAGACCCTGTCTCAAAAAACAAACAAAAAAAGAAAAAGAAAAAGAAAGAAAGAAAAAAACCCTGAAACTATGGAGGATGATATACTTTTCTAATACCAATCAAAGAAGACTACAGTTGCTGTATTCACTTCACACAAACATCTGCTGCCAGTACCTTGGAAGACGGCTCACCTGGCAATCAGCCCTTCGCTCTAGGGCATTTGAGAAAAGTCAATATTTATGTGTGTGGGCTGCTTTTAGCCAAGTCCTGTGAGTCAGATGAATCCAGGTGAGAATTAGCCAGTTCGAAAGCCAACTGCCGCAGAGAACAATCCTTCTTTTGTACAGGCTCTCGAGGTTCCTCACCAGGTGACGGGAGCCAGGCAGGGTAATAGAGCTGCTGCTCACCAGAGCTCAGACCTCAGCGCTGCACTGTGACACCGAGTGAAGTTGAAGGCCACACAGCCAGAAGGAAAGGGAGGAGAGTCTTCAGTCTCAAGAACTTTTTTAGCCAGACTATGGTTTGGCTTCGGGACCAAAGGACCAAAAGGTAGGAAACACGTCAGAACCGGAATGAGAACCACAAGACTGCCCTTCGAGACTGTAACTCTGACTTTTACAGGGACACTCAGAGTCCCCGAACTGGACCTGGGCCATCTCTTCTGGTGTGGCTGTGAGGACCACGCCTTCCACAGCAGCCCCGGTGCTTATGGTGACACAGAAAAACATCCTGTTGTGTTTATTTAGGTCTTTGTTAGAACAACTCAAGCTGTAACCTAATTCATGCAGGTTTATGAGCAAGTATGTATTTCAGTGTATTGTAACTGTTTCTCCTCACTGTAACTAATTATAAGTCACCAGTGACAATAATAATAGCGTCTGTGAATCTTACTGTAATCCGAGGCCCAGGGTCCAGCAGAACCTGACAGGAAATATGGGAGCCATAATAGTTAAGGTTATTTCCCATCTGTGCTCGAGGAAACCGGATTTCTCTCCAGGGCAATTGTCAGATACGCGTGTGGTCCCCTTCTCCGGGCACAGAGGCATTTTGTGGGCCTCCTGAAGTCTTTGCAGCCTCCAAAGTGATAAGCCTCTCTCTGAGAACCTGCTGATTGACTCCTGGCTGCAGGCTCTGCATGGCCTCAGGCGGGGAGGAGGACCAGGGCCGCAGGCCTGCAATTAGAGGGTTGGCACTGTCCGTCACCGCCAGAGGAAGAGAGAGAGATTGATCGCCCAGGACCTATAATTTGATCGATCACATCTGCTGTTAAAAATTACAGAAGGCCATTTTTGGGCGCTGAGTGCTACACTAAGTCCCAAAAGACTGGAGTAGACCAAACCAGTCTATTCCAGTCCGCCGGGGATATCATGAGGACGTTTCTACTGCTTTAACCCTGCAGGGAAGCAACCTGAAGTAACTGGGGATCCACGCAGAGATTGTTTTTGTTTTGTTTTGTTTTTTTGTACCAGGGATCAAACTCAGGCCCTTGCACTTGCCAGGCAGGCGGCAAAACCACTGAGCTAAATCCCTGGCCCTAAAAGAGGGATTTTTTTTTCCTCGCCCTCTTTCCTTGCTCCTGCCACACAAACCCAGCTGTTCCGCTATTGTCCAGTGGGGGCGCTGTGCTCTCCTCCCCGACTTCACCCTGTGTATTTTTCCATCAGGATACACGTGTGAGATTCATCTTCAGCTGGAAACAAGTCGGTGTTTCCCTGAGTTCCCCGGGCCGCTCTAACAAATTAATCAACCCAAGGAAGGAGTCATGGGGACCTCCAATTCACATTTGGTAGCTCAGAAATGCACTGTGTCTTAGGCACAACTCTCACAGATGGGGAAAAATAATATCTGACAACTAAAGGGGGAAAAGGTTATTTTGGCTCACTTTTCCGGCAAAGCAGCATGGAAGAGGGGCACAGAGGGGAGCAGCCCTCAGCATGGCCTCAGAGACCCAGACTCAAGGGAGGCGCTGAAGGGAGAGCCCCTCCGGGTGTGACCCACAGGGCTGGACCGCTCCTGACAGTCGGTTGTCGCACCCTCAGACCCAACCACCTTCCAAAGCCCCAGCTGAGTGCATAGCTACATATAAAGCACACCATTCTGTCCCGGCCCCCCAAATACTCACGCTCACCTCTTTATACAAATTCCACTGAGTCCATCTCTAAGAAGCGCCGAGTTTCTAACAGTTCAAACATTGCAGGAAAGTCCAAGCCCCAGGTCTCCTCTGTGACATGTGGCAGCCTCTCAGCTGTGAGCCCTTGTAAAAATCAAAATTAAATTCCGCCACCACACACAGGCACAGGGCAAATGTAAGCTATGTGGAGAGGAATCGTGGGGCAAAGGCAAGAGCGGAATATGGGGACGAAAGAAATCAGACAAAAGCAAGACTGATGCTCAGCAAGACAATAAATCCTGCAGTTGTGTCCAGCGCCTGAAGGAGGCCGTGGCAAGTGCAGACTCTAAGCGGCTTGGGCAGCGCCCCGTTCACCGTAGCCACGGACACACCCGTGGCTTCTCTCGGGCTGGCTTTGCTCACTCTTGTGACTTTCCCCAGTCATCCAGGCTCCTGGCTTCTCCATCTTCCCGGGGTCTCCACTGCATCTCTGGCTTCACTCTCACAGCTCCACACCACCCCCTTGGACACACTGCCTGCCCCCCAGCCTTCTTCTGGAATCTGGGTGGAGGCCTCCTCCGTGACCCCACAACTCTCGCATTCTACGTGCATTCAAACCAGTACCACGTGGATAACACCAAGATCTGCTGTCAGCTGGGGCAGTGGTCAGGCTTCCTTCGGTCACGGCTGTAGAAGTCTGCTTGGATGGCCGAACACGATGAGCCCAATGCCAGGAAATCCGTTCTCTAGGAGCCTTTCTCTGGGCCACTTCTCTGCTGCAGGGGCCCCTGGGACTTTCTTTTCAAAGCAAAATCCTACTTTTATAATTTTGAGCCTATAAAAGGTGAGGGCTTGCTAGTTTCTCACAGGACCTCATGGCCTTTTTCCCAATGTCCTGATACAAACTACTTGGCTTCATTTTAATGGTGACATTTTCAGCAGCCAAGTTCTCCTCTGTTCCAATTTTACAAGTTCCAACTTTACGGGAGCTTCCTTTCTGCCTAAACTCAAAACTTAAAAAAAAAAATCACTCAGTTGTGCTATTTTCTCTTGAACCTCAGTGTTGCACTGGCTAAAAGGACCCTTAACATTATCCATGCCACAGCCTGAATGCTGGGCTGCCTTGAAATTTTCTGCCAGGTTAATTAGCCCACCGCCCCTAATCTCAGTGTCTTGCAAAGTCTAAAGACGTAAGCGAAATGTAGACAAATTTTCTTCCAGAGCACACTACACATGGCCTGGAGTACAACTGCCAATGGAATCCTTGTTCCCAAATAAAACCTCCTGAGCTTGGTTTTACTATCTGCATTTTTACCCACATTCTGATCTTCTGAATTCTGACCAGACTCACCCATCAAGCTTGGTTTGCAGCATTCTAGGGCTGTCTCTCCAGCCAGCATCACCAAACCTTTCCCAACTCCTCTGGCAAGCCCGTTCCAAAGGCTTCTGAATCACCTGGTCAGGTAGTCACAGCAATGACCTCATTGCTCTGGTACCAAAAGTCTGTCTTGATCACTTTCCTCCTCCCTGAGTCCCAGCACCCATCCATAACACCACAGCGTAAAGGAGGAAAAGTTTGTTGTGGTTCGTGCTTCCAGTGCACAGTTCACTGGCCCCAATCAGGCCGGCATGGCAGAGGGTGGAGCAGAGGAAAAGCTGCTCGCTTCATGGAGACCAAAGTGGTCAAGGGAGGAGGTGGGAAGCCTCACCCCGTGACCCCTCTTCTGGCCAGACCCCACCTCCTACAGCCAGCCTGTAGTCCTATCATTTCCCCCCACTTCTGAGGGCACAAAGTTTGGTGGGGGGCGGGGGGCGTCTGGCTGTAAGCCATAACGAAGTGGTATAGGAAAATTGTCAATTTTGTTTCTCCTACAGGATTTGATCATTTGAGTCTATGAAATAAACTGGCAATGACAGATGATCAAGGGGAAAAACCACAAGTTTTATTAATGGCCCACACATGAGAGCCACGCCCATACAGCACGCGACTCAAAGGGACGGTCGGGGGTGGAGGTAGGTGGGGAAGTGGGGGAGCCGGGGTGCACACTTAGCCGGAGCTGTCGGTGATGCAGACGGAGACTCCCAGGCAAAGCACCCGTGGTCCCTCTGCCTGGCTCGGCATTTGGCTCCCGTCTCCTGTGGACAGAGCTTTCCTGGATCGAGTTTTCTCTGCCTCTAGGACCTGATGTCCCCTCCCTCCAGGTGACCAGGGCAGAACTGAGTTTGACGAGCGGATGTCCGGCTGGAACCGGCAGGAGACCCCGCTGCACAGCTGCTCGATTTCTTGTGTATGCACAGCTCCCACATAGTGAGTCACGGTGACCTTTGTGTTGTGAAACTATACTAGGAGAAGCTGAGTGGTTTTTTTTTTTTTTTTTTTTTTTTTTTTT
>NW_022900942.1:62611244-62615863 GCF_012274545.1 Fukomys damarensis
TCTAGTGGGCTGGATTGGCAACTTCAAATTTCTGTTTCTCAAATGTCACACACAGTTACTAAAATAAGACCACAAAATATGTACTACTATATATTTAGAAATTTATCACTAAATGACCAAATGCAAAAAAGTAAATAAATGCTATCTTTTTATAGAAGTAAAGCAGGTGCCAAAATGTATTTATAGGAACATTTTTAGCTATTTTTGCAAATAGAAATTTAGTGAAATAAACTTACTGTGAAAGGACTTGAAATGTGACATTTTACACTATTTTGGACTTGACTTTCTTCTTGTTGGTTTTTTTTTTTTTTTTTTTTTTCCGTATCCTTACATCTATTTTGGTTGGTATACAGCCAGGTCTGATTAAGCAAGTCCCACCTTTGAGTTTCCTAAAAGAGACAGCCCAGGTCCTCAGCGCCGCCCGGATAAGGGCTCCGTTCCATCTTTGGCTGGGGTCCAGTTCCAGTTCCATTGACCCAAAATCTTTTATTGCAGGAGGAAGTCCCGAGCAAAGGCTGCTGCTGGCTGTGGAGATCGCCCGTGTCTACCACAGGGTTAATTTACATGTCTCTCTTCCGTGACACACTCTGTTGCCAAGCCTGTGGGGACACTGGAACCCCCCCCCGCCACTGCTGATAGAAATGCAAACTGGAACATCACTTGTGAAGCAGACTTTGTCAATACCTAACGTAACCGTGTGTGTTCAGTTTCCGACACAGTGATCGCACTTGTAGACAGCTGTCCAAGAACAGGTGGCTCATGGTGAAACTGTTTACAATCACGGCCCAAATGTGCAAACATAAGAGATTATTAAATGATGGTACATCTAACAGTGGAGTACTATGCACTTATAAAAAATGAACACAGGCGATCTCTATAAAGTGATACGGTCTAATTTCCAAAATGAATTCTTTTTTTTTTTTTAACTAAATCCCTGGCCCTCCTTCTTCTTTCTTTCTCTGTCCTTCCCCCTCTTTCCCTCCCTCCCTCTCTCTTCTTTTTTCTTTCTTCCTCTCTCTCTCCCTCCCCGTCTTTCCATCCTACTTACCTGCTAGGAACGGAACCCCACCCCTCGTGCCGCCAAGCAAGCGCGCTCCCACTGAGCTCCGCCCCACCCTCAGATGTTCTTACACAAGAAAATGAAAGCGTGACTTTGAAAAGCGCTGTCAGCGACCTTTCTCAAAATGTGGTCCACACAACTCTGAGTCCCCTGAGACACACGGGGTGGCCTGCGAGGTCAAACCTCTTTCCTGACTGACCCTAAGACCGCTGTTGCACTGTGCGGACCCTTGCATTGGCGGTACAAAAGCGGTGCAGCGTGAAATGCTAGCTTCTTCCCAAGGCAAGGCCATGGCAAATACTCAACTCTGCCAAACACGGTCAGCAAAAAGAGACGACAGATTCACTCAAGGATTATTGATAAAGCGATTTCATCAGACCTTGACCCAGAGTACATATCTTTTTATTACGTAGCCCAGGCCGGCCTTACACTCAAAATCCTCCTGCCTCAGCCTACTGCCTGGAGGAATTATCGGCACATGCCAGCCAACAGGAAGCTGTGCAGACTAGGATGGCTACCGTGGGGAAAAGTATTCCTGCTATTGTCTGAATTGCAAGCTGCAATTCTGCTTTTCATGATGTGCCATTTTTACTCGAAACCGATAGACCAACATAGCACTTGACAGTTCTTTTCTCAACTGTGAGCGAAGTAAGACTGGCACTCTAAGCAAAACAACTCTTGTTAGTGGACAAAATCAAACTTTAAAATAACTTTGGATTAAATTTAAATCTAATTTGGGGAAAGGTCCACTCACCAAGGCGGGCTCTACAGCTCCCCGATACCTTGAGATGATACTACAGCAAGTTCTGGGGCCGCGTGAGGAGGTCGCCTTTGGGAAGTTCTGGACTGGGGGAGCCTTTATTTCCTGTCGCATCATAAAGGCACCGGTTAAGCAGCGCGATCAAAGATCAAACCGTGAGGCAGATCAAGGCATTGGGAGCGACTGTAAGAAGATTCATCGGGTGGTTTCAGAAGCTGCACTCTACCAGCTTTTAGGAAAGAGTTTCAGGGCTGGATCGAGGAAGACCCTAGGCCGTTACCGACGAGGCTGCCAAGACGCCTCTCCTGTTGCAGCTGCTGCCGGGGTTTTTCTACCAAAACATTTCAACAAGTTACCTACAGAAGCAGAGGGGAGCGTCCCACTGTCTTCTGTTGAGCCAGACGTCACGGAAGGGCAGAGAGGGGGTTGCTTCCCCGTGCTGAGTGCGATCTCTGTGCACAGCAAACATCCTCACCTAAATAAAGATGAAAGGAAAAACCCAAATATATGAAACAGCGGCACCTTTTCCCATATTCTTGTCTAAGAACTAAGTGAACTATGTAACATATGCTTACATCTTTCACTCTATTTTCAACTGAATTAATGAATCCTTTTATGATTTCTCGTTTCAAATTCTAACTCAGCGACACCGCCAATTATTCAGATTTTCCCTGACTTCGTGGGAAGAGGCATTAGAGTTACTGATCTCTCGGTGCTGTATAAAAAAATGCATATTTCTGCTTTTTGGTTCTCAAAAAGAAACACGAGAGGGAAACCCCAGAAGCCCACGCTCCTGGGTACTGGGTGGGGTTACTGGCCTGCCAAGCAGCACCAGGGGCCCAACTCTGCCTGGGACAACTTTTCCTTTAGAATAGACTTTAAGATTGCACATAGAAAAGGAATGATGAGCCCAGAACCTCAGCACTCAGGAGGCTGAGGCAGGAGGGTCGCTGCCACTTCCAGGACAGCTCGGGCTACATAGTAAGTTTAAGGCCATCGTAGACTACACAGAGAGACCTTGTCTCAAAAAATGAAACAAACAAGAAACAAAACAAAACAAAAAAGGACAATGCTAAAAATCAGAAAAACACAGGGGACTGTAAAATAAAACAGACGCAAACCTAAATGCATTTCAAAAGAATAATAGTTGAAGAGCAGGGCAGATCGAACTCAAGTAACTTTTTAATTTTTTAACCAGGGATTGAACGCGGGGCCTTGTGCTTGCACGACAAGTGGTGGAACCACTGAACTAAATAAATCCCCAGCCCTCAAGTAACTTTTGAACACCATATTTTGACCTTATGTCCTCAGACTAAAGGAAAAAGAGCATCTAATTATCGCTGGGAGGGCTGTTCTTTGCCGTGGCCTGGCTGCGGCAGTCCAGGATTGAGCAAGAAGAAAAGCCGTTGTGGCCGTGGTCCAGGGAAAGCAGCTCGCTGTTGGAAAGGAAGGCACACGTCTGAGCAGCGGGGAACGGCGTCAGTCCCGGGGCTGAGCTGAAATCGAAGGCGTCAGCACAAGTTCGTGGCTCCCGGCATAAGAGGGTGTGCGTGTGCGTGTGCGTGTGTGTGCGTGTGCGTGTGCCTGTGTGTGTGCACGGCCCTACCTTTGTCTGCTCAGAAAAGCAGAAGCAGTGCACACACCAGTTTCCCACTGAAGAGCAGAGAAATGACCAGAGACGCTTTGTCGTGTCAGAAAATAAGTAAGCCCTCCGAGAGTGATGGAGGGTGAGTCAACAGGATAAAGGTCCCAGACTAGGACCTCCCGCTGGCCAAACATGGGACATGCCGAGCATCCAAATAGATAATAATGGCAATGGATTATAACTCACTGACCGCAGACAAGCCAACAGGCAAACAGAGGAGGAAAAGCTCCTCCTATCGTAGGGTACCCGTAAATGGGTTGTGAAATGACAGCATAAAACTTTGAAGGACAAGACACCAACTTTGTTTCAAAGTGTTTATCAGTAACAAAATAAAAATTAATGTTTGCAGTGAGGAACAGTGGCAGCTACCACCTTAAAAATGTCATCAACGTTAATGTCACCAGCAAGAGAAGAATCACCACTGATGTCAGGTGCCACTTGGTATGTGGTGTGGAAAAGGGTGTAGTGTCTCTTTGTGTGTCTGTGAGTGTGGTACTGGGAACCAAACGCAGGACCTTCACACCGAGCTATGTCCCTTTTTTTGTTCTTATTTTGAGACAGGGTCTTGCTAAGTCTCCAAATTGTTCAGGCTGGGCTTGAAACTTGAGATCCTCCTGCCTCAGCCTTCCAGAGTGCTGAAAGTACAGATGGTGTGCCATCACACCAAGCTCATAGTGTTACTTTTGGGATATATATATGTCGGTGTTACCGTACTTTCAAAAATGTGCAGGTTGTGAATGAGAGGTACAAATTGTTCCAGAGTAAAGGAGGCCGAAGGACAATCCTAGATCGAATCTTAGTCTGAAACTTTTTGTTTTGTTATGAAGAACATCATCTGACAACCATAAAAATACAAATCTGGTCATACATTAGGTAATAGCAATGTTCAGTATTAATTGTCTAATTTTGATAGTTTATTAGTAAAAGGCTGTCCTTATCAGGAAAGCCACAGCGAAGTGCTTAGCAGTCAAAGGACAATGTATTTGCAACTTACATTAAACTGATTTATGGAAAAGAGATCTGTACAATGTAATTTTGTGTGCATGTCCTCGCACCTGTGTATGGAAAATAATGAACCAAATCAGAGAATCTGGTTGTGAAGAGTCTATGGGATTTCTGCTTTTTTTTTTTTTTTTTTTTTTTTCCACGCGATC
>NW_022900942.1:62615874-62631606 GCF_012274545.1 Fukomys damarensis
TTTTTGTTTTTTTTTTTTTTTTTTTTTTTTTTGGTACCAGGGATCGAACTCGGGTCTTTGCGCTTGCAGGGCAGGCGGCAGAACCACTGAGCTAAATCCCCGGCCCTCTATGGGATTTCCTTATACTATTCTTGTAACTTTCTGTAACATGAAACTGTGTTAAAATTAAAAATGGGGTAGCAAAAGCAAATGAGAAAATAACAAAACTCTGATGTACGCTATAACATGCAGCGAAACCTCTGTTCATCAACTCAGTCTTTTCCACGATTCTGCTCACAAACCAACTTGGACAAGAGCTGAATCAAATTTCCCCATAAGATCAACATTAAACCTAACCATTGAATTTGATTTGCTTCCTGTCCGAATGGCTTTGGCATCACAGGAAGAATTCAGTGCATGAAACTGGAGGACCCTGTGCTGAGTGAAATGGGCCAACCTCATATGAGTCCACTCATGTGAGGGACCTCGAATGGTCAGACTCACAGAGGCTACAGTAGAAAACCTCCTTGTGAGAAAGGGAGAGAGCAGAGGCTTCCAGGTGCTGTGAAAAGAGAAGCACGGGGAGCTGGTGTTTAATGGCTACACGTTTTCTGTTCTGTGGGATGGAAAGACTTCAGGGCATGGCTGCTGGTGGAGGATGGTCCGGGCTATGTTCAGATGTCTCCCTATAGCCTCATGTGATCACCGGCAGGGCCTTTGAGAGGTGAGTGGATTACGGGGGCGAATAGCCGGCTTGCTGTTGGAAGTCAGGGTCTGGTGAGAAGGCTGTCCTTAGAGTGCATCTCCCCTCCCAGCTTCCGCCTTGACTCAGCTCCTTCCTGTCCTCCATGACACAAGCAGCTCTCTTCTGCCGAGGCATCCTGCCTTGGAGCCAGCTAGACATAGCTTGAAGTGAGAGCTAAAACAATGTTTCCTCCTTTAAGTTGCAGGTATTTGGTATTGTGTTTCAGCACCAAGAAAGAGACTAGGACAAATTTTGGTACTAAGGAGAGGGGTTATTGCGGTGACACTACCTGACCATGGTTTAGATGGTAAGGTCTGCGGAGTTGACTTGAGAAGCAGCCCTAGAATGCTGTGAACTGGCCTTGCTGGGAGATTCTGGTCAGAACTCACATCAGAATGTGGATTACAATGCAGACGGTAAAGACCACACTCAGGAGGTTTCATTTGGGAACAAGGACCCCATCGGCATTTGGACTGCAGGTCATGTGTAGTAAGTGTGGGCAGGAAATTTGTCTTCATTTTGCTCATGTCCAGAGATTTTGCAGGAGACTGAGATCAGGGGCAGTGGGCTGATTAACCTGACAGAGAAAATTTCAAGGCAGCCCAACATTCAAGCTGTGGCATAGGTGCTGATGGGGGCTTTTAGCCACCCCAATATTGAGCACCAAGTGCAAACAGTACCACTGAGTGACTTAAAAAGTTTTGTGTTCCACCTGAAAGGAAGCTAAGTTGGGGCCTGTAAAGTTGGAACACAGGAGAGCCTGGCTGCTGAGAAAATTACCATTAAAAAGAAGCCAGGGCTGGGGACGTAGCTCAGTGGTGCTACCGCCCACCTCGAAAGTGCAAGGTCCCGATTTCCATCCCCTGTACAAAACAACAACAAAACAAAAACCAAAACCCAAAAGAAACCAAAGGGACAGGGATGTAGCTCAGTGGTGCTGAACCCACCTGGCAAGTGCAAGGTCCTAAATTCAATCCCCAGGATCAAAAAAAAAAGAGAGAAGGAGATGGAGAAGGAGAGGTAGGAGAGGAAGAAGACGCGGCCAAGGACTTTGGGATAAGAGAATAGAAAGGATGGCGTGAGGGCATGTGAAGGACCAGGCAGGTCCCGTCCGGCGCAGGCTCAGGATTAGCAAGTCGGAAGACTTTGCTTTGACAAGACTGCCTCCGGGAACCCTGCTAACAATGGCTGCCTAGGGAACGGCCTCAGCCGTCCAGGCTCGCGGGATTGCCACTGCTCCGGCTGGCGCAGACCCTGGCGACATCCACACGGTGCCGGTTCCAGGTGCACTCAGAATGCGAGAGTCGTGGGGTGAGGAGGGTTCCCACCCAGATTTCAGAAGAAGGCCTGGGAGGGCAGCGGGGGAGGCCGGGCGTGTGGCGCGAAGGTGCTGCGGTCACCCCAGAAGTGCAGAGGAGCCAGGAGCACGGGACAGCCGAAGGAAGCCACAGGAGTGAGCAAAGCCAGCCCAAAGGCAGGACCCCGAGGGCTCCCGACACCGCAGACTCCTACTGTGGGGCTGCGGAGGCCGTCGGGAGTTCGCATCTCACGACCTTCCTTGGGTGCTGGACGTGGAGCTACAGGAAATAACGTTTGCCTTGCTGCTTCAGTCTTTCTTGGTCTCGCTGGTTTCCATCCCTCTATTTCCTCCCTTTTGGAGTGAGAATGTTTACCCTTTGTTTAACTTCTTTTTTATTTTTACAGGGGCTCGCAGCTAAGTGTTTGTCCTAAGTTTCAGAGGAGTCTTTGTATTTGGGCTTTTTCAGCAATGCTGCAACTGTTAGTACTTTGGCAGCTCTTAGAGGATTAAGTGAAATTTGCAGGGTTGGGCATGAGTCTCTCCGAGGCCGGGGAGCAATACTTTAATTTCTATCACATGTCGCCAAAGAGCCTCATGCCGTCACAGGCGGGCCCTCTGGGAGGGGGAACTGCAGCTGATTTGTTGCCAGGAGGCAGGGCCTGGTTGGAGGCGGCGGCTGGGGCATGGCCTGGAAGGGTTACGTCCCTCCTGGCTCCTCCCACCTCTGCTTCAGGGTGTGTGGGAGCAGCTTCTCCCCTCCACTCTCCTGCCGTGCTCCGACCAAGGCTGGGATATGAGCCCGAATTCCACCTCTCCTCCTTCACCTGCGTCGTCAGATAGCTTGAAAGAGACTGGGACGCACGTGAACAACAGCATGAACGTACTCAGTGTGGTGAACTGCACACTTGGAGGTGCTGAAACAGCAGCCATGGTGAGACACCTGTCATCCCGCACTCTGGGAGGCTGAGGCAGGAGGATCACAAGTTTGAGCCCAGCCTAGGCAATGCAACAACTTGGTAAGACACCGTCTCAGAATAAAAAATATAAAATGGGTGAGGAGGTAGCAGAGGGCGAAGGTCCTGGGTTCAATACCAAGTGTTGCAAAAAATAAAAGTCAAACAGTGTATTTTATGTAGTGTACTTTATCACACATACCAAAAAGCCAGTGAGGGTCGACAGCTCCGTTTGTTCTTTCGCCTTACTTGTCAGCACTGTCCCCAGAACGACTACAGAGCGCAGTCCCCTTCTTCCAAAACGTCTAAGGAGCAGCCCCCGCCCATGGGTGCCATGGTGCCAAGCAAAGAAACAATCCCTGTGCCCGGAGGCGGGCGGTAGTCGCCAGCGGGGTAATGAGCGGCAGGTGCGCTGCAGGGCGGGAACCCCGAGAGATCGGCGTTTGCTGCGCTCTTCCCTTTGACCTCTGCAGTGTGAGCAGGAAATAAAGCTACTGTCTCGTCCGGGTCATCGCTGTCAGACGCGCGAGCATGGGCAGGGGCTGCGGCAGCTGCCTGGGCAGACACCAAGGCCCGACTATCTTAGTCTTTGAGAAGTGGGAGGATTTCTAGGAGTTTGAGGTCAGCCTGGGCCGCACAGGGAGACCCTGGAAGGAGAAGAGGGGAGGGGAGGGGAGGGGGAAAAGAAGAAACTGAAAGAAAGAAAGGAGAGAGAGAATTGCCAACAGCTATCACGTCCTACAGAATGCAGCCCTGACCCACCTTTATCTAGAGATTCGATCCCAGTGCCCAGTGCCCGGTGCCCAAAGGAAGACCTCCTGCTCGTCCTTTCTGATCTGCCAAATTAGACTACCAAATTGAGCAGGGTTTAGGAAAAAAGTCACTCCTGGGTCACAGAGTTTAATCATCCTGAAGACACTGGATATGCATCAAGGAGTCGCTCTTCCACCAGCTGAGAACAAAAGGCCTCCTTGTCCCAGCCCTTAGCAACTCTGCTCCCTTCCAGTTTTGAAGTTTCCTGAGTGACTCATTTAAAGGCCTGAGTTTGCTGATTTTTTTGTTGCTTTGTTTTTTCAAAAACAGGGTCTTCTGTGTAGCCCAGGCTGGCCTCCAACGCATAGAGATCCTCCTGCCTCAGCCTCCTGGGTGCTGGGATTACAGGTGCGTGCCAGCACTCCTGGCTGCTCACTGATTTCGTTTTCATACCACCCACTGTGACACTTTCCATGCGGTGCACGCCCAAGGATGTTTATCAATATTTTCCAGTGAATGAGACCATTATTTCAACAGTTTAAAAAAAGTCACACTTGTTGCTGTGTTAATAAGGGAAGAGAGCATGGGCTCATTGTGGAAAATCTGCAACAGCTGAGATGACCAAGCGGATGGATGTTGGGTGCATTTCTACATGATTTGGGGGCAAATCCTTCATAATCACAGAATGACTACAGCTGTGTCAGCCCACTGTCCCCTTGCCTGTGAGCCGGCAACTCTTGTACCTCTGGTCACAAGTGGAGGCTTCTGATGCCGTGAAGTTCAAGGGCAAGAGTGCATCTGCTGAAGACATCCTGGTTCTTTGAGAATCAAGTAGTAATAAAAAACCAGAAAGCCTTCGGTTGCGGGAAGGTACAAATTCTTTTTGTTTGTTTTTTTCCCAGTACCAGGGATCGAACTCGGGACCTTGCGCTTGCCAGGCAGGCACAGCACCACTGGGCTACATCCCTGGCCCAGGACAAAATTCTTTATTAGCCTGCTATCTCGCCCCACCTACTACTTTAAGAAACTTTCCTTGCTGCCCTGGTCAGCATAAGATTACCGCTGCGCCCAGCGTCCTCACTCACCCGATGCTCTGTCCAATTACTGTGTGTACGCAGTACAAAGTGGCTAGGTCAGAGTGTCTGTCTTCGCCCGCTCTGAGGCCTTGATGTCCCAGACCCCAGTGTATTATGAAGTTATGCAAGTCTCCACTGTCTTTCTTTCTTTAGGCCTTGCCGTCCCTCTTTCAAGGCAGATCAGAGGATTGGTCACCCTCTGATAGGTGGAGTCATCAGTTTTCTGTTACTGTGACAACATACCCGAGGTGCAGTGTGTGCAAAGCAACAAGGTTCATGCAGCTTGTGGTGCTGGAGGCTGGACGTGCAGAAGGCGTGGTGTTGCCGCTTGCTGAGCAGGGCCCTGGGGGGCATCACCTCAGCCTGGGTGGCACCACAGTGGGAGGAGAGGGAGTGGGCACAGGGCAGAACAGGAAGCCAGACCCGGGACCCCAGGACCAAGCTCCTTCTCAAAAAACCAGGTGGAAACCACAGCAAGCTGCAACCCACAATGCAGGGCGAGCTCGATTAGGGTCAATGATAGACCCCACCCAGTGGAGGAAGCTGAGTCCTCAACAAGAAGCTCAGTGTTTATTTTCACTTGTTTGCTGGCATCTGTAGACAGTGAAATAATGACCACAGCAGATGTAGGTTAGGGGCTAACTCCAGAAGTCCCAGGTTAAATAAAACAAACCCACAATTTCATTCACCCCAGCTCTCTAAACCCTCACAAATGTATTCCTCAAGAACAGTCAGTGGCAGGGCGTGATGGTGCATCCCAGCACTTGGGAGGCTGAGGCAGGAGGATCACAGTGAGTTCAAGGCCAGCCTGGGCTGCACAATGAAACCCTGTCTCAAAAAAACAAACAAACAAAAAAACACAAGCTGGGCATGGTGGCGCACGCCTGTAATCCCAGCACTCGGGAGGCTGAGGCAGGAGGATCGCTGTGAGTTCGAGAGCAGCCTGGGCTACATGGTCTGTTCAGGTCAGTGTGAACTACATAGTGAGACACTGTCTCAAAACAAAACAAAACAAACAAACAAACAAACAAAAACCAACAGAAAAGCCCAACCAGTCGATGGCCAGGTGACTGCCAATAGGTCTGGGGTGTGTCCACAATACACACTGCACCCCACAGGCAATCAGAGGGGACGAATACGAAGTTCTCAGGCGTCGCCCCTCCATGTTTTCCAGCTCAGCCATCTTAAAGCCAGACTAGGATGGTCCAACAGCAAATTAGTAAAATCTGTACGTATCCTGGCATTTAGGGATATAAAAAGTATGCCGTGTTTCCCTGGACTACAGTTGAGTTTGCATTTTCTGTGCAGGAAAGCTTTCATTGTCACCCTGCAAAATATTTGCTCAGGGAGAAATGGGAGAAGATGGTTCACACCTGAGCTGTAATAAAGAGAAAGCTCTTCCTAAACATGGCTAAAATGAAAAAGAGAGAAGGTCTTTGTGGACTGGGCTTCGAAGCCACACAGAAGGGCTTATATCTCAGCTTCCTAAATAGGACTGCTACTTGGCCACTCGAGGAAATGTCACAGCACCCAGGGCGTGGTGGCACATGCCTGTGATCTCAGCATTTTGGGAGGCTGAGGCAGGAGGATTCCAAGGCTGAGCCCAGCCTGAACAATGTAGTAATTTCGTGAGAACCAGCCTTCTAAAAATAGAGGTGGGGACATAGTCTGTGCAAAGGCCTTGGGGTCAGTCCCTGGGACTGCCAAAACCAGAGCAGACGAAGCGGCAGCAGAGGCTGGGGTGTGCCTTAGTGGCAGAGCACTTGCCTAGCGACTGAGATGCCCTGGGTTCCGTCTACCGCACATGGGCGTGCACACACAGGGAGATGCATACTCAGTCAGTGAACACGTTTCAGGAGCCATGAAAAGCCCCAGGCATGAAGCCTTCCGAAGAGTGCTAACACGAATAATGGGAACAGACGTTCGAGAGCGGCAAGGCTCCCTCAGACAGGGTTTTGATCTCTTTGTTGGTCTAAAACAGGCTGGCAGGATGAAAAGCACCCATGCACTGTCCAAAGACACATGCACTTGTTGTTTCTGGCAAGAAGAAAATGCTTAACCACAGACAGAAAGGATGGAGAGAAAGCAAAAGACAACAGAAGATAATCTGGGGACCCCGTGAGTCATTCAGACTCCAGCATGAGGGGCTGCTGATCGGGCCAGAGGGTGGCGGTGAGAAGGACCAGGCAGTGTTTGAGGCCTGGGCTTTGCTCCAGATGCTCTGGAAGGGAGCGGGGAGGAGTAGGGGACACGAGCGCCTGGAGGGGCCGCTGCTGGCCCGTGGAGGTAGCAGGGATCCTTCCTGCCACAGCTCCCGTTAGCGTCTGGTGTCATCCTTCTCCGGATTCAAATTTTAATGCAAAGTAAACAAAACACTCTGGGAATGACAGCCCTTGTGGCTGAGGTCACCTGGCTGTTTTGAAGTTTTAAAAAATGACTTATTCAGGACCTGCAGATGTGTGAACCAACCGCATGGGAAAGGAGCAATCAAAATATGGGCCGATTTAGAAATTACTCTCATCCTGGAGGAGGAATCCTGCAGAGCTCTGCTGCACATGCTTTGCTTAGCTTCCAAACGGGTTGGAAAACAGCTGGGAATGGTGGTACATGCCTGTAATCCCAGCACTCTGGGAGGCTGAAGCAGGAGGATCTTGTGTTCGAAGCCAGCCTGAAGTACCATAGTGAAACTGCCTTAAAACAACACCACCACGGGGGGGGATGGGTTGGAAAAATAAAATGATATACATGTCCAACTTTTAAGAATAAAGATGTATCAAACTTGGGTGCCTAGCTATTTGGGAGAGCACCTAGATACCATGCACGAGGCCCTGGGTTCAATCCCAGCACTAAAAAAGATAAACAACTGACTAAAGACAAATAAAAAGTCAAGATTATCCCGGAGGCTGGGAAGTGAGGAAGCGTCCCTTCCTTTTACAGGGACAGGGAGGGCTGTTCCGGCCTCCGGGGACATCCTGGCTGGGCTGGGAACACTTCCGGCCCTGACTTGTGACCTTCACTGACCCCAGGGGGCCGACCTGCAGCCCTGGCCCTGTGTTTATACGCTGTAATTCTTGGCTGATCCTAAGTATCACCTGTTCCAGGATACACATTTCTAATTTTGCTGATGAGGTCATAGAAATCCAAAGCCACCTGATAAATGGCTTGACAGCTTTTGTTCTGTTTCTGGTAAAAAGCAACCAGACCCAGGAAGGGTGATTCATACTTGCTAATGATTAACTGCCCGGGGCTCCTTTTCCCAGGCCTTCATCCTGAGCTCCGTCCACAGCCCCTTCTCTCACGTTTTACCTTTAGTATTTATTTATTTATTTAGGTACAGGGGATCGGACTCGGGACCTTACACTTGTGAGGCAGGTGCGGTGCCACTGAGCTAGATCTCCGGCCCCTTTATTATGGTTTATTTTGAGACAGGATCTCTCAGAGTTGCTAAGTTGCCCAGGCTGGGCTTGAACTTGCTATCCACCTGCCTCAGCCTCCCAGAATGCGGGTGAAGGGTTCCTAGACAGTAAATAAGACAGCAAGACGAAAGAGCTCGATCACAGTTGTGTCCCATTTTAGATCCCTGCTCAGATTTTTCTTTAGGACACAAATCTAACACAAAGAAGAACCAAATTTTGATGTCCAGTAATTGGGGATTTTCATGAAAATGACACCCCTAGACTCTTGGGCGGTTTCTTCGGGGTACAAATGATGGAGGAGCCCTGTTCCCGCCTGCCAGCCTAGGGCGGGGACCTGTCCTTGTGCCCTTTAGTGCTCCCCAGCCCTTGTTACTATTTTCCCATCACTCCAAAAGCATACAGGCATGTAAAGATTTTACCAAAAAAGTTCGCTACAGAGGTCTGTACCAGGCTTTGATTTTAAATTTTGTGGACACTGGACCTCATGTTGTAGCCCAGGTGGCCTGAAACTTGCCGTCCTCACTCAGCCTCCCCAGGGCCGGGGTAACAGTTTGTACCATCATGTTCGGTTTTGTCCAACTTTTTCTTTTTCTTTTCTTTTTTTGTTTTTTGTTTTTTTTTTTTTGGTACCAAGCTCAGGCCCTTGTGCTTGTGAGGCAGGCACCGGAACCACTCAGCTAAATCCCCGGCCCTATCCAACTTTTTCTTTATTGTAGTTATTTTTATTAGTTCACGTTTGCAGTACATAATGACTGCAATCATCTCAGGGAGTCTGTGTATGAAGAGAACACACCTTAATTCTGTCTCCATCTCCTCCCTCGATCTCCCTGTCCCTTACCTGTTGGAAAGGATTCACCTCCTTGTTCCTATTATCTATCTTTTTATTTTATTCTTTAATTTATTTATACTCTGGTTTCTCACGTAAGAGAAACCGTGTAACATTTAAGCATGACTTATTTCATGTGACATTCTGGTCTCAAGGCACAAACATTTTCCTACAAACAATTCAAGTTTTCCCTTCTTTATGACAGAGTAGCACTCCATCGTGCATGTGTGAATACCACGTTTTACAGTGACCCATGCACACCCTGCTTATAGCGGCACAACTCATGAAAGGCTAAATCTTGGAATCAGCCCCTTTGTCCATCCACAGATGAGTGGATAAAGAAAATGTTCAACTTGTTAAAAAGCAGGATTCTTCCTAACTCAGCTGGACCTAGGCCTGACATATGCCACAGCTATTTTTCCCAGTTCCATTGCTTTGAAAGTTTTAGAGAATTGTCTTTGAGTCTCACATAAATTTTTTGAAATGATGACTATCTCTTGATTTTGAGTTCCGACTTGAAACCTTCTCTGTCTAAGATCACCTGTTTACAGGAGCTGCCAGTTAGAACCTAGTTCCACACCCCCGACTCTGCCAACCTCTGCCCAGGAAAGGGTTTGGCTGGGGGAGGAGCCTGAGCCTACTACTCGTTGTAGTAGTTTCTCCCCCTTCCTGCTGGGACCAACGAAAACATGTTCAGAAATTGTCAGCCGTCACCCTGCAGGTAAAACTGCCATACGACGGGCCTTGAATAACTCTGATTTAAACTGCTTTTGCATTTTGTTTTAAAATTTAGATTAACCAGCCCTGTTTGGCAGTGCACGCCTGTAATCCCAGCACTCCAGAGGCTGAGGCAGGAGGATTGCTGCAAGTTCAAGAGCAGCATAGTGAGTTCCATGTCAGTCTCAACTACATAGTGAGACCTTGTCTCAAAAAAAAAAAAAAAATAGATTAACCGTATTTTATTAAAGGAGTAAGATGGAGATCCTGCTATTTTTTTTTTTTTTTTCAGTGCTGAGGATTAAACTCAGGGCCTTTACATTGAGCTACATCCCCACCCCTTTTGATTTATTGTTGGTTTATTTCACACAGGATCTTGCTAACTCTCTAAATTGGTCCAGGCCTGGTTGGAACCTGGGATATTCCGGCCTCAGCCCTCCACATTGCTGAGATTTATAGTCACATATCACTATACGGCTTTGTTTGTTCTTATTTTTCATTTATTTATTTATTTTTTGGTACCCGGGATTGAACTCGGGACCTTACAGTTGCAAGGCAGGCGGCAGAACCACTAAGCCAAATCCTCAGCCTGGTTTATTTATTTAATGTTTAGACAGGGTCTCCCTATGTTGGCCAGGCTGTCCTCAAATTTGGAGGTTTCTGCCTCAGCCTCCTGGTTAGCAGGGACTATAGGCCGAATCACTGTGACCTTGGCCTGGCTTTATTTTTCACTAAAATTAGGGGTAATTAACTAAATCCAAGGATGGGTCCTATCAGTTCATTCCTGATGTGAAAAGCCACTTTCACCAAAATCTAAGACTGTGTATATTGTAATCTGCCCCATTGTCCTTTGCTTGCTGTTTATTTGTTCTCCAGTAAAATCATAAACTTTAAAATGCACTTACCTGCCTGTAATCCCAATACTCAGGCACTCAGGCTGAGTCAGGAGGATCGCTGTGAGTTCCAGGCCAGCCTGGGCTGCACAGCAAGACCCTGTCTCAAAAAAACAAACAAACCAAAAAGAAGCCCTGAGCTCCAGGGGAAGCACAAGCCCTGCCCCTCCCCAGCTCTTCCCTTTCAGAACCTCCTCGGCTACTGTGAGAAGTTTCATTACCTGGACCTGTCAGTTAAAAAGACAACAACAACAGAAAAAACAACCAACTGTGAGTATGTCAAGCGAAACTGCTTTGAGTTTAAAGGCACACTTGCCTGTTGTTTTCTGAAAGTCTTCTTTTATGTCCCTCCATAGCGTTCTAGTTTTCTCTGTAAAACTCACAAGCATTTCTGGTTGATTTGGGTCCTAGGTATTTCATCACTGTGTTCTTGTATAAATGGCTCCTGCTCTTTGGCTTTGGGCAGAAGTGATGGTGGTAACGGGATAACCCTTCTTGGCAAAGTGAGAGAAGGAAGCAGGCTGGGTGAGGGCCCTGAAGACCTTGCTTTCACTGCATAGATACAGGACTTGGTGCAAATCATACTTTTTGAAAACTAAGACACTTTGCTTCTCTGCATTCATAACCCTATTAGTTCTGGCCTTTTTGATGGTCGTTTGCTTCTAATGAGACAGGGTCTTGCTGTGTAGGTGAGGCTGGCCTTGAACTCAATGTGCAGCCCATTTGAGGTTGGCCTCAAACTCACTGAGATCCTCCTGCCTCAGCTTACCCCCAGCTAGTTGAGCTTTTAAATTACAAAAGCAGTCTAGCTCTTTCTTTAAAAAGAACATTAGGGAGGTACAACGAATACCAATAGAAAGTTTGGCAAAAGTTATGAATGCGCAAGAAGAAAAAAAAATGTCCAATACGTACACAAGACGGGCTTAGTTTCTCAAATGCAAATCTGAAAAATCAAGATGGCCTCCAGGCATAGCAGGGTACGCCTATCGTTCTAGCCACTTGGGAAGCTGAGGCAAGAGGATTGCAGGTTTGAACTTGGACGACTTCGTGACACTGTCTCAAAAAAAAAAATCATATTCAAAGTGTTGGGTGTGGTGCTCCTTGGCTCCAACCTCCCCCCACCGGCTCCCCTACATAGGTACAACTTTCATTACCATTCGTTCACCTCCGGATGGACCAAGAGGAAGTGGGCCAACCGGATGCAGGCCGGCACATCTTCTAACACCTTTCTTGGAGTTCTAAGTAGGTCATCGGGAGGCTGTGACACTTGTCATTGTTGTGACAGAGCATCTGACATAAACACTTAAATAAAAGCAGACTGGCTTTGTTTCAGAGGATGGAACGGCTCCGACATCACATTGAGGCTGAGGGCAGAAGCCCTGGGCAGGTAGGTGTGGCGGGAAGCAATTTATCCCTCCTCAACCTAAACCAGGGGCGGAGAGGAGGGGAGGGGCCCTGACCAGGTCACTCCTTCAGGAACACGCCCCAGTGATCTACTTCCTCCAACCAGGCGCCTCCTAACCGGCCATTAGGCTATGAGTGATGCTGGACTGATCCATTAAAGATGCATTGCCCTGCCCCGCCCCGCGTAGTTCAAACTGGCTTTAAAGTATATATCCCATGCTGGCTTTCAACTCATGGTGATCCTCCTGCCTCAGCCTCCCGAGTGCTGGGGTTTCAGGCGTGCTCCACCCCAGCTAGCGAGGTCATGGCTTTGGGGGACACTTCGTATTCGAACCCTAACAGGAGGTGATTAGGAAGTGTCCATCGAATTTCTGAAAGCGAGTGGGTACCTTTGGCCCAGCTGTTCCATCTCTTAGAGACAAACATGCTAGCTGAGGTCCTGAACGATCTCGCGAGACCCTGCTCGGGTCAGTGGGTCCCCTGCACAATCAGCACCGCCCCTTTCACTTGGCCGCTGTTCATTTTCTGTCGGTTGCACAGCTCACCAACTACAACCTGGAAGTAAGTCCTGCGCATCGCTAAATGTTAAATACTAGCGGATGCAAATTTCAAAATATCATTATTTAGATCACTGGCCTGCATTATTTAGATCACTGGCCTGGGGCGGGGTGGGGTGTGGTCTCAGCAGGGAAAATCAGGTAAGGCGCCCAGACTTCAACCCCATAAGAGTAAGGCGGGATGGGCGAGAGGCATGATGCGGGGGTAGCAGCTGAGGGCTGCAGAGCTTGCTCAGCATGTATGGGCGAGGGATCCCCAGAACTGCAAAAGTGGCACAGTCTGTAATAGCTAATTTCTTGGAAACACCCCAAAAGCCCATCAACCTATAAATGGATAAAGATGTGTTTTTTCTCTACAGTGGAATACTACTCAGTCGTAAAGAAGGATAAACGACACATTTATAGCTAAACGGATGTGGCTTGAAGCTATACTCTGAAGTGAAATAAATCCAACAGATGCATAAATATCGCATCGTCTCTTTGGTGTAAGAATTGAAAATGTAAATGGGACCAAAAGGCATAACAGACAATGTGAAATAAGAAAAAAGTCATTCGATAAGAAAGGGCAACTAGAGAGAGGGTGAAGGAGAAAGGAAGGAGAAATTAAAAAGTGAGAATAGAAGGAAATAATGGAAATGGGGCTTTTCTAAGTGAGGGAGAGGGGAATGGGGAAAAAAGAGGAATCCAGTTCCATCATGTAAAGGTACGAATTCCCTATGAATGCGATCATTATGTAAACCTAAAGTGTACCCATAAAATTAAAAATTAAAAAAAGCAAAATGTCTGGATGGCGGCAGTGGGGGCGCCTGCTTTAGGTCAGGCAGTCAGAGGTGGTGACATCTAGGCCAAGCCCTGCCTAGTAAGAAGTTGCTAGACACCGACCAGGTGAAGACGGGGCAGCCCAGACCGGGGACCGGGAGCATCACGGGAGGGAAAAGGGATCACAGAGGCCCATAGCACGCGGAGGGACGGCTGGGTCTTTTCTGTCTCCCTCAATGTGACGTCTCCGTTCTTGCTTGAAGTCTGGAGAGCGATCTTTTTCTCCTTTTGATTTAGCGAGGAGAGAGTCTGGGCTGAGCTCAGTGGTGGAGGATGTGTGCCTAGGCCGTGCCAGGCCCTGGCTTCACCCCTCTTCTCCAAACAGAGATCAAAGAAGGAAAGAGGAGGTAGGAAGACAGGCTCCCTGGAAAGGAGAGGTAGTTTTCGCGGTGCAGCCCCCTTGGTATCCAGGACGTCCTGGTGTCCTGGCATAGTCTAAACCAGTGTCTACCTTGCCACCCACCTGACTGTCCAACACAGCGCTGCTAGCGACCACTCCAGGGCCACGTGCACCATACCTGGCTTTTATTTATTTATTTATTTATTTATTTTTGAGGCAGGGTCTCACTATGTAGTTGAGACTGCCCTGGAACTGACTGTGTAGTCCAGGCTGGTCCTGAACTCACAGCATCCTCCTGCCTCTGCCTCCTGAGTGCTGGGATTACAGGTGTGCGATACCATGCCCGACTCCTTGCTTTTACCTTTTAGCTCTGTTATATGATTGTGCTATTTAAATCTGAAAACAAACAAAAACATGCCCGGTATAGGCATGGAATGAGAGCGTTTAAATAACTCTCACAAACCGTAAAGCACAGTGCAGATATAAAGGAGGTAAAGGCTGAGTTCAGTGAATTCATGTTTTTGTTTGCTTTGGGTTGGCCTGGTTTTATTCTATCCTTTTGCCCTGACCCCAGGATTCCAACGCACGCACAGGTGAGCAACGGGAGAACCTCTGGGGAGATGGAAGGGCAGGAGGAAAAAGCAGATCACAGCAAAGTGAGCGGAAAGCAAGCAAGTGCCACCAGTTCTGGTTCGGCCCAGGGGACGGGACAAGAATTAGTCCCTGTGGTGAAGCTGGTGTCACCACAGATGCCCGGCCCAAACCCAGATCCTTGAAAGGACAAGGGCCAGCCTCTGCCACCCATTATTTTGCTTACTTATTTGACAGACTCTGTCCCATGTCCAGCGCCCAGCCGCGGCGCATTTTATAGAAGGAGCTGCCCTCCCAGACGCTCGAGGCAAAAGCACCCAGCAACAGACTGTGTGGCACTGTTACTCCACCTCCGGCCGGTAATGCTGGAATTCATGCCTTTCCACTGTGGAGAAGATGAGCAAAATAAATACGGTTTCCCACCACTGGCCGGGCCCGGTAGCAGAAACAAACAGTAATTACATTTATTTGGTGCACTTTTTCCAAGTTCCTGTGAAAAGTCTCTAACAACTGTTTCTTTGCCTGGCCTTGAGGCGGCTGCAGGAGATAAGACACCTATGCGAGAGAGATACAACGGTAAAAAACATTTATCAGCAAGCCCCCCGCAATCAATTCCGTTCACATTCATCTGAATCGGGCAAATAACAGGTAGCAAACGTGTGTCTCCATACAACTTTCCGTACAAAACAATGGGGGGTAAAAAACCACAAAACTTAAAAGACCTTGAATCTGTTTTAAGGAGAGGCCCTGAGACGTTAAGGGTCAGACAGAACCAGAACTGAAGCTTGTTTTTCCACCCTAAGAAAAGCAATAAACAGATCCCAAGTCTTTGGCAGCTACCGGGAGCTTTTCGAGGTCGAGTTTCGAAGATCCCAGGCACCTTCTTCCCAGAAGGTCCCCGCAGTGTGGCACTGGCCGTGGGGGAGGGTGGGGTGGCTTCCACCCGGGGTCTCTGGGGCTCCCCCTGCACCACAAAACTCGCCGGTGCTGCTCTCCGCGGTGCCCTGCCGGCTCTGCTCGGGCACAAGGTAAGCGAGGGCCCGGTGCAGCCAAGGCGAGTTTAAGCCTGCGCTTTCGCCTCCCGCCGCTCTGAAAGAGGCTTTTACCTCTCTCCACCCCGCCCCCTGGCCCTGTGAAGTTTGTTTTCAAGCTGCAAACTCGGTTTCCACCTCCGTCGCCTGAGAATCGCATTCCTCAGCCAAGTTTTGCAGAGAGGAAAGCAGAGCTATCTCTGTGCACGTCCTGAGAGCCACCGCGTGGCCAAGCGGCAGCACCGGGAAGGGGGAGCCGGCCCGAGGCGCGCTCCGAAAGCCGCCTTGGAAGTTAGCAAACAAAGCGTCTCCGCAGTAACCGCCGGTGCCAG
>NW_022900942.1:62631770-62632401 GCF_012274545.1 Fukomys damarensis
GTCGCCGGCGAGGGCGGCTTCTCCCCGGGACTGGGGCCGCACCCGCCCCCCGGGCTGGGACGGAGGTGTTCTCCTCGGGGCCCGCCGAGCGATCGGCGAAACCGCATTAGAAAAAAGAACCCCAAGGTGATCGCCTGGCCGAGTGACAGAGGGGCGCTGGAAAACCCACCCGAGCTTTTCCAACTCTGGCCTCCACGCACACTCCGGGCAGGGAAGGCTGGCTTTGGTTTTGTTTTTTTGCTTTTGTTTTCAGCGGGATCCCATACAGAAGTTCCAAGTCTGGTTCCTGCTCTTCTCCGGGCTTCACCTTCCTGCCGCCCGGGTCTCCGTCCTGGTTGCAAAACAAAACAGCCCAGCGCCGAAACTGGAGACCGCTCCTGCGCTGACGTCTCCGCCGGGCTTGTTGACGCTCGGGGCTTCTCTCTTTGCTCTTTCTCTTTTTACGGGTAGGGGAAGTCTCGACTGGGGCGCGTGACAGCTCATCTGTTTTGCTTCCAAACAACAGGACCTATCCATGCGGAGGCGGGGACACCCGTTTGGAAGCCGGCCCCACGCCTGACCCCGGGGGGTTCGCGCCGGATTCTGCCCCCACCGGAATAAACCGACGCGTGTCGCCTTCACGGCTAGTTTC
>NW_022900942.1:62633695-62634245 GCF_012274545.1 Fukomys damarensis
GGGCTCGCCTTTGTCTGCGAGGTGGGTTCCGGGGACCCCCGGCCTCTGGCACTCCGCTTCGGGTGCGGTGCTTCTCACAGTCGGAAGTGGCCCTGGGCCCCGCATCACCCCTCGGGGGCGCGCAGCTTTGCAAAGTGAAGACTTTTCCAAACTCCCGAGCCTCCAAAGTTTTCCCACGATGACTCTGGGGCGAGACGAGGCATTTGGGGCGCGGGGCCAGCGACTTAAAGCGGCATGCAGTGAGAATGTGGCCGAGTGTGACAGGCAGGCTCGGTTGTAAGTGCAGAGCGAGACTGTCATTGTTTCCACGAAGCGTTCTAGAAGATTTGCAACTGAAACTTGCCGTCAGTCTGAGTTAAAAACAAAATACACAGGGGGAAAAAACCCCAAAAGGTCAAAGACTATGAAATCCCTTTTGAAGTTGACTTTGGAGCCCTGGCCTCGGAGGTCCCCTGAGTGTCCTCTTGTGGACGGGACAGGGTTCTCGGCCGTGATTTATTTGGAATGGCTCAAAACAGAAGTTAATGGCCCGGGGGCCGGACGGGTGGCG
>NW_022900942.1:62634755-62639236 GCF_012274545.1 Fukomys damarensis
CCCCCTCCTCGGGCATCAGCCTCCCCCAGCCGAGGACCCAGGATGGCTCTGCCGGCCTGCACCAGCGAAAAGCGGGGCTCCCCAGTTCTGCTCCGCGCTGACTCCTGGAAAACAATGGAAGGTGACGAGTTAGAGGGGAAACTTTGTGACGGCTCCACGGCTCGTAGGGGTGGGGACAAGTTTCTTTCCCTTTTCAGGGGTCTTCTAGAAGGCCCGTGGTTGGGGTGCGGGGTCCGGATGGGGCTGAGCCCCTCGCCAGAACAATGCTGTGCGAGGCGCTCCTGGCCCCCCCCTCCGCGAGCCCCAGAGACCCGGCCCGGCTACCTGGGAGGGGGCTCCCTCGTCCGCCTATTGTCTGAGAAAACTGAACATCTTTTCTAGTTTCCTTAAACAAAAGTACTTCCAGCTCGGGAATGATGTGTCCTAGTAATGCGTCGTCGTGGCCCAGGATGGCCGAAAAAGATCTAAAGTGGCTTTAAAAAACAAGCAGGAAGAAGTTCGGTCAGGAAAACCCCCTGGAGGCTTCTCTTTGCTGCCTGTGTGTGACTGTGTTGAATTCTTGCTTTGGGATTGCTCTTTGGCTGGCCCAGCCCGGTCGACCGTTTTTTTTAAGTTCCATTCCTCTTGCTTTTCCAGAGG
This sequence comes from Fukomys damarensis, assembly GCF_012274545.1. Classification (NCBI taxonomy): domain Eukaryota; kingdom Metazoa; phylum Chordata; class Mammalia; order Rodentia; family Bathyergidae; genus Fukomys; species Fukomys damarensis. The sequence continues at coordinate 62,635,395 of NW_022900942.1, forward strand.
GGAAAGGGTCTCCTCAGGAAACTTGTCAGTTAGGTTTGCTTTTCCCTAATTTAACTTTCCCTTTGATCTTCTAGATTCTGCTTTAGTCGCCTTTATGTTTTTGAAATCCAGCTTTACAACCAACTTCTCGGCGCCCCCCTTCTTGATTTTTCAGTTATTCAGAAAAAGTGCAGACTCCAGACTGCGTCCCAGAGCCGCGGGACCCGCGGGCCATCTTGTGGCTTTTCCAGACTGCATTTCCTTGTATGTGGATGGAGTAAGAGGCTTGTGATTCTGTCCCCCACCCAACCACATTTTTTAAAAGTGTAAGCGGCTGAGCAGGAGGTTTGGAAACAAGTCGTAACCGGGAAACTTTTCAAAAGGCTCTGTTACAGTAGGAAATGAGTAACGAGGAAAAAAAAAGCCTTTTTGTTTTTCCAAGTTGAGCCACCATCAGGAGGGAGAGTTTTAATGAAAACAGCCCTGACAGCAGCAAGCGTGGTTTAGCCCTGGCTCTCAAGCCTGTACTTCCGGTTCCTTCAGCTTTTGTGCACATATTGGAAATATTTGTTATCGGATCCAGAGTCTTGGCATGCTTTTTCTTTCTTTTCTTTTCTTTCTTTCTTTCTTTTCTTTCTTTCTTTTCTTTTCTTTCTTTCTTTCTTTTCTTTCTTTTTTTTTTTTTTTCCCCTCTCAAATGAACTGAGCAGAGTAAAGTCGCTCGCAGTTTGGTTGGTGTTGCTTTTGTTTGTCACTAACCCATTTTCAAAGAGCAGGCTTCTTGTCAAACTAAGCCAGTAGATCAAAGGGCAGGCATCAGGGGTTTTCTGTTTGTCTCCAACTCTTTTATTACCAACGTACAGTCGGGAATTCACTGTTCCATGAACAGATTTTCATTTTCTAGATTTAAAAAGAGAAAGAGGAAAATAAAAACCTCGGAAAACTCTTGTCTGGCTTTTCAGACGTTGGAGTTTAAACAAATTGCTTTATTCAGATTTGCTTTGGTTGTTCCATTAACCCGGCACGTGTTCAAAAGTGAGATTCCCCTCGTTATCAAAGCAGAGGTGCAACAGGAACTCACTTTATTAAGGTTTGATTTTCATATAGTTGTGTACCCAAATTTTGATAGAGGTTTTCGAAAGTTGCTCAATTTTCTCAGCAGTGAAACCGGTTTCGGTTTTAAACGTGCCCTTCCTTTAAACTTTGGGGGTTTTTTTCTTCTTTTTAGATACTGCTTAATTAAATCGTCGGGGGAAGGGAAACTTCAAATAACATGGCAGTTAAAGCGCTGGGATTCTTGTGCGGTTTATTTATGGCTGTTTGTTAAACCTTGAGCTGCAGTGACTTGGCAGAATTCGTCCACCTCCTTTGTTAGGACTTGCTCGCTCGGCGGAGGGTTTTTCCTTTCCTGTCGGAACGCCCTCCCCACACCTTCGGCCCCCTGCCGTCGGGAGCTCAAACTTTGTCACCACTCCCGGCAGCCCTGCTGGAATTCAGAAAGTGCTTCGGAAGCACGGATGGTTTATCCTGAGGAGGAGTATTTTGTTTTGTTATTTCCTGTCACTTCAAATTAGTCGTTTTTCTTCCACCAGAGGCACATACCACAGAGGAAAAGTTTACAAAACCAAAAATTCATACTTTTAAAAATGAATTTCCCTAATATTAAAGTAGTGATATTTTTAAAATTCTAAGTTGCGTTTTTAAAAATGTTTTCAACCATTCAGAGTTGTAGTTTTGAAGAGTAGGGCGAATGGCATGTGTTACTTAAAATTGTTAAGGTCCAAATGAAGCTTAAATGTGAACATCAGGCAGGTCTTGAGTTTTTATTGAAATCAGTGTGTCAGACTTAAATGTCCTTATGCTTGTGAATTCTTAAAATTTCTGATAGGATTAAAGTACTTTCAACCAAAAGAACTTCCCTTGGGAGACGCATATTCATTGTTCTTTATCCTGTAAGAATTTAAGTCTGAACTCTTAACTCTATTTGTATACATAGCAGTGTATAGGCTGCTATTAAAATTGGCAGCTGAAATTTATAGAATAAAGTATTAAGTTTATTCACTATTGGTTTCTGCTGACATCTCACTAAAGTGTAATTAGGAAAATACTTTTGTGCAGTGAAATTGAAAACTGCAGTGGTTATATTTAATTAAAAGTGACTAGTACTGTCCATTCAAAGTCGAGGCCTAATTTTGAATAAGTTAAATAGCAGTGAATAAGAAATGATCTTGGCATTAGCAGAACATCTAAAGTATTTTAGCTTTAGAATACTAACAGGATAAGTACGTAATTTTCCCTCCTTTATTAGCAGGGGGAAAAAAGTGCAAATCCTCCTTTTTATTTCAAACCTTGTGTGACAGGAGGCTTAACATTCGAAACTATCATTACCCGTTAGATTGTGATTCCTGGTTAGCGGTGACCCCAAGAGGTTGTTAAACACATTCTCACTAGTACAGTACTCTTTCCTGTTTTAAATGTAGCAAGTTACACCCTCTGAGTGCAGTCTGTAAACTTTGAGTGTTATCAAAGGGAATGTAAGACCAAATCCAGAGCACAAGTGTGAGAAACGGGCCGAGCATGTTCCTCTGTGCCGCCAGCAGCTGCATCACTTCAGGAAGCTTTGCTCGCTGCCTGGTGATCAGGACAGAGAACACCCATCTTTCGTTTTGCTCTCCGTCCTTGGGAAAACTCAGTCACGCTGACTGGTCGGTTGGTGGGGTCGATAAGCTCCTGCCCGGCGGGTGAGCAAGTGACAGCTGTCTTTGTCCTTCCGGAGGTGTCGTTGCAGTGTCTGGGAGTGAGACTGAGGATGAGGACAGCATGGACATCCCCCTGGACCTCTCCTCCTCCGCCAGCTCCAGCAAGAGGAGGAGAAGGGGCAACCTGCCCAAGGAGTCTGTGCAGATCCTGCGGGACTGGCTGTTTGAGCACCGGTACAACGCCTACCCTTCGGAACAGGAAAAGGCACTGCTGTCCCAGCAGACACACCTGTCCACCCTGCAGGTACGGCCAGTGCTGGGGCTGGGTGGGGCCCAGGGCCTTGGCCCTGCTGAGCTCCCCCAGGCTCTGCGTGTTTTTATTTTCCAAGTCATTTTATAGCATGAAGCGGCCTCCCACTCAAAAAAGAAGGAATACCTTTGTGTTGTAAACTTTATAGTGCTAAGAGCTAGTGGGTGGGTATTTAGAGAGAACAGAAACACTTGACAGTCACCTGCCAAACAGCATTTCCTTTAATGCCTGAAAGAGAGCTTTCCTCTGTGCTAGGCGACAGACAGACATGAAAGGGAGGCGAAGCCTTCCTCTTTCGCCCAGGAAACTGGTTTGAAATTTAAACAGGACAGGCTCGAGTGAGGTCATTCGCGTTGGGTCTGTTGACACAGTCAGTTGAACTGGGAGAAATCAGTTACTGGAGGTGTGGCCCTCTTCGGGAGGAAAGGCTCTCCCGGTAGCTGATTAACTCCGGTGCCGGCCAGCAGGTAGCAGGGCGCGGGGAGGAGTTAAAGGTAAACCTTCTGAGTCACTCGCGGGAGCTGGGCCCTGCGTACCTTCCTCTCCCGCTGCCAGGGTCGAAGGCCAGCGAGCCCCTGAGCAAACCTGGTAGGCAGGGAGGCCCTGCCCGCCGTTAAAGGTCCCGCTGTGATTGCAGGTGTGCAACTGGTTCATCAACGCGCGCCGCAGGCTGCTCCCCGACATGCTGAGGAAGGATGGCAAGGACCCCAATCAGTTCACCATTTCCCGCCGTGGGGCCAAGATTCCTGAGGCCGGCGCTCTGGAGGCCGCGACGGGCGTCAGGAACTTCCTGCCGGCCCTGGAGGACAGCCCGGCTCATTCCCTGGCCGCCGGACCCAGCCCGCCCCTGGGCC